>NC_089838.1:124336025-124641480 GCF_035609145.1 Eleutherodactylus coqui | reverse complement strand
AAAAAACATTATTTTGGACTACACAAAGTTTATGGGAGGAGTGGACAGAACTGATCAGTGCTGTGGATACTATGGGTTTACAAGAAGATCCTACAAATGGTAGAAAAAATATTCTTCTGGCTGATGGAAGTTGCAGTTGTGAACAGCTACATCCTATACTCCTTAGGTAAGAAGGAGAGGGGCCAAACAATGCTGACAGACTTCTCCTCATCAGTCAGCTTGTGGGCAATGTGAGGAACACAAATATGAGAAAATGTGGAAGGTCATCAACTTCAGAGGCCAAGGAAAGACTAAATGGGAAGATGCATTTCCTTATACAAAATGAAAAAAAATCCACAAAGCATTGCATGGTTTGCAGCAGAAAAAAAAAGGAAGGAGAGAAACTAGTTTCTACTGTGAAACATGCACTAGTAAGCCTGGACTTTATTCTGGAGAGTGCTTTAAAAAGTACCACACTCTCAAAAATTCTAAACCAAACTAAACAAAAACACAATATTTTTCAAAAAATGGCAACTAAAACCTCATTTGAGTTCATTTTTAAGTGTTTCTGTTGAGTTATTCTAAGTAATGCACAACGCTTTTTCCAATCCAAAAGAAATAAATGCCGGGGAGGATGCAGGTGGCAGGGAAATTGGATTGGAAAGGGTTAAGGGACAGAAATAATAAAGTATGTATTTTTACAAGTTACAATAACAAGCTAGACTAGTTTAAGTGGGGTCATGTTTTACAAGGCATTACGTTTTGTCTCTAAATTATGTAAAATAAGTCAAGCTCAAAACACAGATTTGTTGTTCTGACATCTAGAAAGACATTTGTATACACATTGGGACAATACATGAAAGTCATGGCTGTTCAGATTCTCTCTTTTACAATATATTGAGCTCTATTGTTTTGACATGGACAGCTTATTTCCAGATTTTGAGACCAGGAACATGTGCTCGACTTTACACATGTGCTGAAGATCGTGTTCCAATCTTGCTTGAACGTTATGTACTCTTCTTGCTCAACTTTTGCCAGTATTATTGTGAAACATAAGTTTGCAATTTATACCAAGCTTTTTTTTTTTACCACCTCACTGATAATAAAGCTTAACCAGCAAGGCACATTCAGACAATGTGCAAGTCATAGCAATGCAGTCATATTGTACAGATCTGAATAATAGATTTATGGAATTCTTTCACCACCTACACTATATAAGCCATACCATCTGCATATGGCATCACATATCTTCCTAGTGCCAACATTTGGTACCATTTGGTACTAGAAATCTAAACCATATATTCCACAGAATACAGACATATTTTCCTTGGGCTTTGCTCCATAAACACACATTATATATATATATATATATATATATATATATATATACACACATATATATATACGAGCCGATATACCCGGCCTCGCCCCAGTTAATTTGATGCAGGTGTTTACTTGTTGTTTGTACGTTTTATGAAGTCAAGATTACTTTAGAGTAACCGAGGAATAAAATATGTATACAGACAGAAAAGCATTAGATTCTCCTCAGGCTGCATGTACCAAAGTCCCTCTGCAGAATGCGCCACCCTTCCCACCCTCCTCAGTTAGGACCTAAAGAATGCTCCTACCAAATTTCACGCTTGTATGACGCCGAGAAGTTACATTACATAGGGGTGCACTTACTTTTGCAATTAACATTGAATAATCGAGTTGTGACCCCTTTACTTTTCCTATTTAGGACTTAAAGAATGGTCATGCCAAATTTCAAGTTTGTACAACACTGGGAAGTTAGAGAACTAGATTAGGAACATTACACAGGGGTGCCAATACTTTTGCACTTATCATTAAATAATCGAGTTGTGACCCCTTTACTTTTCCTATTTAGGACCTAAAGAATGGTCGTGCCAAATTTCAAGTTTGTGCGACATTGGGAATTTAGAGAATTAGTGGAGAGTCAGTCAGTCAGTGGGGACTTTTACCTTTATAGATTTATAGATAGATAGATAGATAGATAGACACAGTAGCTTCTGCAGGATGGGAAATACCCATTAAAAATGTAAAATTGGGAAGGAATAGTCAAACGTATTGATGTTTTGGTATGTTTGATTTTGTTGAACTGAAAGAAACAAATCCAGCTCAATCTTCCATATGGCTCTTAAGGAGTGTGAGATTAGTGGCGCTCCAATATTATTGGTGGAGAGAGAGAATACAAATGGGTGGGGAAAAAGCTAAAAAAGAAGAAGAATTGTTAGACAAAGAAAGGGGGGGGGGGGTGGATGAACTCACCCCAGACGTAACCGGACCTTACAAAGAAGGTCCTGGTCCTTCTAATGATCCTGGATAGCGGATGGTATCAAATGTGCATCCAATTCACTGGTCTGGATGACATTCCAACATGGAGGGGAGAGCATCACAGGGTAGCTCTAGATATAAATACAAGAGAAAGCAAGAGACAATTTGGTGCAAAAGAAAAGGCCCTGATGCTCCAGTGTTTTGGATATGGCAGTAAAAATGAAGAAGAACTTACTTCGTAGGGGTGTCAATGGAAGTGGCACCCCTAAAATCCCGGCCGGCGCGTAGTAATTAGAAGATAATGATGGAATTCCAAGATAGTAGTTTTTAATTTCTGAATAGGACTGCAACGCGTTTCGGCCATACAATTTGGCCTTTATCAAGCATACAAATGAGCAACTATGAGCTGCTTGCGGAACTCAGCAGGTGGCTTGAGCTCTGCAATTAGCTCCATTGTTCTGGCATGGGCTGCTAAGAGAAAACAATGTAATCTCTAGCTCCTGTGAAGATCACAGTCTGTGGTCTGTTTTCTCACATGGGTTGCAGAGAGAATTCAATGTTATCTCCTGCTCCTGTGGAGAACACAGCGTGCGGTCTGAAGGATGGTTTTAAAGCTCACCTAAAAATCATCATTCAGACGAAAAGTGTATGATGGTAGCATTTACACGCAATGACTATTGCTTTTCAGCATTGTTTGAACGCATTTTAAGTGATAATCATTGCGTGTAAATGGGGCTTTAGTCCTTCGAATGGAAACATTCTGCTGTTCTTCATGCTATGAACTACAGTCAATAGAATTGATGCATTCTATTTGGATTTCTTTTTTACTTCTCAAACTTGCATCAGAAAATATGGGACATAACTAAAAAAAACATTTAAGGGTTATTTCACATGACCCTTTCCATAGTCCTGAATAGACAAATCCTTGCACTCATTAAATATTAAATGTGCCCCGTCCACTTTAAAGCACTTCCTGAACTTTTGTCCTATTGTCTTTTACCAATGTTAGTTTCACAAAATATCACAGCTAAATAATGGAAGCAAAATGGACTAAAGGTTGAAAGAAAATTGTTCATTGCACTAATTTCCAGGCCTGGAGGGTATGTTTTTACTGCAGCTACTAGAATTAGGTTGGGGTTATACAAAGCTTGTATGGTTGTAGAGTTTGTTTCAAGGACAACTTGGCAAAATTGGAGATCTGCTTTTCCCATCAGTCTTGAGGAGATTAGGCTCTTTAGTTGGCTAGCCTAAGAAATCAAATAGTGTCCAATAAAGTGCATGCACCTTTCATAAAAGCTATAATGCAGCAACCTATTTTGGCTTTGTACAGCAGAATTTGTCTGTTATTTTAACATGTGTCATATTCATATATAGACAATATGATCTATTTACTGAAGTTACTTCCACTCATGTCTAAGTTTACTGTACTAGAAAACAAACGTTTCCATTCTACCTTAAAACATGAAAAATGAGCAGCCCCCAGAGACCCGATTTTCTTTTAACTTTAACCAACAAGAGAAAAAAAAGGATGATAGAAATAAGTTATACTTAATAAGTTATACTTCACAAATTGAGGTTCATGGTTCACCATCTGCTTTTCTATGTGCAATGAAGTATCAACTCCCTAGGACAGGCTATTTCCCTGGCTCTCATCAGAAATCCCTGGCTCTGTTGAATACTGAACCTCTGACTGCAACCTGCAAACCATACACAAACTGCCAAATATTTCTGTAACCAAAGGGTTGACTGTAAAACCACAAAAAAGGCCCCTCTGTTAGATTCTGTAGTCTTAGATTTGGATTTCACCTATGTTAAGTCTACTTCTTTTTATAGATCCCCTTTCTTTTGCCTGATCTACTCAAGCATGCTAATGATTTCAATGACAACAAATCTAAAGCAGGTTTCAAAGGCTTAATTTTCCATTTGGAATGAAATTCAATGATGTCATACATTGACTTCAGCTCAGCCTGCAGCTGTTCATTTATGTTCTACAACCTCTGCCTTCAATGAACTCTGGCCACTTGTTAATACAGCTGGTCCACCTGCGAATAGAGTGCTCTGGAGATTTTTCCAGTGCTTCTGTGCCTAGCTGAAACTCCCTTTTTGGGTTTTTCATCTCCATCTGGGACAGTTATCTTAATATCAACGCTGTCAGGTTTTTTAATACAATTGCTAGATTTCCAATTTTGCATTTACCTAGACTACTGTATGCAGACTTGCAATTTCCTCTTAATCAAGGGTTGTGCATGTTTAAATCGAGAGCTTTATTATAGGTCTGAGCATATAAAACTGTATAGTCTAGGGAATAGTTTAAATGCACATACAGTATGTAGTCAGAAATGAATATGTTTATGCATATATAAAACTTTATTACAATCGACTGCAGTCTACAGTGGCATTAATACACTCGCACCAGCTGTTCCAGTTATTCTGCTTCATTAACTACGCAATGCCCACTATTTTTTTAGTGAAATACTAAGCCATATTGATTATTATTTATAGGGGTGGGGGGGGGGTGTCATGTCAACTCACAGGACCGCCATTGCCTGGGTTAGATATTTAGCACATGAAGAAACTTCGGTTCCAAGTATTTTCTTTTTAAAGTGGCCAGAACCTCCTTTTTGAGTTGCACAACAAAGTCCACCAAAGCAAAACAGCCAATGAACAAAACCTAGGCCAACAGTCTTTAATCTCTGAAATGCATTTTCAGGTTTGCTTTTCCAAGTGACAAAGACTGACTTTCTTCCCTTGGTAAACTCCCTTAAGGATGCTGCTATACCAGCTCAATTTGAGATGAATCTGCATTAATATTCCCCAATTCTAATAAAGGCTCAAACTTTTTTTTGAAGGGTCGTGACCAGTTTTGGATGGTCTCAATTTTGTTTACTGGTGGTCTGATCACAACCCTTCCTATTACATATCCCAGATAACGTGCTTCCTCTAGCTCCAAGGCACACTACTTAGGGTTTGCTGTTAGACGTGCTGCTCAAAGTGAATCAAACACCAAGTGCACCTTTGCCAAATGACTCTTCCAGTCATCAATAAAGACAACAAAGTCATCCAAATATGCAGAAGTATACTGACAATGGAGTTTAAGAATGATTTCCATCACCCTTTAAAAGGCACCGGAGCTCAATGCAACTCATCTAGCAGTCCCAAATTTTTCATGGGTACCTATAGACCAGGCATTTCAATAATGTCATCTTGCTCCTCTGTGTAACCAGCAAGTACAGCTACAGGGAAAGTTATCTATGTCAGTGGTCAGCTTTTTTGCTGGTACCTTAGCATCCTGGTCAGTTGGTTCAAGATTAATGACAGGCACACCGTAGCATAATCTTTAATACATACAGTGAACGTTACATTTCTGTTTCCCCACAAGTCCCAGAACAGGAGGAAGTCTCTCCCAAGTATCACATCTTGCATCAGTGATTTAGTCATGCCCATTTCATGACATTTAGTTCCACAAGAAGTGTCCAATGTTACCAAGTCTATGATGTATTTTTTAATGGACCCTGGATGCTTATGATCCCAACAAAAGGGGATCATAAAAGGTCTACCAGGCTGGCATGAACCAAGATGACCAAACTCAAGAAAAGCATTGGCAGTACACAACCTTCTACCTTTATAGAACACAACTATTTATATCCTTAAAGCAGTCCTTAGTGAAATTGTTCCCATTCTCAAAGTGTACAACATAGGAGTGATATTGTAAGCTGACCATACACATAAGATGTGGATGAGCAGAAACTTATTTTCCCTGGATCTGTCATAAACTCTCACAAAGCTTGCATGTTTACTGCCAAAGGGGGAGGAGGCTGCCACTGCAAGAGACTTTGGGCAGTGATTATATCCCAGGGGAACTACTGATGATGAAAACTGCTGACAACTAGTTCTAGAGTGAAGTCCACAAAGAATAGTACTTGAAGCACAAAGTGATATCAACAGTCCTCACCATAACTAACTCAACTCTATTCTGAGTCAAATGGAAAGAAACATAGTTGCATGAGCAAAGTTTGTGGTGGTCATTGTCACAGTGCCCAATGGGGAGACAGAATCATAGTCTGTATCAAGCTGGGTTGGCAACAGTGGATGACGTGGGGAGGTTTAAAAGAATAATTAACAAATACTGGGCCATACTGCTGCAGGACAAAATTATTGGTAATCTGTTACCCCAGCATCCTAAATTTGCATTCAGAAGGGCCAAGAATTTATGGACTAATAGAAAACAATTTGTTGGATATAGAATTGTCAAACTACACGACGCAGAGGGGATTAAAGGAGATGTCCCGAGGCAGCAAGTGGGTCTATACACTTCTGTATGGCCATAATAATGCACTTTGTAATGTACATTGTGCATTAATTATGAGCCATACAGAAGTTATAAGAAGTTTTATACTTACCTGCTCCGTTGCTAGCGTCCTCGTCTCCATGGAGCCGACTAATTTTTGGCCTCCGATGGCCAAATTAGCCGCGCTTGCGCAGTCCGGGTCTTCAGCTTTCTTCTATGGAGCCGCTCGTGCCAGAGAGCGGCTCCGTGTAGCTCCGCCCCGTCACGTGCCGATTCCAGCCAATCAGGAGGCTGGAATCGGCAGTGGACCGCACAGAAGAGCTGCGGTCCACGAAGGTAGAAGATCCCGGCGGCCATCTTCAGCGGTAAGTATTGAAGTCACCGGACCGCCGGGATTCAGGTAAGCGCTGTGCGGGTGGTTTTTTTAACCCCTGCATCGGGGTTGTCTCGCGCCGAACGGGGGGGGGGGTTAAAAAAAAAAAAACCCGTTTCGGCGCGGGACATCTCCTTTAAACACTTGCAATGGTATTTCTATTTAAGTAGGTTAGAAGAAGATAGCAAACAACTCTGATGAAGGAATCTGTGTCTTCTGAAACACACTGGAAGCAGTTTGTTACACTGGACTACTTGTAGCAACTGGTGACATCACCTTTAATGGCAATTTACTGTCATTCTCACACAGGAAAAGGCTGCGAAACCCTGGATGATTGAGACGCTGTCAGAGATGGTAAAAGCTGGTCAACCATCCTATGGTGAGAAGTAGCTCTAAAACTAACAGTGAACAACAGGAACAGTGAAGCAACCTACAAATTTAAAAATACTGAAGTGGTGCACGAATCTACTGTACACTTGATGATTTCTGCGTGAACTGAATGCTTCTCACACTGGTAACCCGGAGTTTGAAAACTGGTTGCAAAATTGAACTGTAGCTATAATTTGCTAATACCTGGCATAAATGCGAACAAATACTTTCATTAGCACCATTCAATCCTCGTATCTGTTATGTGCATGTAGGAACAAGGATATATATGAACACAACCCAATTAAGGGCTGGAGAGGAGAAGCAAAGGGGTATGCATTAAAACACCAACTAAGACAACATGCGCAAAATACTTACCAATAGTACAAACACACATAGCAGATGGAATTATTAATAACTGCAAGATATTAGTTTGTATTTTGGCCAGAATATTTAAGCTTACAAGCCCACTTCAAGGGTCCTTTTGGTCTTATTAAAATAGACACTGACAATACAACTAAAACCGCAAATAGGGAACCCTGCCTGCAAGCGGGGCGATCATCCCAATAGGGATGGCCCTGTGCTGGAACCTAGGGGCCTGGCTCACCCTAGAGGGTAACAGGCAGGAACACCAGACAAGGGAAATACAGCATAGACACTGAAATAGGACAGTTAATACCTAGTGTAGTTAATACCTATAGACATACACAAAATAGGATCTTGTTCATATCAAGTGACTGCAATATTAAGGGAACAGCACACAGAGCAAGACATTGTTCATACCAACTGTAGTCCACAGCTTCACACATACACTAAACAGGACCTTGTTCACACCAATTATAGTCCACACCTTCAGACATACAAAGAATAAGTCATTGTTGACAGAACGAAACCCCACTTAGAACCTCACGCAGGCATAGATAAAATAGAAGCTAGTTCATGTGTCCACACACCAAGGGGAAAGGTGAGACAGACACCCATCAAACTACTAACGACCACTTGTCCATCAATCTGTGAGTGTGTGTGTATGAGTTTAATGCAAAGTCTAATAGCATCTGTGAATGTCAGTTATTGGCTCTTAGCTCCACCCCCTGATCACTTGACGGTGACATCATCACATGTCCTTTATCCTTCGTGTGTACTGAATGAGGGATTATGTGCGGACTACATCCCCCACAAACCCCTGTGGACTCAGTTGCTATGAATACAGCACTATTCAGTCTGGCAGTTTGTATGTTGTGAGACAGCTGGACACCTGTGTGGAGACTCCAATAAATGACACCTCACAAATGTACACATATATAGCTCGTGTGCTCACAGGACCTGTGATGATGTCGCCGTCATGTGATCAGTGACATGGTTGCAAAAAAAGGCGCCACTTGCATGTGCTAAAGACGCATGAACAGGCAATGTTTCATATGCGCATCACATGCAACATTGCCTGTTTACTGCAGCTGCTGCACTTGGAGAAGCGCAGCTGCCCCTGGAGGAGATAGAAGAAGCCCTGTAGGGCTTCTGGATTTCCCCAAAGCAGATAGAGTGAGCAGAGCTATGGGGGGTCTCCCCATAGCATGGAGAGACAGAGCAGGGCGAAGGGTTATTCCCCCATGCTCCGCTCTCTGTGCCTTGCTATGGGGAAAACCAGAGGGACATTCTCATAGCAGAGAGTGAGTGAGTGGGGCTTGAAAGAATGGGCAGGGCTATAGGGATTCTCACAGAGAACCCCTATTGCAAACCATATAGGGGCGGGACTAGAGGGTGATCCTCCCACGCTCTTGGGGAAAGCCCTGTAGGGAAATTCATTGCGGAGAGTGGGGGGGGGGCACCTTTTAAATGTCTTGCTGTAAGCAGTGGGGAAGCTAATCCATGCGCAAGAGTTTCCATTAGCTCCTGCTCCCATAGGAGTCAATGGAAACTCTTTGTATCTGATTGCTCATGGTTCTAATTAGATACAAGGAAAGATTTTAATTCAGCTACTTTTTATGTTTGTTTGTTTTTTCCTGGAAAATCAGCACTGATGTTGGATGTTTTTAGTGCGATGATGGACAGGATGGTTCGTGTTTGTAATCACTTCAATGTTTTTCTATTTTTTCAGCTGTGGAAAAGTCAATGGTTAGATTTCTCTCTGATGGTTTGGCGTGAATTATCCCCCCATACAGCATGAAACAGAAGTATTACTTGTATGACACTTTAATCTCAATGCAATGCAACGTCAGCAATACTTGCCAGTGCAGATGTGCACTACACAAAGCCAATGTGATCTCCATTGTACGTGAATGTACTCCCAAGACAGTAAGGGAATACATTCATGCATCATGTATTTTGTCACACTGAGAATTTTTAGGTTTATTTAGGTAAAATATCTTTAAGCTCAGGTTAAAGTTACTTAAATTAAATTTTAAATAAATGATATAAAAATAAGCGATTTGTCTGAAATTACACACCAACACCCATATTCTGTTTTTTAGAGGAAGTTGAAGTACTTACAAAGCAGGTTCTCTACCTAAGCGTCTCCTGGAGACTAGATTCACGTACAGAATGTTGCAGCATTTTTTAGAGCATTTTTAACCCCTTAATGACACGGCTTATTTCGGCGATGAGAACGCAACGATTTTTGGGGGATTTTTATCTCCACTTTGCAAAAGTCATAACTTTTTTATTTTTCCGTCGACATGGCTTGTTTTTTGTGTGGCGAACTATAGTTTTTATTGGTACCATGTGTGCATATAATGTATTGTAAAACTTTTATTTTATTTTTTTTGAGAGCAGGGAGAGAAAACGCATCAGTTCTGCCATTGTTTTTAATTTTTTTTACAGCGTCAATCATACAGCATAAATAACAATACATTTTTTCTGCGGGTCGGTACGATTCTGACTATACCAAAAATATTATAATTTAGGTTTTCTCACTTTTGCACAAACCCCCTTTTTTTGGGAAATTATAATTATTTTTACATTGCTACATTTGAAGTCTCATAACTCTTTTCTTTTTCCATGGACAGAGCTCTGTGAGGTCTTCATTTTTGTGTGACAAGCCGTAGTTTTTATTCGCATCATTTTAGGGTACATACGGCTTTTTTGATCACTTTGACTGCATTTTTTCTGCGGTAAAGCAAATAAAATAGGCATTTTGCCACCGTTGTTTTACGGTTTTTGCTGTGCATGATAAATAGTGTGTTCAATTTTTAGTACAGATCATTACAGACACGATGATAACAAATCTGTGGGGGTTTTCTTACATTTTAAACCTTTTTTATACAAATAAATTACAGGGTTTTTTTTACACTATGTGTCTGTAGGGGACCTGAACTACAGCAGCAATGATAAAGCATTGCAGGACTTCTGTGCTGCAATGCCATATTGCTTGTAATAATTATAGGCAATGGCAAGCCGGGATGACAGTATTTGGCATCCAGTGGCCAAGGCAACCCATCAGCCTTCTGTGATTACCTCATGGAGGTCCGATGATTTCACAGAGGGATCTATGTAAATGGCAGCATGTAGGGGTTAACATGTGGGGGGGGCACTGTCCTCATGTAGCCCCGCTGCTGCAGGGGGAAGCCATATATCGGTAACAACCGGTTTCTGCTGCAGGATGGCGTGGGCTCAGCTCCTGATCCTGCATCATTCACAGGTCGTAAGTTTACATCCTGTTGCATTAAGTACCCCCGCAGTCAGGACATAAACTTACGCCCTGTGGCTTTAAGAGGTTGAGGGTGCATTCACACTGGCAATTTTCAAGCACGATTTCTATGCGTTGCGATATGCACAGAAATAGCACACAAAATGGACCCATTATTTTTAATATGTGAATTTACATGGGCGATTTGTTTCTAGCAAAAAAAATATTGCATCACACTTCCATGTAAGGACGCTTCAGAAGACTGTATACACAAATACGCTCGCCTTAACACAACATATTTGCCCGATGAACGAGGCTTTTTGCGTGTGTCTGTGTGCTTTACTGTATGTATTCGCGCAGGCACGGCATGTCCACCTGAGCAGGGGGAAACCTCGCATTGCCGTCGCGGGCACATAGAATTCTACAATGGTAGAGTTGGAAGGGACCTCCAGGGTCATCGGGTTCAACCCCCTGCTCAGTGCAGGATACACTAAATCATCCCAGACAGATATTTGTCCATCCTTTGCTTGAACACTTCCATTGAAGGAAAACTCACCACCTCCCGTGGTAACCTGTTCCACTCATTCATCACCATCACTGTCAGAAACTTTTTTCTAAGATCTAATCTGATTCCTCCCTTTCAGTTTCATCCCATTGCTTCTAGTCTTTCCTTTGCTTTCCATCGCATGCGGTCCCGTTGAAAACAATGGTGTATGCGTTCTGAGGAACATGGAAAGATAGGACATGCAGTGATTTTTGGCATGCATCCCTCATGTATATGACTCCATTCAAAAGAATGGGGTTTATTTTCGTGTAAGATCTGTGTGTCTCCCAACACACAAATCAGGACCGAGTTTCTTGGCTGTGTGAAACCAGACTGCGGGTGGTTTCAGATGGCCATATGCACAACTACCCTTGCCGCATAGTTAGTACGACGAATTGCTGCTACGGAGCTTAGCTGTGCATAAACAGTTTTTTTTTTCCTCTGGACGTTCAAACTCTGGACCATAACGCAGGAGTATGAAAAAAATGTGGGAAGATAGGTCCTGCCCTAGCTTTCCCATACGTAGTATTCACTACAAGCAGGAAAGAGAGGGCAGGTCCGAACTTTTCTCGAGTGTAGTATTCATGTCAGAAATAAGAGCTAGTGAGAACGAAACCATTGAAATCACAGCCATAGAACTCTCTGTGATCCATTTATTTTGGAAGGACCATCGTAACAAAAAAATATTTGTTTAGGTTGGTGTCAGCAGTACATAATTAGTAAAGTACATCAAATAGGAAAGCTACAGCGTTGCCTAAAAATCACTTTACAATATGAAATCACAAAATTCTAACGGTAAGTTTAATTTTCTCGCTGTCAATATAAACGCAGTATAATTGCTTTAACAGAGGAACGACTGCCCGGTCCCAATAACACTCGCCAGCAAATGAGTTTATCCAAAGTTTAAGCCTTATAATACCTTTGCAGCCAAGAATTTAAATAAAAATGATTTGTCTTACTAATGTTATAGAAAGAATGCAAACTCCTTGTTTTCCCAAGAACATAAAGTTGTCGTTTCCAATGTAATCAAATGTGTGAAAATTCTATACTGAAACAATTTACAAATATTTAACAAAAGGAAAGTTGCATCAGGATGGTTTCAGAGGGAATTTTCAGGAAAAACACTGCAATTCTTGCTACATTTTTCGTGATCTATATTGCCCTTTTTTTAGTGTCGCAAACAGGTATCTTTTATTTTACTCATTTTATATACCATAGCATTGTACAAACTGTCATCACTTGTGTCAGATGTTAGCTACAGGTCAATAGGGTGTTATAAAACTCACAACTGCAGTTTTTTTGTGGCATTCTTCCTTTTTTTCTATAGAAAAAAAACATTGGAAAATGCATATCAAAAATGTGTGACCAAAAAAACAAACAAAAAAAAAAAACTTTGCAAAAATGCATTCATGAAAACTGTGTGTGAAAGAAGCCTTAACGTGGCATATGAGATAAAAAAGAGGGGGTGGAGCATGTACTTGGGAGTTTCAAAGTCTATAAACCAGTATCTGGGTTTGGGAATTTTATTCTCTCCTTTATTCTTTGTATAGGAGTGAGATTGTTCAATTCTTGACAAGTCTCAGAGGATACAGCCAGTCCACGAAACGTCACACCTTTCCAGGAAGACGTGCAAATACACAGAGTAAATATAGAAATTAAGTGGTTGTAGGCGCAATGTCATTTCTTAAAGAGGCATGAGACATATTTTTAAGCTCTACTCCTGTTTTAATTAAGAATAAATCCAGCATACAATAGGCGCGTTTCGGGGCCCTTGCGCCCCTTCCTCAGTATTTTAGCTGGGGTCACACAGCTAACACTTGTGTGCTCTCTTTACAGAGGAGTGAAGCAGTAAGCACTAATATACTGAGGAAGGGGCGCAGTGGCCTTAAAACACATCTATTGTAAGCTGAATTTATTTATTATTATAAATACAGAGGAGTCAAACTTTTATTTTTGTAAATCACAGCCTAAAGCAAGAAAATTGTATCACTGAAGGACCAATTTTATCTTCGGTCATTTCCAGAATTGTATGCTATAGTAGTATACCCAGCTTTTATGTATTTTTAATTTGTTAGCCAAAGCATGGACTGGATAAAGAGTAAAGAAAAGTATAAAAGACAGGCTTCTATCTTTCACCTCCTTTGTGTCCACTCCTAGCTTTGGCTTAAAAAGAACAGGGCTGAACCAAACTTTTGGCAAAGTCCTTCCCAAAGGTAGTCCAGGGTTGTACTGGATCAGTTCACTCAACACTAGTCATGACAGTGCTTCCAAAAGATACAATGTCCATTAACGCAATCATAAAAAGAAATATCACATACATTTTGACATCTTGAAGTGCTGTAAAGGATTAGAAAAACATATCTACTTTCTTCCAAAAGCAGCACCATAGATGTCCACAGTTTGACCATGTTTGCCCCATTTACTTCAGTAGACCTGAGCTGCGATACAAGATATAACTTATGGACATGTGTAGTGGTATTTTTTGGAAGAAAATATCCCCCCTTGAAATAGAGAACGTTATCATTCACATTGGTACAAGGAAAGATGTCTGATAAAGAGATAGTAAATTACTAACAGCTACCCACCTTCTCACTAAATGTTGGAACTTAGTTAAATTTAAGAATACAATGGTTGAAAGCGCAGTAAATGCTGGGTTACCAGACTCAACACAAAAAACACGCTGTGATCTTCAAAGGGCCGTTTTTCATGGGTGACATCATGGAAATAGGAATCCGTGATTAAAAATTCTGTCAACGGAACAGAGATTCCTTGTAATTTATCCCTTGGAAGGGCTTGTCGTAGCCGGTGTCTCCAAGGGTTTGATCTATAAATATAATTTTTATATTAAAAAAATGTCAGTACAACAGAAAAAATAATGGATGTCATAAAAATAAATGGGAGTCCTGAAAACTGAGGGAAAATTGGGATGTATGCAATTTACCCCTGGATTAATATTTATAGTATATATAACAGTCATTGATGGAAAATGCAGTCAGAAGTGTTGTTGATGGACTGCATATAGATATAGAATTATACGACAGTCAGTTATAGTACCACAGTGAATTGTGTCTCCCAAAATGGTGGAGCAAGGTTGACAAAACTTTTTAACTGTACAGGGTCAATACAAAGAACTGTCCCATGATCTACTTATACACAGGACTGTGACTGTAATAAGGGGGCATCCTCTACATCTAGAGGAAAGAAGGTTTTTACCCCGATATAGAATGGGGTTCTTTACTGTAAGAGCAGTGAGACTATGGAACTCTCTGCCTGAAGATGTGGGGATGGTGAACTTGATAAGAGAGATCAAGAGGGGCCTGGACGCCTTTCTTTGTGATACAATATTATATGTTATTATCATTAATAACTTTAGAAGGGTCAATGATCCAGTCATCATTCCAAATGCCAGATTGGAGTCACAAAGAAATTTTTCCCTTAAATGGGGAAAGTTAGCTTCTACCTTATTGGGTTTTTTTTGCCTTTCTCTGAATCAACATTGGGGGTTAATAGGCTGAAGTGAATGGACATGTGTCTTTTTTCAGCCTAACATATTATGTTACTATGTTTTTTTCTCTGCTCAGATAAAACAACACATTTCTGCATTTCTGTTATGAGGGAGCAGTGCATTGTGGGAGCTCAGATGATGATCTAGCTGCTGATTTCAATTTTTCCAATCTTTTGTTCTCCTAGAAAAATAGGTATGGTCAGAGGTGTCTGGCAGTTGCTGATCCTCCATAGATAAAAACATGCATTCTTCATTAATCCAATAGTTTAAAGGATTTCCCAAAAAATAGAGCATGGTTGCTTTCTTCCAAAAACAGTGCCACATCTGTCTACAGGATATGCGTGGTATCGCAGCTCATTTCCATTCACTTGTGTGCTGCTGTTTCTAGAGGAAAGCAACCATGTTTTTCTATTGCTGGACAACTCCTTACAATCTATGGCCACCTTTCAAAGTAAGAACTACTACAGTTCATACGTAAGAGATTGGTGTAGCAGGAGCTACCAGTGCTAATTGTATTGCTATGGGACTGCAATATGAGCTTTAACCAGACTGGATTGATTGTATTAGAGACTGCAGATCCTAGTGAGGTAACACAAAACGTGGGCCGGGCTTCAGTAATGTGGCTTTTAGGAGCTTTTTGGTGCCCAGAGAGAACTGGAGATCATTAAGTGAGCAGCAAAGCTGGTCCCCCCCAGTGTGCTGGATGCTTTCAGATAGTCGCTGGATGAAGCAACAGCAGGCTAAGACTGCCAGAGGGGGTGACAGTCTGCAGTGGCTTGCCAGCATTACCCCAGTGTCTCAGAAAAGCATCAACGCCTTCCCTTCAGGATCAAGCCTAAGACCGATCCCCACAATTAGCTGTGTGCACATTAAAAGATACAATCTGGGGCAGTTTCTTCACCAAACTTCCAGAGACTGCTGATAGTGACATCATAACACTGCTGAGTGTGAGGTTACATCAGTCTCTATGGACAGACACCAGGCTGGATCTGGAGTATTGGCATAAATCCCATTCTACACAGTGATTCATCTCCCATGTTCTGGGGATCCTCGTGGTAAGATTTACGGACTAGGATGTGGGTCTGCTCAATCCACCTAATTACAAGGATGAGGAACATACTCAAATTGGGTTTAAATTGGCTGAATGCGGCAGCCAGACTCATCTTCCTGTCCAACCGCTATTTGGTCGCCTTTGCCCTGTGCTAGTCGCTGCACTGGCTGCCCGTCAAATACAAAATTCAATTGAAACTCACTACCCTTATCCACAAAGCTCACAACT
The DNA here is from genome assembly GCF_035609145.1 of Eleutherodactylus coqui. Taxonomy (NCBI): domain Eukaryota; kingdom Metazoa; phylum Chordata; class Amphibia; order Anura; family Eleutherodactylidae; genus Eleutherodactylus; species Eleutherodactylus coqui. Next base: position 124,625,232 of record NC_089838.1, on the reverse strand, counting down.
GCATCACTCCGCCCTATATTGCATCCCTCATCTCAATCCACCACCCAGTCCACGCCCTCCCCTTTGCCAACTAAATCAGATTAAGCGCCTTTTTTAACTTGAACTTCTCATTCCCACCTCCAAGAGTTTTTCAAAGCAGCACTAGTCCTCTGGAATACGCTACCCCAAATTACCCGGGCAATCACTGACACACAAAACTACAGGCGTGCTCTAAAAACGCTACCTCTTAAGGGAGGTATACCATATCCCCTAAACCAAACCTCTCTCTACTCCACCTCACAACATGCTCCCTGTCCTACTGATTGCAATCCCTGCTATCCGCCATAAACCGCCCCCTGCAGTCATACCGATTCCGCCAATATACGGCCTTACCATTGTCTATGTGTATAGCATCCCTCACTCTCCACCTCACCATACCGTGCATATCTCCAGCCCCTTTACCTTCTGTATCACCCCATTACTTGTAGTATGTAAGCTCATTGGAGCAGGACCCTCATCCCTACTGTTTCCATCAATTGATTACTACATGTAACCATAGTATTGTTTCTGTGCCCCCTGTCTTGTAAGCGCTGTGAAATATGTTGGCGCTATATAAATAAAGATTATTATTAGTTCAGCAGTGTGATCATTGCCAGGTTATTTGTAACCCATCTTTAATGAGAAAGGTGCAATACAACAGTTACGCCCCTTTTACATGGGATGATTCTCAGTTAAACAAGCACATGAGCGAGTGACGTCACCGCTAGTTGTTTGCGCTCGTGCAGAATGTTTAGACAGGCAGATCATTGCTGAGAATCACTCACTCCTCAGTCAGAAGTTCACGTTCCTATGTTAAACACGGAACAGGGAGTGTTTAGACGTAACAAGAAGTAGGTGAACCAGCGATGGTTTTTATGCAGGCTGAAACTGAGTGACAAGCGAAAAGTGCATAATGGCTTTGCGTTTACACGTAACAATTATCACACACTTTCGTTCATTTGATCAAATTTTGAGCAACAATTGTTGCGTGTAAATGGGCAATTAAACTTAGAGAGTCTTACACCTTACATGCAAGAGTTAGCAATTGTTAGTCTGTGTAACAAACTGTTTACTGCATTGAAGTATTCATTTACCATAACTCCTGAGATACACTGTTCTGTAATGAAATTGTGTTACGTTACTGTTTTCTTTACCGGACTTGTCTTCTTGCTCGGTGTCATATCCCCAATAGCTCGCCAGCTGCCTCTAGTGCGCTGCTACATTGTATCACCTCTATGTATTTTTTAGGTTGAAAGGAAGATCAAATTTTGGCACAAGGGACAGCGGAAACATTTGCTGAGGAAATAGTAAAGAATGTTACCCTCCTCTTTTTGCCAAGATCGATCCTCTTGAACATCTGAAAATACATACAAGAGAACAGCTATCCCCACAGTACAAGAATTTGTCAGTTATATGAACATCTGCAGACAGCACATGAGCTACATAGACATTCCAAAAAGAAACCAGCCGATTTGTTGTTTTTTACTTTTTATGGAAGGCAGAGAAAATAACTGTGTAACTAGAAATTAGCATAAGAAAGTAAATTAACATATTCACATTTTTATTACTTTTTAATGTAAATTCTAACTTAAAAATATTGTTAACGTAGGAGCTTTGCAATGTATCACCCAGAATCAAATGAATCAAAACCAGATACTGATACATATTTTTTTCTTCTAATCTGCTTTTATTTTCTGGTTGCACATTATATTATTTTCTATATATAATCAAATGGTGATTTTTTAAATTTATTCATTATGTAGATATCCCCCAGAACATATAAGTCAGTTAGTGATAACTTGGTTAGCTATTTCTTACTATCTTAAACTCCTGGCGTCTTTCTCAGATGGTCATGTGATCTTAGTTCTGACGACCTCAGATCTACTTGGGGTTTGTGTGATGCTATACCAAGGACCAACCACTGAACCTGTGTTGAGGGGCAGACAAGGCTTTCTGTCACAGTTACAGATGATGATTACACCAATCCTGTCACATAATAATAATAGAGGAGATCACAGCTCATCCTCCTGACTGTAAACTTATGGTCTGTAGCTTATTTAGGTGAATATAGAAGGTAATGATAAGTAAACTGTTCCCCCTGCAGACAAAAATGGTATGGCCTTTTGGGCCGATGCATCATGAGAAAAGTGAAAGTAAGAATCTTACCATCAAGATGGTGCCTGACAGGAGGGTGCAGTGTAGGGGTGTGACTAGAATACACAGAAGAGACCTCCAGAGTGTCACAGGCAATCAGGTGAGGGGGCAGGCATGGAGAAATAAGTTCTTACTGGAGTGGCCCTTTAAGTAACAGTCTGCTCTTTTAACAGTGTTCAAAGATATACTTTATAATAGCCATGTGGACATAGGAGTCATGTCCATGGGGTGCTAAAACATCATGCCTCAGCTCGGATTCAGGGCGGGGTTCTCACAGAATCGAAATAGCACTCACAGTATTATGCTGGGAAAGACTACACCATGCCAGACTAAAGGAGATGGAAGTAACTTGCCCTTAATGCTCAGGAAGATGGGGAAACCCTACTTAAAAGTGGAGTTAGCGTCCTGGAAAGGACGGCCCTACTATCTTCTTCTAAGACCCGACTATCCCTATAAAAACACCAAGAGGGATACACAAAATGTAGCAACACAGTGAAATAAAACAGCACTTATCTGTAAGTAGATGGCTTTCACCCAGAACAGAGGTTCAAACCAGCTCCAATCACCACCACCAACTGAACTGAATAAAGGACAATGGACTAGGGGAGGGGTAGGAATATAGGAATAAAGCCCTCCTCACCTGTTTATAGTAGTGACCTACATAGTGGCAGAGCGACAGGTCTGTCCCCGCATTGTTGCTAATATGTCATGACGACGACGCGACCGACTAGCCGCAACAATAGGAACACGTAGTCTGCAGAAGAGTACTTGCTTTCTATGGGAAAGTGTTCTAGAGACATATACAGAGATCACTGTGCGAGAAGGGAATAGGGGTAAGCAGTAGCCATCAACTATTGTGAAAGCTGGATCTTGTGTTATCTACATAGGCTTATTCAAAAAGGGGGAGCAGGTTTGGGGATTTAATTACAAACAAACTACAAAAGACTAGTACACAATCCTCACAACACTGAAAAGAGGAAGGTTCAAAGTTTTTTGTAACATACCAGTAAGACAGCTCTCACACGGACTGCTTCTTACCGCGATTAGTGCGGCGTCCTGAGCACTGTGCTAATCGCGGTACAACGCTCCCATTGATTTCCATGGAGCCTCGCAGACTTGCGCTGGACGCAATGATGGGGTGTGTTACAAAGTGCTGTCAAATGCAGTTTATAGAAAAATGGCGACACCACAGGGGAAATCATTTTGTGTGAAATCCTACTGTTCAAGTGGAATGTAAATTCCAGACGCCTCATCAAATATAATGTCACATTAATTTTCCTCGACCCAAAATTAGGGTAGTTTAGTTATTTTGATAAAAGAAAGAACTTCAAAGTGTATTTTGATTTGAGATTAGTATATCTTAAAAACCAGCGCTAATAAACAAAACCTTATGTAATATTTTTGTTTCTTGACCCAAAATTAGGGTACTTTAAATATTTGGAGAAAGGAAAACATTTCCAAGTGCATTTTTGTTGTCCAGTGTAATCGTTCGGATTCTCACGATGCAGTGAGTATCTGAACAATTATCATTCAGTGTAAATGCATGCCCCGACTGAACGACAAACAAGAATTCATCCCCTTCTCGCTTGCAGTTAAATTTCTGCATGCAGAAAACTGAACAACAAATCAGCCCATGTAAACAGGCAGTCAAACTACTAATGACCAATTGTCCATTTGTATGTATTTATGTATGTATGTGGGTGCTACTCATGCTCCGCCCCTGATGATGTCATCACAGGTCCTACTGCTTATATAAAACACAGAGCCTGATCGACAAAAGAAGGACAAAGTTAGGGCTCTTGGAAGGGCAGGACAAAAATAACAAAATGAGAACTAAGCCGTTGTTATCTCAGACACAACTCAGTGGTCCTGACAGAAGACCACAGAGATCCGGCGAGCTGAAGGACCTACGGTGACGTCACTGCTGTGGGAGAAGCCATTCTGGAGTTTGGCAGAAAGTACTGAATACTGGATAAGCCGACAGCAGCTACCAGGACCTGTGATGATGTCACCATTATGTGATCACCTGTGTGGGTGGAGTCAGCGATCACATGACCAGGGGCTGATCACTGTATCCAGGAGCTCTGGGTGTGTCATGTGTGGGAATCAGAATGGATAAGCATGGATGTAGCAGAGCTCTTTGTGTCGTGTGGGAATCAGGATACAGGATGTGTTTGCTATGTCTGTGAATCATAATGCATGTACCATGTAGCACAGCTGTGTGTGTGATGTGTGGGGTGTAGTAGAGCTGTGTGTGTGATGTCCCATGCAGCACAACTGTGTGGTGCATTGCACCACCAGAAACACTGGTACTATAATTTCCTACTAATTACTAGTGGTTCATCTATGAATGACTACCTGTTTACTGTGAATGGAGGTGGTTGGGCCAGAACGATCCCCAACCTGCTCCACCTTCACCTCCATTCATGAGCGATGCTCCTTCTTGTGTGAAAAAACCACAGCAACAATTATCACTGGGACCTGACGGGTATCTGCGTCCAACAGGTCGTCTCAGGTAAAAGCACCCTTACTGTACTTAGCTGCTCAGGCTAATTATTTTCAGACATTTCCCTTAATCCTGTTGCCATTGCTCACCTGAATTTGTTATCTGCCAATTTCATTTACAAGCCCCAGCGCACATGGTGAGAATAACAGTTGTTTCAGTTGGATCTCTGCACGAAGTATGAAACGTGATCTTGTCATTCAACACTTGTACTAATTAACTCAATTGGAAGTGTGCAACCTGCTTTACAGTGCACAGGGTGAGACGTGCATGATGGATATCAGCCATTTCCTTATTATTTTTGGTATAATTCTTCATGAAACTGTAGTCAAAATAAAATAAACGTATTCATATAAAGTAGAAAGCCTACTGCACAAATGAGAATTACCGTACCCCTTAAATGGATGCTAAAAGGTTTGAAGAATTGTGTCAGTTAAAAGGGTCGTCCAGTGACAAGATCCCCTGTTCATATACTTGCTTGGGATCTGCTCTCTTTGCAAGCATGAAGAGTCATTCTATAAAGAGTGTTCTCTCTAGAACAGAGGTACTCAACAGGCAGACTGGGGCCCGAATGTGAATCTTGGCCGCCAACTTTCTGGAACCCTGCTGTCTAGGCCAGGAGAAGGAGCTGCTGCCAGTTCTTCTGCCCTGCTCCACTAATTACTTTTAGTGCAATCTTTCTATAATTTCAAACTAGGACATGAACAAACTGCAGAGTCTTACCGGCACATGAACTACAGAACTGCAAACTGGACACAAGACTTGCGGACATGACTGAGAAACAGACGTAAACGTTACACCGTTTACACTCATGAACTGGCGAAAGCAGACTGAATAGCAGAACTGTGGAATGGATTTCATACTCGCGGACAGACACAAACCAACGGCTGATAAATGCTCAAAACATGCACCAAGTGTACCCGCATGTATAAACAGATCGAATAGATACAATATGAGGTATTAGTTCACACACTGGCCAAGATACCTAAGCCTGCACGGCCACCTCAAGGGTCCTCGTTGTCTCGCGGGTTCCTACACTAACAAGACAACTGTGATGGCAATCCCAGTATATAAATCTTTGTGTATTGGGATTTGGGGCCTTACGGGGAATTGTTAATTCAAATGCGTTAACTCTGGTTTGATTCAGCTATAGAAGTGTACGTACACAATACACAGTTACACAATAGTATGAGGCAATGCTTATATGAAATATCTGTTTTTCATAACTCTGCTGACAAAGATGAAAGTTAGCAATTTAGCCGTAACCAACATGTATAAATATATTTGACTGTCCAGCTGCATGCACTAATACGGAACTAGGAATCAGACAATCAACCGCATCCGAGACGGACTACCGTTTTTTGATTACCGCAAAAATACCCCAGCGATTTTACTGGAAACAGATGCAAATAACATGGGCGGTCTATGCAATTACTAATTCATGAAATAGTTTCCAATCATATCGGTTTGACACACGTGGGGCGAGACAGCCCATTCCACTCTCCAGAGTGCCACCACGTGACAGGCAATACCAGATGACCGGATGAAGGAAAACGCTTATCCAATAATCAATCAACACATTGTGTCTATGTAATTCTTGCCTGCCCCAAAAGGGCTGTGTTTGATGTGCCTTATAAAGCTTTGTTACACTCCAAGAATAAACAGGAAGTTACTTTTTCTTGAACTTGGGTCAGACTGAGTTTCTTCTGGGAGACAGTGCACTGTCCGATACCTTATCAATCAATCTGGAAGGGTGTGATCATTCCTAATTGAGTAAGCCGTGGTTCCAAAAACAGGAAGGTTCTACGACATCTGGTGGAGAATGCGGGCAGCGTGATCGATTAGGATCCAAAGAAGCCCGGACACAAGGCACCGGACAGACAACCTTGGATCTAGTGGGCCCACCAAAGAACACGGTAAGATAAATCAATTATCTATACCTGTGTGGCTAGGTTCAGGTTTGCCTGTGTTGTGCCTAGGCCGGACACTTTGGAGCCATACAACAGGTACTTCTTTAAGTCTCGATCACGTGGAAAGAACCTGTTATAAGATATAGAGGAATGATTACATGCCTGTCGTTTTGAGAGTACTGGTCGGTTGGCAAGGTCAGTGAATTGCTTTAAGGGAGAGGAAGTCCCCGCAGGGGCCCCTGCTCGGTCAGGTTTGGTGTCTAAAACCTTAGAGTCAGGGGGGCCTGACGTGGTAGTTTGACTAGGAGGTCCTTGCTCGGGTCAGGTTTGGTGTCTAAAACCTTAGAGTCAGGAAACGGTCAAACGTCTGGACAGGCACCGCTGTTCCGGTAAAGTCTGGTAATAGACCTAGGAGGGGGGCCTGCCAGACAGTATCCCGAGGGGTAGTTTAGACCAAACCAGCCGTACTGGTGCTCCGTCTATTTGTCTGTTTGTCTATGGTATGAGAATACCACACATGTCTTGCCCGAATTGCAAAAAAGGATTGTTATTGACAATAAGTACACTTGGATGGGAGATCTGTAATCAGAGCGATCCGTACCCCCCCCACCGTTGTGGTTACGGGCCACTGCTCGAGGGTGATGGACCACAAATATTTGTTTATCGTTTAAACGTGCATGAGTGGATCCCTCTGGCTGAAGGTAGATTGTTGAACTGTGTAGCAGTAGAACTCTGTGAGGTTCTAGGACGGGACATACTGTGTCCGGTATCTAGCGTTACTCCTAGAATTTTAGACCTGACTGCCGTATTTGAGATTGGAATGCAACACCTGTTGTATCAAGGACAGTTTTTGCATCCCCCTCTGAGATGTGGAAATCCAAATAATCACTGCTACCACTGACTCTCTGATGTGTACAATAACTGTAATGGACAGTACTAACAATTACTATTGCTAAATTAGGTAACAGTAGAGTATAAGCAATTACAATCTGAATGGTTCTGCTCATCCATTGCATAGATCCACATTTCATTGCATAAGATAAGCCTTGCATAGAATTAAGAGTGTTTATATATCGTGTAGAGTTAATCCTGCTTGCATCTCATATAGAAATAGTCTGTCTGTATATTGCATAGATTTAAAGTTAGATCTGTGATATAGGGTTAAACTGTAGTCTGTTATCAGAAGAAGGGAAAGGGAGGGGGCACCCGGATAAACGGGGGATCAGCGCTGCAGAGAAAAAGAGGAAGTCATTCTGACACTCAGCTCCTGAATTACACATCGCACTTAGGGAAAGGAATAAAAAAACAACAAAAAAGGCCCCTAGAAGCTAGAAACTAGAAATAGTCTTGACCATCACTGTTCCGGATCAGTGACCTAAGGACGAGATATTTATAGTACCGCACCGCTTGTCTCTTGTCTAGACTACGACGCGATCCCAGCCGGCACAGTTAGCGCTAACTACGCACGCTGCTGGCATACACCTGCTCCGTAGTCATATCAGTCAATTAACCTCCCGTTCGCCTAGGGAAAGTGTAGGCGGCCATAGGAACGAGCGGGGGGACGCTTTACGAAGTGCCAACCCGTACAGGTGAGGGTTGTGGGTTTCTCGGAAAAAAAAAACACACGAGACGCCCATGTCCCCCTCCTGAGATAGGTAGGGATTCCACCTCCTCGTTGTAGGGTATTGGGGGCGACAGAGGTTAATGGACATGGGAAGCAGGTTGGGTGTAGTGTCGCTGAAATAGAAAATATCCTCCTGCTAGAGAGAGAGAGAGGGGGGGGGAAGCCCTGCAGAGGGGGAGAAAAGAGGAAGTGCTAGTTTAGAATCTATTAGTACTACAGGTCCCAGCCAGACGCCTAAAAATACGGACTTAAGAATGGGGAATGAATCAAGCAATAATAACGGGAGGCTGGCACGGGATTTAGTAGCCGAAAGAGAAGGCAAGCAATGCTCAAATAAGTGGCCGCAGATACGGAAGATTGCATGCTGGGATGGGCGACTTCAGCCGGAGGCCTGGCGAGTTTTGTTAAAAGATAGGCGTGGCTTGTTGCAGGATAAAAATTTGCTCACAGCTGCAGAAGGATGGTATCGGGTCTCGAAGACGTTAAATAGAGACGGGTGGGGCGAGGCGGTGCAGGGAGAGGGAGGGAAATACAAACGTTATGTGTATCATGCAAATGCTGTGAACCCACTTCTTACACATCCGTCAGCACCTCCCATGCATTCAGGTAACTTACCATATTGGATGTGCCTAGTCTGTGGAGTGCAAAACCCCAGGCAGAGAGAGACCTGTCTGGGATGTGGCTCCCCGCGCCCAGACGGAAGTGTAAATGAGCCCACACTTCCTGTATTCAACGCTGAGCAGGCGGTTCCTGTATCCGGAGCTGCCGTGCGTTTCAACACTGCAGTTTCCTGTGATGATGTCGCAGGAAACACTAGGCATTCCAATATGCGTTCCACAGCCACTTCCTCAATGACCACTTCCTCTGGCAGCCATCTTAAGACACCTCAGAGGCCTAGGGCACTGCCACCCACTCCATACGGGGGCCATCTTGGTACACCCCAGAGGCCTAGTACCCAGCTGTCCACCCATGAAGGCAGCCATATTGCTACACTTCAGAGATGCAAAACACCTGCCATGTCTCCACTATATCCAGTGATAGATCCTCAAGCATTACAAGCACAAAGACAAGCTGTCCCTCTGTTCCCAGACCAGCCAATTACAGAGGAGCAGCTGAACGCAGGACCTGTTACAAGGGAAGGTGGAGCTCAGGGAGGCTCTGATCCACCCCCACTCCTTCCCCTGCAACCCAGGGAGGAAGATGGAGATCAATGGACAGAGAGTGAGGAGGATGAAGTAATAGGAGTCACCAGGTCTGGAGAGAAGTTCCGAGGCCGACCCCCCCCTGTGAAGATGGTGCGCCGCCGGGACGGCATATTGGCAAACAAGGAATATGGTGCAAGGCCAAAACATCGCTCAGCGACGGCGACTTCAGGGGGAGCAGAAGAACAATTCTCGCTAACGAAGCCCAGCTTACGGAAAAACCCAGCAGCTCGCACGAGTATACAAGAACAACTTAACTTTGCACCGCCCAATACATCTACTCCTAAAGTCCATTTCATGTCTCCACAAGGAGATGACCCTTATGGATCGCAAGACTCCCTCACACAAGATGAACATCAATCACTGGCACCACAGATCACGCCTCAGCTGGCACCACACAGGATGCCCTTCGTACCGGCAGACGCCCCGCTCCTATACGTCAGCTTCACTCCAAGCCAGGCCACTACCCTCCAGGCGGGATTACCAGATCCAGAAAAGCAACCCATGCCTTTCTTCAGGAAGTTGGTCCAGTACCAACGTAATTATTCAGCCACCTGGAAGGATCTACAGGCCTTGACGGAGGTGAAGGCCGGAGATACGTATTGGCCGGTCATCCAGAAATCCCTTGATCCAACAAGTGAGAATGCTACTCCAGAGACAACATATGTTTCCGGAAGGGAATTCTGCAAGCAAGTGAAGGCCTGGGCGCAAGACAGGTTGGCGGATCAAGCTATCACACTGCAGGACGTGACCCAAGATAAAGGGGAATCTGTGGACAAGTTTTATGGTCGCCTCATTCAACTCTTTGACGATCTCGGATTCTCATCACAAATCAGAACACACCAATTGATGCTTTCCGCTGCTTTTGTTTCCGGTTTACGGGACCCAGTAAGGAAAGGACTGATGGCGGCAAAGCCAGAATACAAGATCCTGGCTATCGATGTCCTACTACCAGTCGCAAAGGGAGTAGCAGGAAATGGACCTACCCCTGTGATGGTGGCGATGGGAGCTCCACACAATCGTAGTCAGGATGAGCCAAGAAGATGTTTTAGATGTAACAAAACAGGGCATTACAAGAGAGACTGCCGTGCACCACCAGGACAACACGGACCAACAAATCAGGCCAGAAGACAACACGGACCAACATCTTCTGATGACTTACCACCACCACCACCACCGGTATCCTACCATGGCCCGTCCCAATAGGACGCAGGCAAGCCAGTCTCCAGTATGGCCTCTTTACAGAACCCTGCAATAGATAATACCGGACCCCAAGCCCAAGTGACTCTCTCTATTGCAGGGAATCCAATTACCTTCCTACTGGACACTGGTGCAGCCAGGAGCATCATTCGTGCTGACGATTTCCCCTTCAAGCACCTGCTGGATGATAAGACCATATTGACCGTAGGAGTAGGGGGAAGGCCGTCTGAAAACCCACTAAGCAAGCCACTTCCTGTCGGCATACAGAACATCCTGGCTAGATTTGTGGTCCACAAGACCTCACCACTCAACCTACTGGGAGCCGACCTTCTATCAAGACTTCAAGCTACAATTGCCTACACCGAAGACGGTGGCATAACGGTTACCTCCCCGCTATCTGAAGATGACCATATGACACTTGCCTCAGAACCATTCCTCATGACCTGTCAGGAAGTTCGAAAGACAATACCAGATGAAGTGAAAGCAAGAATCCCTGATACACTGTGGTCAAAAGGACCTGAGGACATTGGTCGTCTGAGAGTTCCACCAGTGATGGTGAGGATGAAGCCTGGAATGCCATTCCCAAGAAGACCACAATATCCACTGAAGCACTCAGTGTCGCTAGCCATCGACGAACAGATTAAGTTGCTGATCCAGAACGGAGCCCTTGTGCGATGTGAGTCGCCATGCAACACCCCGTTGTTCCCGGTGAAGAAGAAGACACCGAAGGGCGAACCAACCAAATACCGTATGGTTCAAGATCTACGGGCAGTGAACCAAGCTACCGTATTGGAAACTCCTCTGGTGCCGAATCCACACACGCTACTGTCTGGAATTCCGCCAACAGCGAAGTACTTCACAGTGATAGATATGGCAAACGCTTTTTTTGGAGTCCCATTAGACGCATCATGCCAATATTTATTTGCGTTCACGCACAACGGAGGCCAACTTACATGGACTGTAATGCCTCAGGGTGCACAGAATTCACCCAGCCAATTTGCCAAAGCAATGTCTCTGATTCTAAACCCATGGATGGAGGGACACCCCACAGTGGTCTTACTCCAATATGTGGACGACCTGTTACTTTGCGCAGACGATCTGGACACGGCCTCCTCCTCCTCTGAAAATCTTCTGTGCTATCTGGCATATCAGGGATGTAAGGTGTCAGAATCCAAGTTACAATGGTGCTGCACAACCGTCATCTTCCTTGGCCACTGCATTTCCCAAGGAGTACGACACTTGACAGAAGACCGGATCACCGCCATTCAACAAGTGCCGCTTCCCAGATCTGAAAAGGCCCTTCAAGCTTTCCTGGGACTGATCTCGTACTGCAGAGCCTGGATTCCAGAGGCCTCTTTGCTGATGCAACCCCTGTACGAAGATGTCAGAAGGATCGGTGAAGAAGGAGGAAAGGCCAAGGCCCCGTGTGCACTCTCTGAAGACTCGACAAGAAATTTCAGCACACTTAAGGACCTGATCTCTAAAGCACCTGCATTGGGACTACCAGACTACGACAAACCATTTGCTCTGTTTGTGTCCGAGAATCAAGGACACGCATCAGGTGTCCTTACTCAGAAACATGCTGGAAAATCGCGACCCATCGGCTACTTCTCAGCCAGACTCGACCCAGTGGCAAGAGCAGGACCTTCCTGCCTACGGGCAGTCTTTGCAGCCCATGTCCTGCTGGACAAGACCTCAGATCTCGTGCTGGGTTACCCTCTGACTGTCCTGGCTCCGCATGACATTGCCGCCGTACTCAACCAGACACAGCCGAAACATCTATCAGCAGCAAGGCATCTACGCTTGCAATGCTCACTGTTGATTCCGGAGAATGTCACCCTACAGCGTTGTAATGTCCTCAACCCTTCCACCCTCCTTCCAATTCTTCAGGGGGAAGGCGAAGAGGAGAATGGAAACGATGGAGAGGAAAAACCGAATGGTTCCGTCTCCTACTACGACATTCCACGCCCTTCACATGACTGCGTCAAGATGATGCAACAGGAAATCTCTCATCTACCATCAGTCTATGACAAACCACTGGAACCCGTAGACTACACACTCTTCGTGGACGGCTCCAGATTCGCCGATGAGATGGGTCGGTACCATACCGGTTACGCAGTTACCACCTCCACGAAAATAATCCAAGCTCAACAACTCCCTCCTACTGTATCAGCACAGGAAGCCGAACTACAGGCCCTCACACGGGCGTGTGAGGTGGCCCAGGATCATACAGCCAACATCTACACAGATTCACGGTACGCTCATGGAGTGGCACACGACTTCGGGATGATCTGGAAAGTTAGAGGATTCCTCACAGCTGCAGGCACCCCAGTCAAGCATCATCAAGCCATCAGGCACCTGCTGGATGCCCTCCAACTGCCACGGAAGGTGGCCGTACTGAAAGTGAAAGCTCACAGCAAGAAGAACACTGAAGAGGCCGTTGGTAATCATACAGCGGATCAAGCAGCAAAAAGAGCTGCAAGGGGGGAGTTTGGAAGAATTGGAATTCAGGTGGAAGCCCTACCGGTTGGGGTGGAATCAATGGAGGGACCAGACCCGTCCATGATGGTCAGTGTGGATGAGAAGATACGACCGGACTACCTTACAGAAGCACAAAAGAGAGCAACCAAGGAAGAAAAAGAAGAATGGACGAAAAAGGGAGCGAAAAAGGACGAACAGGGATTGTTTGCGCTGGCAGGCCGCCCATGCTTGCCTAGAAGCTTCTACCCAGCAGTGGTACAGTGGGCACATGGCCCAACCCATTTGTCCAAGATGCTCATGAACGCATTGATCCAGAAATATTACCTGGCGCCTGGCATCACAACGTTGGTGGACAAGTACTGCAGAGCTTGCACCATTTGCGCCCAATGTAATCCAGGAAAAATGGAGGAGACACCAAGAAAACACCTGGCCAAGCCACTGTATCCATTCCAACGGATCCAGATTGACCACATCCAGATGCCGAAATCAGGACGCTTTGAATACGCTCTAATAGTGGTGGATGTTTTCTCTGGGTGGGCAGAGGGATACCCAAGTACAAATATGACTGCCAAAAGTACGGCTAAGAAACTCATGACTGAGTTAATTTGCCGTTTCGGAATACCTGAAGTCATCGAAAGTGATCAAGGTCCAGCGTTTACCGCCAACGTCACCAAGGAGATATGGCAGGCGTTGGGCAGCAGTCTTTTGTTTCACACACCCTACCACCCCCAGAGTAGTGGTAAGGTAGAGAGACTGAACGGTACCTTGAAAACAAAAATACTTAAAATGTCACGAGAAACTGGCATGCCCTGGCCAGAAATCCTCCCCATAGCACTGTATAGCGTGAGGTACACACCAAGGGGAAAACATAAGTTGTCACCTTATGAAATTCTTTTCGGGACCGTCCCCAGACTAGGGTGTTATTTCCCCCAGCAGTTACAATTGCACTCTGATGTTCTGACTAAGTATGTTATATCACTCGCCAAAGAAATAACTAAAGTCCATGCACGAGTCTTCTCTTCCATTCCAGACCCAGACCAGGACACAGGCACCCATTCCATACAGCCCGGAGATTGGGTGTATGTAAAGAAGTTTCTGAGGAAAAACTCTCTTGAGCCAAGATTCGACGGTCCATTCCAGGTGTTGTTGACCACTGCCACCTCGGTGAAACTAGAGGGGAAGCCTACCTGGATCCACGCAAGCCACTGCAAGAAAGCTCCATCTCAGAAGGACGACTCATCATGAAATATTTAGGTCAAGTTATCATAATACTTCTCCTATGTGGGGGTCTGGTAATGTGGGACGGAAAGGGTACCTCAGTGAAGAACCAGAAGCAGCAGGCTAAACTAGTGAGGGAAAGCCATATCAATATGTGGGAGTATTTAGCCAGAGATGTTATCAATATAACTAATATGTGCATGCCTAAATTAAGGAGCGGGGAAGATATTCTACAAGCTTGCCTACTGGCCGTTCCCACTCCAGTAAATGTATTGAGATCAATTTATGCAATGGTACATGATGATGATGATGTGGGGGAAGGCGATGTGATACAAGATAACACCTTCATTAACATATATGAGTATTGTCCCTACTGTGAGGCTATAGAACACGCTGACTGGTCCAATATGACTGAGTTCCAGGTCAGAAATGTCTCACAGGCTGAGGTATGTTATAACTTTACATGTAATCCACGGTACATTGGGAAATGTGAGAGGGGCCAAGTGGTCACTAGTGATTCCCAAATACTTTGCTCCCGTACTGAAGAACAATGTCAAAAGATAGTGACTACCATGTCTTGTGGAAAAGTAGTTCGGAGTCCCAGCCACACCAGACATGTCAAACTACCAGTAGGATGGGTCCTGTCCTGTGGCAATTTAACATACACATATATCCCCGCCAACATTACAGGAGGACCGTGTGCATTGTCCCGTCTAAGTATCCTTATGTATCAGAAGCCAGACCCCCCGGCACCCACATCCTCACTTAGGGATCGGAGGGACATCCACGGCCTGGCCGATAACTGTGTAGGACCACCCACTCTACTGAGTTTCTCAGAGCACACAGCACTAGCTCTCAGCATTCTAGGCACCCCCGCATTAGCCCAGCATAACACAAGAGTGATTAACGGTTTAGCTTGTGACATGGTAAAGGGCCTAAATGCCACATCCCAGGCACTGGACCTACTACTCTTAGATGTACAAAACATACGAAGAGCCGCCCTACAGAACAGAGCCACCATTGATTACATCCTTATGACCATGAACCATGGGTGCGAAGAGTTTGAAGGGATGTGTTGTTTTAACCTCTCTGACAACTCTGCGTCAATCCATCAACAGATCAACCGCCTGAGAGATCTAGCCACCAGTATCAAACAAGGGGCGGACCAGGGGTGGTTTGACTGGTTGACAGGGTCCTGGTTTGGATTTACTCTGATGAAGAAAATACTAACTGTTTTTGTTGCCATTGTAATGGTTCTAATTTCTGTTTGTTGTTGCATACAGTGTATCCCGGCCCTGGTGTCTACCTGGTCCACCTGTTTCTCTATGATGTCCGGCAGTAGGCCCACTGTCAATGCCAATGTCGTCATCACAGATCCAGAATACGATGATGTTGACCCATCCTACACCCCCATGAGAGCAATGGCTCCAGTCTACAACACCTTACAAGTCTAGAGTCAGCAGTGGGGGTGGGATGGAGCAGGGCGAGTTTGGTGAAACAGATAGTTTCAAGGGGGGTCTGTGATGGCAATCCCAGTATATAAATCTTTGTGTATTGGGATTTGGGGCCTTACGGGGAATTGTTAATTCAAATGCGTTAACTCTGGTTTGATTCAGCTATAGAAGTGTACGTACACAATACACAGTTACACAATAGTATGAGGCAATGCTTATATGAAATATCTGTTTTTCATAACTCTGCTGACAAAGATGAAAGTTAGCAATTTAGCCGTAACCAACATGTATAAATATATTTGACTGTCCAGCTGCATGCACTAATACGGAACTAGGAATCAGACAATCAACCGCATCCGAGACGGACTACCGTTTTTTGATTACCGCAAAAATACCCCAGCGATTTTACTGGAAACAGATGCAAATAACATGGGCGGTCTATGCAATTACTAATTCATGAAATAGTTTCCAATCATATCGGTTTGACACACGTGGGGCGAGACAGCCCATTCCACTCTCCAGAGTGCCACCACGTGACAGGCAATACCAGATGACCGGATGAAGGAAAACGCTTATCCAATAATCAATCAACACATTGTGTCTATGTAATTCTTGCCTGCCCCAAAAGGGCTGTGTTTGATGTGCCTTATAAAGCTTTGTTACACTCCAAGAATAAACAGGAAGTTACTTTTTCTTGAACTTGGGTCAGACTGAGTTTCTTCTGGGAGACAGTGCACTGTCCGATACCTTATCAATCAATCTGGAAGGGTGTGATCATTCCTAATTGAGTAAGCCGTGGTTCCAAAAACAGGAAGGTTCTACGACACAACTAACCCCAGGAAACCTGCCTACAATGCGGGGCGACCATCCCGACAGGGACAACTCCATGCTGGAACCCAGGGAACCACTTCCCTCTAGACGATAAAGGACCCACAGAAAGACACAGTTCACACCACACATAGGGAGAGCCGCAGACATGCAGGAGCATGACACTGTTCACATTGAACATCCTGAATGCTGCACAGACACATCATGTCCAGCCACATGCACAGACACACAGAAGCATGACACCATTCACACTAAACACACGGAACAAACAGAGAAAAGGCCAGCAGCCTCTAGCAGAGGAGCTGGTATATATGAGCAACTGACCTTGGGGATTGGCTGGCTGGAGCAATCCACACCCAGCCAGCTCAATCAACACCACCTGTGAAGCTATGCTGCTGATAACCCATGTAGTACAACAGATCCCAGCAGCAAACTCTAACAGTACCTCCCC
The DNA here is from genome assembly GCF_035609145.1 of Eleutherodactylus coqui. NCBI lineage: Eukaryota > Metazoa > Chordata > Amphibia > Anura > Eleutherodactylidae > Eleutherodactylus > Eleutherodactylus coqui. The sequence goes on along the minus strand of NC_089838.1, from coordinate 124,608,189 downwards.
CTTAAACAGGGGCATCTATAGATGCAGGCACCTAACACACAGGAGGCTAAGACCTGGGGGACTGGCTGACTGGAGAAATCCACCCCCTGCTAGCACAATCAACCCCCCAGCTGTGAGGCGGAGCAGCTGGAACCCCATGTAGTACCACAGATCCCAGCAGAAACCCTAACACCTTCTGACATGACCTGACACTTCGTAGCTTTGCTCCTTCCCCAACTCTGGACTTTCAGTGATCTTGAGAACAGGAGTCGGGTTGGGGAGGAGCAAAGCTATGATGTTTCTCATAGCAGGAGGCAAGACAGTGCTCATCTACATGTGTGTACTGGCAACAGGAAGGGAGGGAGGATCTTACATGGGAATGTACAGTATGTTGGTTGGGGCAGAAGAGAGGATAAAAGATGTTATATGGGACTGTATATTAAATCTTCTGAATGGAGAACGGGAAATGTTTTACATGGGACTGTATGTTGGAGGGGTATATTGAGGGGCATAAGGTAAGGGGGATGTTGAGGTTTTTTTTCACAAGGGACTGTATTATGGACTGCATCATTTTTTGCATGGAACTGTATTATGGAGGAGAAGAAGAATGTGGCTTTTATATGGGACTGGATGATGGGGGATGGCACTACAAATAAGAAGGGCCACACTATAAGATGGGCCATGGGGGTTAGCATAATTAAGATGGGCCACAAGGGATCAGCATAACTAATAGGGGCCACAGAGAGGGCAGTATAACTAAAAGTGGCCATAGAGGGGTATTATTTACTATGAGGGAGTTACTGAGAGGGGCATTGTGAGTAGTGGCAGGATGGCAAGAGTGTGCAAAGATGAGTTGTAGCTGGTGATGGCGGTCTTGGCCCAGAAAGAGAAGAAAAACAAAGACAGATGTCACCAATCAGAGAAGATGTCACCTGTGATCACTGGAGGTAACTGTGTAGAACTGGTATCCTGGCTCAGAAGCGTTCAAAAAGCTGTGTCTACCCCAAAATAATATAAATGGAGACATAAACTCATTGTACAAAAATCAAGCCCTCAAACAGTTCTATTGATGGGAAAATAAAATTATGGCTCTCAGAATATGGCAAGTTGGGTGTTCCATAGTGCAAAAGTAGTAAGGGAAAAAAACGTGGGGACTGCGGGGATGAAGGAATCCCTTGCTACAGCTGTGGCAGAGGTCCGCGATGCTATCCCATTGCTTTCAATGGGGCCAGCACTGCTATGAAAACATAGGGAGTACATTGCGCTCCCCTAACACAGCTGTGACAGCTATGGCAGGGAATTCCTTCATTCCCACAGGGACCGCGGGTATTAAGGAATCCCTGCCACATCTGTCACAGCTGTGTCGCATTTTGCTTTACATGGATCATTGTGGGGGAAGAGCATCCGACCCTGGTTGGTGAACGTGCACACGCTTGCCATAATCGGTGTATATAGCCTGTAAAGAGGTGCTGCTGTGGAACCTACTATTTACATTGTCACAGCTGTGGCAGAGGTCCGTAAAGCTATCCCATTGTTTTCAATGGGATCCGCGCTGCTGCCGCCCCATTGAAAGCAATGTGATGAAGGCATGCCCTGGAGCAATGATTTTCAGGAGGAGCTTGGAATATAATTCCTACCCTGAAAATCATCCCTAGCTGTAAAACAAAAAGTTTAAAAAAAAAACTCACCTACAAGAGCTGTCCGTCTCTTCTTTCTGTCCCTGGCAGCATTGTTCTGTCTTCTGGGGAAAAATCCCTGCCTCCAGAAAGCACTGCCTCTGATTGGCTGAGTGCTGTGACAGAACAACACTGCCGGGGATGGAGAGAAGAGGCGGATGGCTCTTATAGTTGAGTTAATTTTTTCTTTTTCAGTTAGGAATGATTTTCGGGGTAGGGCTTATATTTCAAGCCCACCCCCCCACAACCCCCGAAAATCAGTGCTTTCAAAGCATTCTGCAGTGAGGTGTTAGTTTAAAGTCTGTAAAGAAATATGAAATTGCCTGGAACCAGTGTTTTGATTCTGTTGTGCCTGTAGCATTTTCTGTGTTTTGATCACGATACAGTATACACTACATACTATATGATGTTTTATCCGGTGTTTTTCTCTAAAGGTTTTCATATAGAACTTCAAAAACACCTGGAAAATGCATGCACAATATGATACTAAATAAAAACACAGTCAAAACCATATTAAACCTGGAAATTTGTGCATACATTGCTTTTTTAAAAATACAGGAAAAAAATTATATAGGCCTAAAAATGGAGTTTTTGATGCAGTTTTTATTTATTTATTTTTCGCTTTTTGAGCCAAAGGTAAAAATAGATTCCACAGGAATGGAAGCATAAGTTCTTTCCTTGTATACTGCATGCACGTCACACATACATCTCTGCTGCATGCACGTCAGACACACACACAGCTCTGCTACATGCACGTCACACACACACAGCTCTGCTACACGCACGTTACACACAGCTCTGCTACATGCACGTCACATGCACAAAGCTCTACTACATGCATGTCATGCATACAGTTTTGCTACATACAGCTGTTTCATGCACATCACACACAACTCTGCTACATGTACGTCACACACAGCTCTGCTACATGCACATCACACACATACACAGCTCTGTTACATGCACATCACCCACACACAGACGCAGCACTGCTACATGTGCGTAGTACAGACATAGCTCTGCTAAACGCACATCACACACACAGCTCTCCTACATGCACGTTACGCACACAGCTCTGCCACATGCACATTTTACACACACACAGCTTTGCTATGTGCAAGTGTCACACACACAGATCTGCTACATGCACATGTCACCTACACACAGCTCTGCTACATACATTTTTCTTCCCATATAACAGGGATTACAGCCAGCACAGCAGAGTCCTGCACACACTGATCATCCCCTGGTCGTGTGACCCCGGACTCCTCCCACACAGGTGACTAATAACATGATGGTGACATCACAGGTTCTGTAAGCACACGGCTGCTGCCAGGGTCTGCATATTTTAGGACCTGTAATGATGCCACTGTGATCAAGAGCAGAGCTCAGAACCCCCGGTGACTGATCCCATGATGGTGGCATTTTCATATGTAACTCACACAGTCACTCACTTATAGATAGCTAGTCATTAGTATTCCATAGCAATTGAGGCCTCTGGGGTTTGTAGAGGATGTAGTCTGACCATAATCTACACAGGGTTGAAGGACGTGATGATGTTACCATCATGTGATCGGGGCAGAGCATGTAATTCACACAGATACAGACCAGGTGACTCATCACAGGTCCTGTAAGCACAAGGCTGCTGTCAGGCTCTGCATGTTTTATGAACTTTGATGATTTCACTGTCATGTGATCAGAAGCATGTAATTCACTCATGGATGGACACGTGGTCGTTAGTATTTTGGCTAGTAATTATTACTTGGCTGTGTGTTTAGGATTATTACCAATTGTGTTGATCGTCATGATCGGTTGGACAATAAAATTGGGCTAATTTTTACAGAACTGGATCAGGTCAGCCCAACTTGAATGTTAGTGAAAAATCATGTGTGTTGCCTCTATGTTTTCTGTGTTTGTTGTTCTTGGTCTTTTTCTTCTTCTTCTTCTTCTTCTTCTTCTTCTTCTTCTTCTTCTTCTTCTCCTCCTTCTCCTTCTGCTTCTCCTTGTTATGGGATTATCCTATTCCAGAAGATTTCACCAGTGTGCTCCAAATTGGTTATAATGAGAAGCTTCATGCATGATAAAATAGGAGTATATAAAAAGAGTTATTGTGCTCATACAGGATTGGTTAATACAATAATATGGTAATTCCCATGTTAGTAAAGTATCAAATGTGAAAGAATGTGCAGAGAGGTATAATCTTATCTGGAAGGTAGCAGCTTATCCAATCAGAATACACAACTGCTCTGTGAGAAACATGTGTGGGAGGCATACCCATGATTCTAACACATTCTGATGTTGTACACGAATACGTTTAACCGTTAGCTATTTCCTATGAAGGTGGATACACGTGTTTGCCTAGGCTGATTTAAGAAGCACATTTATTATTATTCTTATTACAACATCCTCCTCTGGAGAAGGAAAAAAAAGTGTGGTGGTTCAGTGGTTGGCACTGCTGCCTTGCAGTTCTGACCAAGAAAGACATCTGTATGGAGTTTTTGTGTTATGTTTGTGTTTATTCTCTTTCTTTGCCTTCTCTGAAGAAGAAAGAGTAAATGTGATTGTTCGGTTGTTAGCACTGACTAGAGATGAGCGAGCACCAAAATGCTCGAGTGCTCGTTACTCGAGTCAAACTTTCAGCGATGCTCGAGAGTTCATTTCGAGTAACGAACCCCATTGAAGTCAGTGGGCGACTCGAGCATTTTTGTATATGACTAGTGCTCCGCTAAGGTTTTCATTTGTGAAAATCTTAGCAAATCACCAAAGTCATGTAAAAAACACAGAAATGGATAGGGCAGGCGAGGAGCAACATGCAGGGCTGCATTTCGGGCTTCGAGGTCTCACTATTAAGCCACAATAGTGGCAAAAGTGAGACCCCCCCCGCACTGTCAGCATAAAGATCGTTCTCCTCTGCCACAGCTGTAACAGCTGTGGCAGAGAAGAACGATGTTAGCCCATTGAATTCAGTGGAGCCGGCAATACAGCCGACTCCATTGAAAGCAATGGGCTGCCGGCGAGCACGAGATGAATTTTCGGGAAGGGCTTAAAAATATAAGCCCTTACCTGAAAATCATCCTAAAATGTGTAAAAATAAAAAAAAACATGTATACTCACCTTTCCGCTGCAGCCGGAGTTCAGCCGCGTCTGGCCGGCAGTTCTCCTGAATTGCTTTCTGTAGTATTCAGCAGGTGGGGATTTAAAATCCCCACCTGCTGAATGAGCTGCCTCTGATTGGTCACAGCCTCACCAATCAGAGGCAGCTCTCACTCACCCATTCATGAATTCATGAATGGGTGAGTGAGTGCTGCCTCTGATTGACTCAGCGCAGGGACCAATCAGGGGCAGCTCATTTAGCAGGCGGGGATTTTAAATCCCCGGCTGCTGAATACTACTTACAGCAGTCCAGGAGAACTGCCGGCCGGCCGCGGCTGAACTCCGTCTGCCGGGACAAGGTGAGTATATTTTTTTTTTTACTTTTTACACATTTCTGGATGAATTTCAGGGAAGGGCTTATATTTTTAAGCCCTTCCCGAAAATTCATCCCGCGCTTGCCGGCAGCCCATTGCTTTCAATGGAGCCGGCTGTATTGCCGACTCCATTGAATTCAATGGTCAGTGCTCGTTTAATCGAGACGAGTACCGCGTGGTGCTCGTCTCGAGTAACGAGCATCTCGAGCACCCTAATACTCGAACGAGCATCAAGCTCAGACGAGTATGCTCGCTCATCTCTAGCACTGACGCCTAGCAGTGGAGTTCTGGGATCAAATCTGATCAAAGGCAATATCTCTATAGAGTTTTTTAAAGTCCATGCAGATGCTGTCCTTGATGAGATCTGAATGTAGAATCCCAGCGCTGAAAGGCAACTGTGCTAACCACTAAGCCACATTCATTGAAGAGACACTGCCACCATGCTGCATTAGGGACTTTGCATTAGACAAATAAGTGAACCGGATTTTTACTTCCATTGAGTTAATAGTAATCAGGATTGGGTTGTCTTGACTAGTTTTTGAAAATCCCAATAATTGCTCATCACTAGTTGTCAACCTAAAAGACTAGTCTTCTCCTCAGTCTGAAGCCCAGAGCTTTCTGAAGCAGTTTTATATATTTTTTTTTTAGTAAGGATTGGTACTTTCTTTACTTTTCTTTATTCACCTTTCCATTGAATCTAGAGCAAAAATGAAGAGCTGCGTTTCTTCAGCAGGTGGGACATCATACATGGAGGTCTATTCAAGGAAATGTGGGCAATAACTGTTCCTGGAAAGTCTCATTCATGAAAATAATCCACAAAAAATCTACATCCAAACAACAAGAGGAGTAAAATGAAAATTTGGTCTTGCCTAGTAAAGTTTTTAAAATAAATTCAATGGAAATACTGATCAAAATCATGTCTAAACACCTACCAATACGTCTTTCTAATGAATAGCAAGCAAAACGTCTGTATTGCATTGTACTCCACTAGCATACTGATGCAGAAATATGCAAAATAAAGCAGGACTCCTCAATAGAAATCTAGAATTCTAACACCCATTATCCACACCCACTGCCCTACTTTTGCATTTTGGCTTTTTTTCTAACAGACATTTTGCTCAATTGCAAAAAAACGTTATGCTGGAAATTGTGTGTTCCTCAATTCTAATATTATCTGTCTAGTGATACTAGCACCGATTAGGAAATCGCTCAAATTCCAAAAAAAAAGTTACATTACTCACTGTAAACAAACACCAAACCCAGAGTACCAAAAAGTCTATAGCTCAAATCCCCGGAGTCGTGCATGATAAAAACGGAGTGCAGAATAAACATTGCAAAAACAGAGGGCACATTTACTGACTTAAAAAGACCGACCAAGGAAGCAAAACACACAGACAAAGTATACAATTACAAAGCAAAATTTTCAGTCAGTGTAAAGGCAGAATAGAGTCTGCAAAGCAGACAGACTTCTATCAACTTCCATTTCAATAGCAGGGGTCAAACACAAGAGTCAAGCTGCTCACCCAGGTAGATAATGCTAAACTTAGACAAGAGTTTCTGCTATGTCTTGTCTTTGACAGAGGGCAGACTCCCACTGGTCGTCTTTAAAAGTACATTTATCACACAGTTATGTGTTCTGCAAGACAAATAAGAAGTAAAAATCATCAACCTTCTCTAGGTTATTCATAGCATAGATGCGCTTAGAAAAGAACAGGTTCATACAACTATTAAATTGTCATATTGTTATACTATGTAACAAATGACTGGTGCATTTTAATTGGATTATATCAATATTTCTGCACACATGAAAGGTGTATATGATTTTAGGCTACGTTCACATCTACATTTGGGGTTCTGTTCTTTTCTCTGTCATAGGCCCAATGCACATGGCCGGGTTTGCACTGTGGAATTAGGAGCGGGCGTCCGCCTCCGGGTTCCACAGCAAATACCTGCCATAGCATGCAATGTAAAAGTGGGTTTCCATGCTCACGAGCGGAGGGGAAAATCACAGCATGCTCTATTTTGAGCCGGATTCTGTGCGGACAGCTTTCATTGAAGTCAATGGAAGCCGTCTGTCCTGCAACCCTTCTGCAATCATCCTTGTGGAAGGGTCACATCTGCACTGGCGCCCCACCCGGCACAACCGCAGTACAGAAGAAAAAGCATCTGGATAGGTACGCAGGGCTCACCAGCTGGGCACTGGTCAGATTCCGCTGTGGGATCCGACCCGGTCGTGTGCATTTGGCCCAAGGAACTGCAAAAATGGAAACCCTGCAGTAAACAGATTTGTCCTATGATGGAACCAAGTGGCTGTCTAGTGCCAGATCTGTTGAAGGTCCTGAACGAAGCACCGGTGCAGATGGGAAAAGAGCCTTCACAACCCAAGAATGAACTTTGCTGGAAGTACTCCAATAAGCTGATCAGCTGTTTGCGGTAACACTCAAAGACCAATGGATATCCATTAGGTTCATAATAGGGGTTCCACAGTCTTGAGAGATGATGAAGATGATGCTTGCTTTAAAAAAAAAAAAAAAAGGATCCCAAAAATTCAATCACATTGCCTAGAAGTTAAACATTCCTTTTAGGCCAAATACACGCAGGATAGTCATGAACAAGGCTGAGCAGCAGCCTATGGAGTTCTGTACATATCTATGAAGCCACAAGGACTTGCACCATACCCCATAGTATGCATTTTATCGTAGTAATTCTTTTCTAGACTCCTTTCTTCACGGTGAGAGAATAGCTGTAAATACATCATGTGATGGTGTGGTACGAGGACTTATTATCTATTGTTATCAGCCCGAAGGTTGAAGCATATTATATATATGGATCTAACAAATGAAATGTAGCTATTATAGAATAAAACTTTATCTTTCATTAACTTCCCATTTATAAATGTAGTTGACTAAAAGATGTTTATCTCTTTAACAAAAGTAGATACAGTCTGCTCTTCTATCTATTTATCCCTCCTCTATGTAATAAGTCTCCCATATAATAGCTGATGAACACAGTGTCACTGAATACTAAGGAGATGGCAATGACATCTCCCATTAGCCCCCTCACTCCCACTCTCTCTGTCTTCCTGTATCTTTATGTAGGTAACTTGCATAAGTGAAAGTAAACTATACTTCCGTCTTTCTCTTTGTCTGATGTTAAAAGATAAGATTAACCAACGAGGGCTCCTGCACAGTGGCGAGATCGATTTTGGGATGTAATTGACCCCCCTGATATTGCTCTCACACTCCTTCTGAAGCCCTGGATGTGAGGCGTTTCCGCAAGGAAACAGCCTCCCATCCCAGCAGGGCTGAAGGAATCTCCTGCTGTAGCTTTCATGGCCGTGGCAGGAGATAGCGATCTTGTTCCATAGATTTCAATGGGGCCAGAGGTAGCAACACCAGCCCTATTTAAATCAATGGGAGATGATCGCGGTCCTCTGCCACTGCTGTGACAGCTTCTCTTTTGGCTGGGGATTGAAAAATCCCCGCCTCTTCGAAGCACTGCCTCTGATTGGTCCCAGCACTCGGCCAATCAGAGGCAGCGCTCAGACATTCCTTTTTCAATCCCTGGCCAGAAGAGAAGCTAAAAAAGAGTGCCGGGGACCTACTAAGAGATGCACTGGACATGACAGCGCTTCTAGGGTAATGTATTTTTATTTATTTTTGTTTTCTTCTACAGTTATAGATTCGGGGTAGAGCTTATATTTCAAGCCCCCCTCCTCCTGAAAATCCTCATCGTGGAGGGTCCCCTGCCACAGAAGTGGCAAGGGATCGCAACTATCTCCCATTGATTTTAACAGGGCTATGCTGCTGCTGCCTGCCCCATTGTAAACAATGGGCAAGATCGCAAAAAGAATGGACATGCTGCAATTTGGTTTTAACGCTGCATAACAAGTGTTAAAACATCACACATGTGCATGGAGCCATTTGAAGCCACTGGCTTCATAATTTTGCAATTTCTCGCAGCACTGGGAAATCGTGCGATTTCCTCACCAGTGTGAAGGCACCCTCAGTGTTAGCTTTTAATAAGCCTGCCTACTGGATATATAAACTGTTGTATGTGATGTAATAACTCAGTCAGAGATTTGAGAACACACAGGTTCCCTCTGACTAGATTGTGTTGACACAAAATAAATCTTTGTTCACTTTCTATGTGCTGGGTATCACATCAGAAGTCGCATCGTACATCAATAGAACATGAGTTTGTTTTTTGGCATCCTATGGATTCCAACAGAAAATATCAATCAATAGTGACTGTGGTTTCTGAGGGGTTAGACAGAGAAAGGGAGTTTCCTCTGTCATTTGCCTCTAGGATTGTCATGTACAGAAACCTATTAGGCCCTGCCAGAAGCAGGGCTTAACAGGCTAAAAACAGTATTATACATTTCAATATACAACATTAGCATTCAAAGTGTTCAATGACAAGGGGACTCCCAGAAGGGAATAAAGAATTCCCTGCCACAGCTGTCACAGCTATAACAGCTGTGGCAGAGGATTTTTTTATCTCCACGGGGCTGAACAATTCCTGTACCACCACAGCTGTGGCAGAGGATCACAATGTTCTCCCATTGCTTTCAATAGGACCAGCGCTTCTGCAGCCCCATTTAAAGCAATGGGCTGCCAGCAAGCGCTACAGGGATTTTTGGGGAATGGTTTTAAATATAAGCCCTTCCCTGAAAATCACCCGTAGAATGTGTTAAAAATAAAAAAAATATATACTCACCTCCTGGCAGCTGCCGGAGCTCAGGCGCGTCCAGCTGTGTCTTTTCCCTGCACTGCTCTGAATCTCTTTCAGCAGCCGGGGATTTAAAATCTTTGCATGCTGAAAGTGCTGTATCTGATTGGCTGAGAGCTCAGCCAATCACAGGCAGCACTCAGCCATTCATTGAATTACAGCTGAGTGCTGTCTGTGAATGGTAACAGCACTCAGCCAATCACAGGCAGCGCTTGGCTATTCATTGAATTTTAAACCCCCGCCTGCTGAAAGAGATTCAGAGCAGTGCAGGGAGAAGACAGAGCTGGGCGCACCTGAGCCCTGGAAGCTCTGGAGAGGTGAGTATATATTTTTTTATTTTTAACACATTCTAGGGATGATTTTCGGGAAAGGGTTTATATTTAAAGCCTCTTCCCCCCAAATCCCTGCGGGGATTGCCGACAGCCCTTTGCTTTCAATGTGGCTGCAGAAGCACCGGTCCCATTGAAAGTAATGTGGGAACATCACGATCCACTGCCACAGTTTTGTCGGGGATTCTTCACCCTTTGTCACTGATCACTGTGACTGTGATTTATATATATATATATATATATATATATATATATATATATATATATATATATATATATATATATATATATATATATATATATTTATTTATTTTTTTTTTTACACAAACCAGGGATGATTTTCAGGGAGTGGCTTATATTTCAAGCCCTTCCCTGAAAATCACTGCAGGAGTTGCTGGCATCCTTTTGCCTTCAACGAGGCTGTCGGAAACAGCCGAGGCCCCATTATAAAGCAATGCTGCACGGACCTGCATTCACGTGGTTTTGCACGCACCTATGTATGCACACGCTCATGTGAATGCACCCTTAAAGGGGTTGTCTCGCGCCGAAACGGGTTTTTTTTTTTCAATAGGCCCCCCGTTCGGCGTGAGACAAACCCAAGGGATGGGTTAAAAAAAATATATATATATTACTTACCCGAATCCCCGACTGCGACGACTTCTTTCTTCCTTCTCCAAGATGGCCGCCGGGATCTTCACCCACGATCCACCACGGGTCTTCTCCCATGGTGCACCGTGGGCTCTGTGCGGTCCATTGCCGATTCCAGCCTCCTGATTGGCTGGAATCGGCACACGTGATGGGGCGGAGCTACGATGACGACGCGGGACCAGTTCTCCGGCACGAGCGGCCCCATTCACCAGGCAGAAGACCGGACTGCGCAAGCGCGTCTAAAAACGCCAGAAGACAGCGAATTTAGACGGATCCATGGCGACGGGGACGCTAGCAACGGAGCAGGTAAGTGAATAACTTCTGTATGGCTCATAATTAATGCACAATGTACATTACAAAGTGCATTAATATGGCCATACAGAAGTGTATAGACCCACTTGCTGCTGCGAGACAACCCCTTTAAAGGTTTTTCTATTAATTAAATGCTGACACTAAATATATAAATTGGCCCACAAAAAGAAAGCATCTAATAGCTAATGGTGATGGAAAAACAAGAAAAACTATGGCTGTTGGAAAGTGGGAATGAAAAGCAGTCAACGACAACTGGATGTGCGAGGAAGGAATTAATTAAAGCTTCTGTTCATTCATATTTACTCCTATTTGTTTTTAGAGTATTTTCAATGAATCACTTGAGAACAGTCAGCGATTCATATGCTATGACTAAAGCTTAAATATTTATTATGCTCCTTTCATGCTAAGGAGGACGGTTTGTTTTCTCCAGACAGTGTTGATAATTTCTCAGTGATGGCACTGGTGCCAGTTTGTAATGTGTACAGGGACAGAAAACTCCAAACAATCTGCCTTTTCTTTCTGTGTCATCCAAGAAACAATACCCTCCTTAGACACGTCTTTCCCTCTTAGCATAAATGCATCAGAATTACCAGCTGAGACTTCGGCTTATTTAAACAACATAATAAAGGCTGGGAGAGAAGAACCCTTTAAGTGTGCGGCGATGGCCAGCTGAGATATCACCAAATCACAACTAGTTCTGCAAAACTGAAGACTTTGAATCATTTCAAAAAAGGAATATTTAGTCATTAAACATCACAAACGTGTAGACTTTATGCTAACTGTGTTACAAGTTTCAGGATCTGGATCCATCATCCTTGCAATCAAACATTTTATTCTTCGTTCCGTTCCTTAATGAATTTTTTCATCTCTCTTTCCAGCTATTTAAATAAGGCCCCCTGTCCATGGCAGTGATTTCACCGGCGCTAAAACGCCGGCGAATCACGCCGTCTGAAGCTTTCCATAGCATTGCTATGGAAAGCGCCACCCCCGTCCACGAGCGGAGAATCATTGTGATTCTCTGCTCACAGCCAGCAATTCGCAGCATGCTGCGAATTGCCCCGATTCTCCGCTCGCAACCTGTCTATAAGATTAGGCTGATCGTCGGAATTTTGTCTGCAGCTCCTGCTCCCGGGCGGCGGCTTCCGCGGCAGAGCTCCACCGTGGGTTACTGCAACTACCGTGGACAGGGGGCCTAAAGGTTGAAATGGATTGCCATAAAACATCTACACATGTATACAATACATTCAAGTCAACCAATAATTCTCCAGCCACTGACTCAATATTTTACCCTCCTGTATGATATTCAAAAAAATATTTGCATGTAGCGAAATACGTATCTATATTCAAAATATAGAACTGGGAACCAGAAAAGATTATGTAAAATTGTGAGGGAATATATGTACTATGCAAATGGTCATTCTAGCCATTGCAAATCCCTAACACAGCCTATGCAAATGTACCCACTCCAACTATGAAACCATGATCATGCATTGAAGAAACTGAAATCAAATGTTGTGCTATCTTCATAGTGTATCCACGTCTGTAGCTAAAAAAATTACAAAAAGTAACTTTGTGACTCCTGAATTTGATGTTATATATCAAGCTGCACTATAGTCTTGGTAATAAGAAGGCATGTGGACTGCTTCTATATCAACCTGCTCCAGTACATGCAAGTAACCCTCCCATTTGTACACCATATTGTATCAGGTTCAGGACTTTATCGCGATCTTTAAGAGCACTTTATGTGGAGCTGCTAAAGATTCTTAGTAGCTCTTCCAAGTGCGAGACAGCAAAGTAACAGCTTGTTAACATGGAATGGAACTATTCAGTTGCCCATCAAATTACCTGGCTTATGTGGCCCTTGGATGCCAGAGTTACAGTGAGACACCTGTTTACTCTGGTAAGAGTCCACATAAATTATATCATACAGTATTCAGTTTAATAGTGTCAAGCAGCATCCAAATACATTAAAGTGGTTGTTGTTGTTAGCCGCTTAGTCCTTCACGATCCTCGGTGACCCTAAAGACGAGCTCCCTCCATGTTTTTCGGTTTTGCATTTCTTCTTTCAGTTGTGTGATATCCAGGCCAGTATCAGCTCTGACTGTATCAGCCATCGTGTCTTTTGGTGGTTGGGTCTCCTGCCACTAATCTGTCCAAGCATTCTAGGTTTTTCTAGCGACTCTGCTCGCATTGCATGGCCAAAATACATGAGCTTGAGTCCGGTCATCTTGCCCTCCTGTGATATATTGGGTCTTATACGGTTCAGGACTTCTCTGTTTGTTACTCTTGCCATCCTGCACCCGCAGCAGCTTTCACCAGCACCACAGCTCCAATGCATCAATCCTCCTATCAGCTTTTTTCACAGTCCAGCTTTCACATCCATACATGGTTATGAGGAAAACGGTGGTTTGCACTATCCTGCATTTAGTTGCTATCTGATATCACTACTTCTACAGATTTGGTCCATGTTTAGCATTGTGTTTCGCCCCAATGCTATCCTACGTTTTATCTGGTATAAATTCTCCAGCCTGGTCAATTTTCGAATCAGGGAAGATGAAGTCCTGCATGCACTATATGACCTCAATGTCGATTTTAATTTAAATTTGGCCTTTTTGGCAATTGTCATAATTTTAGTCTTCGTTAAATTCAGGTAGAGGCCCATTTTTTCACTTTGAGTTTTAATCTTTTACATCAGCTGCTTCAGTAGTGAATCACTATGATACAATGTTGACATGAAATAGCTATAGTGTATAAATATCATACAGTGTAATACTGCATAGAGCATAAGTAATGCTGCCATACAGTGTATACATAATACCATTGAAAATCACTCACAAATACTACATACTGGTTTCAACCATACAGTAGATACATTAACCCCATTAATCTCTCCATGTAGCTCACTCTTAAAATGGTTTTGTGGAGTATACAATACAGGCTACACCAAAACCCAAGTCCACATTTTTCTACATTAGCTGCGTACTGTTCTAATTCCACTTTTGGCCAATTTTCTGTTAGGGCTCATACCCACAAACGTATCAGTAAAATGCTGCTTGTAAATACCAGCTCTGCCAGCAGAGATTGCATCTGGCTGTGAGTGTATTGCGCATGCCCGTGTATTACACGCACGCAGACATGTGCAGTATGACTTTTTTTTAGAATTACCCGCTCTGTTTCAGAGTAGGGTTGCATATGAAAGCACCACCCATTCACAAAGTATTGCGTATGGGCAATGTATCATACGCAGTCTATACAAATGTATCGGGCTCATGCTACCTGGTACACAAAGAAATACAGCATGCTGCCATCTATTTTTCATGTGTATCGACACGTAGTGTCTACACACATGTGCATGGATCAATGAAAGTCTATTGACTCCATTCCCTGCGTATCATGCAAACAAACGTGCAACGCAAGTGTAATACGTGGTGAAAACACGGTCATGGACGTGAGCCCTTAAATGGAAATCTGTGTTCTAACGCCTGCCGTTTATGAGCAGACAGTATTGCATAAAGCTCGGATCACATGTTTATGAGGGATACTGATCATTGCATTTGTTCTAACTAGAGATGAGCGAGCATACTCGTCCGAGCTTGATGCTCGTTCGAGTATTAGCGTGTTCGAGATGCTCGTTACTAGAGGCGAGCAGCACGAGATGTTCGAGTTACTTTCACTTTCATCTCTGAGACGTTAGTGCGCTTTTCTGGCCAATAGAAAGACAGGGAAGACATTACAACTTCCCCCTGCGACGTTCAAGCCCTATACCACCCCCCTGCAGTGAGTGGCTGGCGAGATCAGGTGTCACCCGAGTATTAAAATCTGCCCACCCGCGGCTCGCCACAGATGCGTTCTGACATAGAGGAGGGAAAGTGCTGTTGATGCCGGAGCTGCAATAGGGAGAGCGTTAGGAGTGATTTTAGGCTTCAAGAACCCCAACGGTCCTTCTTAGGCCATAAAAATCGCAGATCGCACCTATGTGCGATCTGCGATTCCTGTTCTCTTCTCTATATGCGCTCAATGGGGCCGGCGGCAGCAGCGCCGACCCCATTGAGAACATATAGAAGACAAATCATTCTTCTCTGCCACAGCTGTAACAGCTGTGGCAGAGAAGAACGATGTTTGCCCATTGAATTCAATGGAGCCGGCAATACAGCAGGTTCCACTGAAAGCAATGGGCTGCCGGCGATCTCGGGATGAATTGTCGGGAAGGGCTTAAATATATAAGCCCTTCCCTGCAATTCATCCAGAAATGTGTTACAATAAAAATATGTACCGTATATACCGGCGTCCCAACTGTCACCTTATACGCCGGGAATACAGCGGAGCAAAGAATAAAAATCATTACTCACCTCCCCCGGCGTTCTGCGGCGCTGCTGCAGGATGTCGCTCCCTCCTGGTCCCTGGCAGAGCATTGTTTTCTGGACGCAGGGCTTGAAATCCCTGCCTCCAGAAAGCTACTGTGATTAGCTAACACACGCCGTCAGCCAATCACAGCCATTCAATGACATCATTGTCATTGGCTGTGATTGGCTGAAGGCACGTGTGTTTTCTGGAGGCGGGGATTTCAAGCCCTGCGTCCAGAAAGCAATGCTCTGCCGGGGACCAGGAGGGAGCGACAGCCTGCAGCAGCACCGCAGAACGCCGGGGGAAGTGAGCAATGATTTTTATTCTTTGCTCCGCTGTATTCCCGGCGTATAAGGTGACAGTTGGGGGGTCGTCTTATATGCCCCGTCGCCTTATACGCCGGTATATACGGTATATACTTTTATTTTTACACATTTCTGGATGAATTGCAGGGAAGGGCTTATATATTTAAGCCCTTCCCGACAATTCATCCCGCGCACGCCGGCAGCCCATTGCTTTCAGTGGAACCTGCTGTATTGCCGGCTCCATTGAAATCAATGGGCTAACATCGTTCTTCTCTGCCTCAGCTGTTACAGCTGTGGCAGAGGAGAATGATCTTTATGCTGACAGTGCGGGGGGGGGGGCACTCTGGCCGCTATTGTGGCTTAATACTGGGACCTGTGAACTTGAGATGCAGCCCAACATGCAGCCCCTCGCCTGCCCTATCCGTTGCTGTGTCGTTCCCATCACTTTCTTGAATTGCCCCAATTTTCACAAATGAAAACCTTAGCGAGCATCGGCGATATACAAAAATGCTCGGGTCGCCCATTGACTTCAATGGGGTTCGTTACTCGAAACGAACCCTCGAGCATCGCGAAAATTTCGTCCCGAGTAACGAGCACCCGAGCATTTTGGTGCTCGCTCATCTCTAGTTCTAACCCCTCACATAAGGAAAGCCCAATCTAGAAAAAAGTCATTCTGCAGTCAGACGCTTGTGTCCCACGGAACCAAAATTCATTGATGTCAGTGGCAATACTAGAGTCCTTGAGCAAAGATCATCATAAGCTGAAGATTATAGAACAGAAGATCCAAAAACCCAGGCATAGACTTGTATAGGAGGTGGAGAAATACATAGCATGCTGCATAAAGCATTAAAGCTGAATATTGAAATACATAGCTGACTTGCTGCGTACAGAATTATCACATACGCACCTGCTAAATGGAATTATGCTGCCATTGAGCTAAAATCTCAGGAGTTTTACAATTACAAATCTCTAACCCAATTTGCACCTCGCCAAAAACTTCTGTATACACAGCCAAACAGTCTATACAAAAAATGACCCTTTTCTCATGTAGAAGACGTCCCTACAAGAAGGTTTGGAATTCCAGCAGGTCCGCTATGTGAACTGAATGAAAACTAGACGTGGAGTGATAGAAAACGTTCTTCCAGTTGCAAAGCGGAACGCTAATAAACCCAAAGTCAATAAGCTAAACGTGAGAGACATGAAGAAACTGTCCAAAAACTTTTCAAGAGAGCAGAGAGCATGTTGGGAGGCTCTTCTGAAGTGAACACTGGTTAGTTAGTGCTACTTTTCAGTTAACATTACTTGTAGCACTTGTGATAAAATGCATAACTGGCATATAAACCGTGTCTTTGTATGCAGAATTAGATCCCTTTTCAGCACTTTACCATTATGTGCTGCTATAGGGTCATCCAGTCTCTGAAAATGTGCAAGTCTTATGTGTGTATATAGCAAAAGTTGGGGGAAAAAGTATCTGTTAAATAGAGTGTAGACATTACTAATAGTACAAATAACTAATGCTGTCTGAGATTACCGATTTATATATATAGTATAGGTATATAGCATAATGACTATTCATCAGAGTCTGCAGTTTCTATAAAGCCCATCTCCCAGGTCCTGAGTTGCTGTTTTCATTAAATACAAGCTGAATACCAATGTCTTCTGCAACAGTAAAAAGACAAATGCAGCGCGCCGGCCCTACAGGCAGAGTTGTACGGACAAAGTTATATTTCAAACTGGCGAGAAGAAAGGAAAGGTTAAAATGAAAAAGAGCCTAGATGAAATGACTAGTAAACAGTAAGGATATGGCTGTGTCTAGGCAAGGTTCGGGAGGCTCTACCCCAGTAAGGATACTTGCACACAGACGACTAAAAAGTTGCGTCCAAGATCCTTGGGTACAACTCACATCGGTCAGCAAACGGACATCCCGTCAGTGTGCTGTTTGATGCGTTGGAGACCTCCCATTGACATGTGCTATTCTTGTCCGAACATCGGATGATAATGGGGCTTGCTGTGTTTTGTTTTTTTTTATATTTTTTTACTCTATTTGTCTAAGTAAAGGAAATACTCATCTGCATACACTTATTCAATGGTTATAAATGGTTGCTATTTCTTTCCGATTTTCGGACCCATTTTTTTGTCCAAAAATTTGACAGAAATATCATCTATGTGCAAGTAGCCTGAGAGCTCCCTCACACAGACGATGCGATTTTCGGACGCATCGTGGCCGCCAATCACAAGAACAGGAGGCAGCCACAACAAAGTCTCTTTTTTGGGCACCCATGCAGACGGGCTGTGGCTGCGGTGCATATACGCCACAGTCCGGAATACCGTCGGATGGGCGGAGTGAGTTTAGCTCTGCTAAGCTCCCTACCTCATCTCTCCGCCCCCTTGTCTTCTGCTAGGGAGGAGGCAGGATGGGGCATGAGCTACGGTAGTGTACTGACCTCCCGCCCCCTCCCTTTGCTGGCAGCTAACAAGGGGCGAAAAGGGGGAGAGAAGGGGGAGGGAGCTTAGCAGAGCCACTAGTAAACGTCCTCCCACCTCCCTTTTCCGGCAGCTCCAATAGGAGTCCAGATCTATCTTTTGCAGTCAACATAAAAGCAGCCATCTGTAATGCGCACCGTATGCGCTTTTTATTCCAGGCGGCCGATTTTACGCCCCAAAAATATCGCCCATCTAAACAAATGCATCGGAATCCAATGCTTCAGATGTTTGGGATTTTTTACTGCGTTTTAGCCGCAATGAAACGCTCATGTGAATAAAGCCTGAGGGTATCTTTACATGAATGAGTTCCATCCGATTGCGATATGGATGGGACTTGCACGGGAAAACAACCTATGATTTGGATGGGTTAATGCATATGAGCAATTTTTCTCTCGGGCTTAAAGTCCAAAATAAAAAAATCACTGCATGTCCTATTTTTGGGTGATTCTTCTGGAAGTATCGCCCATTATGTCCTATGAGAGCGCGAAAAAAAATTGCATCACACTCGCATGTCATGTGATTTGCATATAGTTTTTTTCCGTAAATGGGAAAAACACACGTATATTGATGCAAATAGCACATGTTTAACGCTGAAACACATTGCAATTACAGAAAAAAAACGAGTCAAAGTAGGTCAGATTTTCACTGACTTACATTATACTCACCTGTGTAAATACATATAATGAAAGGCTGATCACTGTGATGTTGACAGGACCCAACAGTAATGTGTATGAGGGCAGGAGATAAGCATACTGTACTTCTCTCTTGATATGACAACAAAAATTCCCTTTTAAACAGCAGATTTCAATCTGGTAAGCAATGCGGGAAGGATGAGGCGTCAGAGATCCGTGCAACAGAGACATGTCAACTAGTAATTACTATTTATGTATAGTCAGCACATAATATAATGTACTAGTTCTACAACTTGGCACTGGAGATCCCCAGGCACAACTGCCCCTTTTGCCCTCTCTATAATCCAGCCATGGAACTTAGTTTCAGTTGTTTGGATCAAAGAGAAGAATATATGGGATAAGCAAAGGAAATAAATGGATTGTGAAGAAGTACATTACTCGATATCTTTGATGTTTCAAAGAGATTTATACAGAGTACAAGGAATAATGAAAGGTGACCACTCTCTATCGTAGTGCATGCAAGCTATTCCAATGTCATTCTTAGGTTTCTCACCTGAAAGTGGATCCTTAAAGCCACTGTTGTTTTGGCTCTACAGCCCAATTAGGCAGTGTCTAAGGAAGCTCCCTGTTCTCCATTCTTTACCCCCAGGAGGAGGTATGGACTTTATCAGTCAGATTACCAAGTCGGAATGCCCAGAGTAGTCACTCATTGGCAGTACATGCACTGGGACAAGTGTCGTCAGGACCAGAGAGAGGGGTGGGTCATCACTCTCAGAGCTGTCCAAATGCGACCAGGCGTGAATGTAGTCAGAAGATAAGCCCGCTGTCGGAGGTAGGAGTAAAACAACGGGTACAGATGTATTTTACCTTTTCTCTTGGCTGGAGCTGATGAGATGTGTGTTAGAATATGAGCAGCTTTTCAAATCAACATGATTTTGTGATATTCTGTCATGAGATGTCTTTCTTATATAGGTCTACTGTGGCCTCCCATTGGTTGTGATAGGAGGTACGAAATTCAAGGGGTTTGCTAGTATGCAGGCAATATGAGAAATTGAATTCTGTAAAGTGCTTCCAGTCCCAGACAAACCAATATGGCTGCACAGCTTCTCTGACTGCCTGATGCACACCGCGTATTGGTAGCATATCGGTAGTCTAAGACACTGCACACTGCTGTGATAGGCCAGGGTGCTGCTCACTTAAGCAGAGCCGGCCAATCAGAGCAGTGTATAGTGTCTTAAACTACTGATGCACAATCATCATCGGAGAATGTTGAAACCATCTTGGTTTGTCCAGGACCAGAGGGTCACTTTAACCAAATGGATGGGGGTTTTCATTGTGAGACAACCCCTTTAATTCTTAAACAAAAAAAGGAATTCATAAATCACTCAAAAATGTTACATTATGATGTATGCAAATAAATCCATGAAGATTACCAGAGATACAAGGGTTCGATCCCTGTTTAACGCACATAGCAGATTGGCCAATCATATTAGTAACGATCAGTATTTAGGTTTTACTAATTAAAGTGGCTGTCCAGTTGTAAACGATTGATGGCCTATCCTCAGGCCAATGAAACCCCATCGATCTACCGTTGATGATCTATCCTGAGAGTAGGCCATCAATAGTTTACAACTGCACTACCCCATTCCTATTATTCTTTTTTACCCGCAGGGCCGTGTATGTATGAAATGGGGGGTTTATATACATTACATAACATAATAAGCATGAGCTTAATGAGTGACAGACTAATTTAAAGGAAAAGAGGACCCTTCCCACTAGGAGCTACAATATACAAGGGAAGGAGACAGAAGGTGAGGTAGAAGCTGCTCACATGGTAGGAGGGTTACTGTACGTTGGAGGCTTTCCTGAAGAGGTAAGTTTTCAGGTTACTTTTGAAGATTTCAAAGGGGGAGAAGAGTTTGATTGTTTGGGCCAGCGATTCCAATATTTGCAAGCACCATCATTTTGCAGCACGTCCAAACTATACATTTTACAATGAATTGCCACAGTTTTGCTGTGCAGTTCTTGGCTGCATGGCTTCTACAGGTGAAGTAAGTCCTTTCTACTTGGTTTAAGCTGTAGAAGCCACGCCATCAAAAAAAATTACAGACGGGGCAATTGACCGTAAAACCATTGTGCAGTTTTATTACATAGTACTTGGCTGCGTGAAAGTACCCATAGTTGGGTAAGTCAAGGTCCGTCCACACATAGTGACAGCCATGATGCATTTAGCACACTTTTCCAATTGATTATTGATGGCTGCATGATTTTGCAGGTAAACAGCAATTCTATCCATAATGTTACTAGCCACAGAATTTGTCATGTAACACTGCTGTTTGCCTGCAAAATCACGCAACCATTAATAATCAGTTTGAAATCCCTGCAAATGCATGTCAGTGCAGTTTTGGCCAACAGGCGGCCGTCCCCTTAAGATGATCATCTCACTGCTCCAATACGGCTATTTACCATGTAATTGTTTGTGATGCTTTATTACAATTAGATCCATTTAATGAATGCCACATCCTAAAACATAGCAACCTTTCACCCGACCTGAATTCTACATCTCCCAATTTAATGAGGTCTCTCACTGCCATTTAGGCGCGATCTATAAATATCTACTAATGATTATCTATGCTACGAAAATAGCCAGTTGTAGAGCCAATTATTGCGGAGACGGTACGCCAGATTTCTTCAGCGCCGCAGCTGCCTTCAAGATTTGGGATATAAATTACTTGTTGTTCTCTGTGATTTATTTTAATGGGAAAGTGAAAGAAATAATAATAATTCTTTGTGAATTAGAAACTCCAGAATGACTTTGTTACCAGGAGGATTTTACACAGCAAAATGAAAGTTGTGGCAATACAAGCGAGGTCACAGTAGACGAACAACAGCAACACCTGAAATTCAGATGGGTATAGAAAATGTCATGCAGAAGTCATTCCAGAGAAACCGAGAACAAGTTACAGTATATGATTTATTAATCTAATTGATGCTGAACAGAGTGCAGACTACAGAAGCATATCAGAGCCTGGAATATTAAATTGCCTCATGTACACAATTGTACACCATCCTACCACAAGTAATTGGATAGTTGGGCAAGAATCAAAAGTAGTCTTTATTTACATACGTTAATACTCAGTGGGGCCTCCTTTAACCCTAATGACATCGGAGACTCTCCACGACATACTTTGTACTAATGTCGGATACACTTCAGCTGGTTTTCCCTTCACTCATCCTGCAAATGTCTGTCGAGTGCTCTCAAACATGATGCATCAGCCCATTTACAATCGTGCCATCATTGGACAGTTGAACAATGGAAGAATGTCCTACGGATTGATAAATCACGCTACTCCATCTTCAAATCAGGTGGACATTTCTGGGTGTGGAAGATGTCTGGGGAACGCCTTTTGTCCGAGAGTGTTGAGCCAACAGTTAAGTATAGAGGAGTTTCTGCTATGGTCTCAGTCAGTTGGTTGTAGTGGCAAGAACCATGAGGTGTACCTTGACATTCCAGACTTGTCGCAAATCTAATGCTGTTTTACATTGGCTTGAGGATATAGACGTTCCATGATTGGACTGGTCTGCAGAGTCCCAATTTCAACCCTATTGAGCATCTTTGAGGTGAACTGGAATATTGGGTTAGGAAATATGTACAGAGTCCTTTTTTTTTTGAGAAAATTCGCTAGATGATTGCAGGATGAATGGAGGGATATACCAGCTGAAGTGAATCAGGTGCTAGTGGAAAGTATGCCATGAAGAGTTTCCAATGTTATTAGGGCTAAAGGAGGCCTCAAGTATTAACATATGTGAATAATTACTACTTTTGATTCTTGCTCAGGTAACCAATAATTCTTTGTAGGATAGTGTATTATGCATGCAGGGACAAGACAAGCTCTCCTGGTGCTCAAGTCAGGGGTCTTACAGTATGTCATCACCAGGGCCCAGGGATATTATTGCCTGCATTATACATGTGCTGTCACATCACAACTGGGAAATGGTGCCTGGGCTTGCCTAATGGGTTCCTATTAGAGATGAGCGAGTATACTCGCTATGGGCAATTGCTCGAGCGAGCATTGCCCTTAGCGAGTACCTGCCCCCGCTCGAGACAAAAGGTTCGGGTGCCAGCGCGGGGGAGGGGTAAGTAGCGGCAGTCAGCAGGGGGGAGCGGGGGGGGGGGAGAGAGGGAGAGAGAGATCTCCCCTCTGTTCCTCCCCGCTCTCCCCCGCAGCTCCCTGCCCGCCGCCGGTACCCGAACCTTTTGTCTCGAGCGGGCAGGTACTCCCTAAGGGCAATGCTCGCTCGAGCAATTGCCCTTAGCGAGTATACTCGCTCATCACTAGTTCCTATTCCAAATAAGAGGATATTAATACTGTAAATGATTAATAAAGTTAGTGGCTAGACAATTTTAGCTATAAAGCTGGGTCCCACAGCTCAAGTTGAAATCTCACAGACTTGAATGGACATTTCGCACTTGGAGCTTTGTACAAAATCTACAGTTTTTCTTTATTTCATCTAGGACCCTGCTATACAAAATATATGATATTTTGGGGGGAAAAAAGTTTCTGCTTGCTCAAGAAACTGATCTTGTATTATCCAAAAGCGATGTCTAAAAGTGCAGCTCTTGTCATTCATTTGAAAGGCCAAGAATTGGGCTGGGTGGGGGAAGAGGTAATGGTGAGCATCTGTGATGCGAAACAGGAAATAATATAATCTGTATTGAAAATCCCAGCCTGTAACTCCAAGCAATTATATCTCAGCATACAAATAGGATATTAAAACATCTCACGTTTTTAATGGTATTAATTAAAGGGGTTGTCCCGCGAAACAAAGTGGGGGTATACACTTCTGTATGGCCATATTAATGCACTTTGTAATGTACATTGTGCATTAATTATGAGCCATACAGAAGTTATTCACTTACCTGCTCCGTTGCTAGCGTCCTCGTCTCCATGGTGCCGTCTAATTTTCAGCGTCTAATCGCCGGATTAGACGCGCTTGCGCAGTCCGGTCTTCTTCTTTTCTGAATGGGGCCGCTCGTGCCGGAGATCAGCTCCTTGTAGCTCCGCCCCGTCACGTGCCGATTCCAGCCAATCAGGAGGCTGGAATCGGCAATGGACCGCACAGAAGACCTGCGGTCCACCGAGGGTGAAGATCCCGGCAGCCATCTTCACAAGGTAAGTAAGAAGTCACCGGAGCGCGGGGATTCAGGTAAGCACTATCCGGTTTTCTTTTTTAACCCCTGCATCGGGTTTGTCTCGCGCCAAACGGGGGGGCTATTGAAAAAAAAAAAAAAACGTTTCGGCGCGGGACAACCCCTTTAAGGCTTTGCTAAGTCTCCTTTAAATTTGCATCAGGAAGAGTTAACAAAATAACTCACACGGTATCTTTTATGTGTCGCTTTAATGTATTTGTAAATTGTGACTTATTAATACATGTAGTATTGAAAGAAGGAGTTATTTTATGCAAGCGCCTCCAGTTCTGCATCCCACGAGTGTACCTGACACACCGCAACCTCAGATATTATGAACTCACTGAAACTTGCTAAATATAAATGCTATTATTTGTCTTGTTAACGCAAGAATATGAAAACAAATAAAAAGTACTGAGCGAATGGACAAACAGTCTATTAAAAGCCGAATATATAAATGTCACACAGGTATACTGCAGATTGATTGTGAATGTGGAAATATACACAACTCTGACCGGGGTTGGTGCCGATGCACTAAGAATCCTACATAAAAGAAAATGTATACATGAGAACAGTGCATAGAAATAGTCATTCTAGTTAGCAGTTTTCAGTTATTGAACCCCACCAATCATATATTCTTTTCAATTACTAACCTCTACTGTTGCTGGGCAACAATGCTAGCCAATGTGCCGTGTGATACTGTAATTGCTTGAGAGAGAACTCCACCAAAATGTAACATCTACGATGTCAGAAAATCACATTGCCGGTGTTTAGACCATGCCATTTCAGCACTAAAGGACACCTTTGGCATCAGTCAAAATTTTCCATAACCGAGGCCGTGTTTGCAAGACTGATGGCAAATTGCATCAGAGATTTTCGGGTACAACGCGCATTGCATGGCACATGGGCAATGCTGTCCGTGTGCGAGACGACGCACAATGCATGTCTTATTCTCATGCATGAATAGCTCAAAAATAGGACCTGGTTCAGGTTTTCCATCTTACAGAATCAGTGTAAGAGGAAAACTGCCATCGTAAATGAACACATTTGAAACAATGGGTTATTACATTGCAAGTTCTGTGCGTCGTGCAAGCACAAAGAAGTTGCGCAATTTTCGTTGGCTGTGTAAATACAGCCTAACACAACATTCTGAACAAAGTCTCATTGAAATCAAGGGGGCTTTAAAATTTTGTGCCAGAGATCTCCACTAACTGGTCTCTTGGTTGCGTCCAATAAGTTGGAGCACGCTATAAAACGCTGTAGCCCCCTTCGTTCTAGGAATCTGGAGTGGTCTAAGTTCAGAGAAATGATTAATGATACCAAATTACCAATTCATATGTATCTATGATAGGTCAGAAGATAAATGTAAATGCACTAGTACTGGAATTGCTGCAGATTTTTTCTTGTGGACAAAACTGGATTTCCGTATTGGTCATGTGAATGATATTTGAACAATAGAAGGCTGAATTCTGTGACAAAATTTGCTGATAAAAAAAATTGCAGCAGATTTACCACAGATTTCGGGTGGAAAAATTTGCCACATGTGCACCTATACTTATTGTCGGTTTGATTTTCACTTTGATATCAGGATAACCTACTGTACTTTTTGTCATAGTTTTAGTATGAGTAATCTTTGTAGGACCTCTCCCCACCCATACTAGTCTAGGTATCAGCAAAAAAAGCAAATTGAGCTAGGAAGCTGAAACTGCCACACTATTCTACATCTCTCCTGCAGCTTTTTAAGGCCCTGCAAATAGAATTCTTCTGACTGCTGGTCAACCCACTTATTTTCAGCATTAATTGCCTCCCAAACACTCCCAAACCGTTGTCCCTTTAGGTGTTTTTTGAGATTGGGGAACAGATAGTAGTCAGACAGAGCCAGATCAGGTGAACAGGGTGGTCAGGGCATCAGTTGAAAGCCTAAGGAGGTCATTTTTGCAAAACTGGCACCTGTCAGGAAACAGGATAACACCTTTGGAGAGCTTTCCTCGATGTTTTTCCTTAATATTTTGCCTCATCTTTGTCAATAACAAACAGTAATATGCTGTATTGGTGGTTGAACCCTTTGGGAGGTTGTCCACGAGCAGATCTCCCTTCTTAACCTAAAAAAAATAGAATATACCTACCCAATAATCAGGTTTCCAGGAGTCTCCACGACAGCACCAATTGAGATTGCCTCCTCCTGATAGGACAGGAACACACTGAGAGGTTAAAAGCTCCCACTTTCCTCAGTGGAGTCTAACGAATTGCCGGGGTAGGAGCTCAACTTAAATTTTTTCCCTAACTGGGTTTTTTTTTTTCTACTACATTCTTAGGGGGGGGGGGGGGGGGAGATACGGGTGCTGTCGTGGAGACTCCTGGAAATTATCGGGTAGGTATAATCTATTTTTTCCCCAGTCGTCTCCACGACAGCACCAATTGAGACGTACCAACTAAAGTTTTTCTAGGGTGGGATTGCTGCCGAGAGGACTTTGCGGCCAAAGGCCATGTCCTCGTCATGCTGCACTTTTACCCTATAGTGTTTAACGAACGTGTGGGGTTTCTTCCAGACTGCGGATTTCCTTCCAGAGGGCCTTATAGCACTCTATGATGGCTAGGCGGATCCACCTGGCTATGGAGCTTTTCGCTGCTTTGCTCCCCTTATTTGGGCCACTGAACTGGACGAACAAGTTGTCGTCCCGCCTCCAGTGGCTTGTCGCCTCTATATAGCCTAGGACTGCTCTCCTAACGTCCAGGCAGCTTAGGGTTTTTTCTTCCTCGTTTTTAGGTTTACTAAAAAATGAGGGGATTATTATGTCTTGGGACCTATGAAAATGTGATACTAGTTTTGGCATAAAAGCCGGGTCGGTTTTAAATACTAGTTTGGTGTCCGAGATTTTCAGGAACGGGTGGCGAATGGACAAGGCCTGAAGCTCACTAACCCGCCTTGCGGAGGTGATGGCTACTAAGAAAATGGTCTTGATAGTAAGCATTTTTATGGGTAGTGCTTCGATCGGCTCGAATGGTACTGCTGTCATGGCCCTTAGAGCCCAATTAAGGTTCCAGTCTGGAAAAAGATTTATGGGCCTAGGCCGTAACCTAGTTGCTGCTGATAGGAACCTGTTGACCCATCTGTTGTCTGCGAACTTTGTGTCACATATGGTGCTAAGGGCTGCGACCTGGACCTTCAGGGTGCTTGGAGAGAGGCCCATCTCTAGGCCCTCCTGCAAGAACTCTAAGATTAGAGGGATGTCCGGGATAGAATCCCAGCGATCCCTTCCCTGTCTCTATGAGGAAAACCTTCTCCAAACTTTCTGGTAGATAAGGTGGGTAGTCTTTTTTCTGCTGGACATTAACGTTTCTACTACCCTCTCTGAAAATCCCTTCTCTTTTAGTGAATATTCCTCAAGAGCCATGCTGTTAAGTGGAGCTTGTCTAGGCTCGGATGGTTCAGTTGCCCCTGCGATAGAAGATCTGTCCAGGTAGGAAAGGTGACTGGGTCCTGGACGCTCAATGTTGCTAGAAGACCGAACCAGCTTCTCTTGGGCTAGAAGGGGGTCACCAGGATTAGTGTGCACACCTGGGTTCTGAAATGTTGCAAGACTCTGGGGATCAGCGGTATAGGAGGGAAGGCGTACGCCAGCCCCTCTCCCCAGTCTTGGCCTAGGGCGTCTACTGCTGTCGGACGATCTCCTGGCCGGAGGGAGAAGAAGTTGCTTACTTTGGCATTTTCCCTGGTTGCGAACAGGTCCAATTGTGGGGTCCCCCACCGGTTGGTCAGGATTCTGAATGCTTCCAAGGAGAGAGACCATTCTCCTGGGTCTATTTGCCTCCTGCTTAGAAAGTCCGCTTTTTGGTTTAGCGTCCCCTTCAAGTGGGTTGCCATGATCGAGAGGATCCGGCCCTCTGCCCAGTGGAAAAATTTCTGTGCGTTTTGCAGGGCGGGAGATCTTGTGCCCCCTTGGTGTCGTATATGGGCGACCGCGGTGATATTGTCTGACAGTATCTTTATATGTTGGTTCCGTAGCGAGTTCCCTAACTGCTGTATGACCTGCCATACCGCCTGTAGTTCCCTGTAATTTGAGGACTGTTCTTTTGTCCTTTGAGGCCATGGGCCCTGAAAGAACTGGTTCCCCACATGTGCTCCCCATCCCCAGGCGCTTGCGTCCGTTGTGATGTGAGTGGCTGGGTTTTGTAACCAATGAACCCCTCTCCGCAGGTTCTCTGGGGATGTCCACCAACGCAGGGATGTTTTCACCGCGCTTGGGATGTACATTCTTGTCCCTAGAGAGGACTGCCTTTTGTCCCACGTGGATAGAACTGAGGCTTGCAGGGCTCTGGTGTGAGCCTGGGCCCATGCCACTCCTGGAATGCATGACGTCAAGCTTCCCAGGAGAGACATGGCTTCCCGAATTGTGCATAATCATCTCTGTAGGAGGGTTTTGACTAGCCGTCGGATTTTTTGTATTTTTTCCTCGGGTAGGCAGGAGCATTGCGATTCTGAGTTGAGCGTTATACCCGGAAACATCTTCTTTTTGTCGGGATCTAGGCTGGATTTTTCCCAGTTTATGATCCATCCTAAGGATTGGAGAAGTTCTAGCACTATCCCCAGGTGTTTTGTTAGGAGTTCTCTGGACTCTGCTATTATTAAAAAATATCGTCCAGGTAGGGTACTATTAGGACCGACTTCTTCCTCAGGTAGGCGGCTACCTCTGCCATAATGTTGGTGAAGATTCTGGGTGCTGAGGAGATCCCGAAAGGCAGGCATCTGAATTGATGGTGCTCTATTCCTTTGCCCATATCCACTGCGAACCTTAGGCATTTCCGGGACCCCTCGTGCATCGGTACGTGGAAATAAGCATCCTTTAAATCGATGGATGCCATGTAGGCTCCTTTGGGAATCAACTTTATCGTTGAGGAGATGTACTCCATCTTGAATTTTCTGTATCTGACGCAGGTGTTCAGAGGTTTCAGATTCACTATCATCCGCTGTTTCCCGCAGGGTTTTCTTACTAGGAAGAGCCTGGAATAATGGCCCTGGGTTTCCTCGTTTTGCGGTACGGGGGATATTGCGTTTAGTTGTTGCAGGTCCCGAACGCTTTGCCTTAGTAGGTGTAACTGTTGCTTGGAGCCTCCCGTGATAACGAATTTCCTCCTTGGGAGGGACACCAGCTCTATCCGGTATCCCTGCTGTAAGATCTTTGGGATCCATGGGCCTTCGCAAATTGCGGCCCATGGATCCACAAAGCTTCCCAGCCTTGCCCCTCCGGGGATGGCGTCAGGATCTCTGCTTTGGCTCCCCCTGGTGGGGGTTAAAGAGGATGTTCCTTCCTCTGCCCCCCTTGGGGTAACTCCAGCGGCCTGTCTTGCCCTTGCCTCGGTAGGCCTCGGGCTGTTGCACTGGGGCCCGGAAGAAGGTCTTCCCTCTCTGTGGCTTTTCTTCCGGGAATCCCTTCTTTTTGTCGGCCGCCTTCTCTAGAATCTTGTCTAAGTCCGGTCCGACCAAAAACTGGCCGTAGAACGGGAGGAGCGCATAGCTTATATTTTGAGGCTAGGTCGCCTGACCACGATTTCAGCCATAACACTCTTCTGGCTGAGTTAGACCGGGCTGTGGCTTTCGCCGAGAGTTTGACAGTTTCGGCCGCTAGGAAATTTGTTGCCATACGCAGGATCGGAAGGGAATTTAGGATCTGTTCCCTCGGCATCTTATTGGTTAGGTGTAGCTCCAGCTGTTCTAGCCATACCCCCAGAGTCCGCGCCACACAAGTGGCTGCGATCCCTGGCCTACGTATGTTTGCCGCTGCCTCCCATGATTTCTTTAGAAGGCCCTCAGCTTTGCGATCCATGGGATCTTTTAACTGTGCGGCATCCTCAAAGGGCAGGGTCATCCTCCTGGCTACCTTGGCCACTGGGACGTCTACCTTAGGTACCTCTTCCCAGCTTGCGCAAACTTCCTTCTCAAATGGGTACCTTCTTTTTACCCCTCTAGCGGAGAAGGAGCCGGCGTCTGGTTTCCTCCACTCTTTCTGGATTATTTTGGTGATATTCTTGTGGACAGGGAAGGTATGCTTGCGCCTCTCCCCTAGTCCCCTGAATATCTCATCTTGTAAGGTACGTGGTTCTCTGGGCTCTTCCATTTTTAGTGTAGCCCTGACTGACTTGATCAATTCCGTTAAGTCGTCTTGATGGAATAAGTATCTTTTGTGGTCCTCATCATCTGAGGACTCCTCGGCCGCCTGTTCCTCTTGCTCCGACCCAATAGAACTCTCGGAGTCAGAAGGCTCGTTGGGAACATATGCCTTTTTCTGGCGTTTCGCTGGCAGCGCCAGCTGTGACGTTAGGGCTGATCTAACCTCCTCTTTCACCAGCTTCCTAACGTCCTCCATGAATCCCCCCGATTCCTCTCTGACTAGCCTAGCTACACATGCCTTGCAAAGAGGCCTCTGGTACATAGCTGGCAGTCTCGTCCCGCACTCCACGCATTTTCTGAGTTTTGTTCTGGGGGGGATGTCTTTTTTATCCCCCTGACAAATAAAGCATTTTTTGCGGGTAAATATGCAATTTTTCCATACATAATACACTGGATCTTTGCATTGTATTTTTTTTGCCGCACTGGCTACTTACGGCCGCTGAGGCTGAGGTTTCAGCTGTCTCTGGGGCTGGAGCACTCATTACTATACAGGTGCTGCAGACACCCTGCGACCTGTAGTGCTGGTCTGTTCTGGCTTCTCTCAGGTTCCCTTAGTTTTAAATTTTCGCGCTCCTGCGCTAAGCCCCGCCCCCTCCGCTCCTGATGCAGGCGCGATGACATCGCGCTGGACACGTGATGCGGCGCCCTGCCCCCCGCCGTTTAAAGGGCTTCCTGGAGCGCAGCGCTGCAACTCTGCAGGGAGGAGGAGGGGGACTGAGGCTCCCGCTTTGTACCCCCCATGGGCCGCCGCGGGAGGAACCTGGCCGGGGGTTACCACCCCATGTGGCATCCCGGGAGTCGTCTGGCTTGGAAGGGAGGACAGGCTGACCCACTGCCCTCCGATCCGCCTGTAAGTAAATCCTGGCTGGCTTCTCCACCAGCACCTCTCAGAGATCCTGCCTCCTGGCAGAACAGGAAGACATTGAGGAAAGTGGGGGAGCTTTTAACCTCTCAGTGTGTTCCTGTCCTATCAGGAGGAGGCAATCTCAATTGGTGCTGTCGTGGCGACGACTGGGGAAAAAATGGTTGCCATTTGCTTCTGCGATGACCATTGCACATGGAACTTCTTTGGCCTGGGGGAACCACTATGCCTCCATTCCTCAGACTATTCCTTTGTGTCTGGACCATAACAGTAGATCCATGTCTCATCACCAGTTACCAGTTTGTCCAGGAAATCTGACTCATTTCTTGCAAAATGCTCCAAAATAGCCACCGATGTCTCCACATGTCTCCTCTTCTGTTTGGTTGTCAAAATTTTTGAGGATCCACTTGGCTGTAAGCTCTTTCATCCCCATGTTGTTGTGGATAATGGCACCAACTGTCTCACCTGATATCCCCAGATATGTAGCCATACTTCTGGGTGATATTTGGCGGTCCTCCATGATCATGTCACGGATGACTTTCACATTTGCAGGCAAGGAGAGGGAGACAGGCCTTCCACTGGGTTTCTCCCTTTCAACACCGAAATGGCCAGTTTTAAAATTTACAACCCAACGTTTAACTGTTGCACATGAAGGGCCACCGTTACCCAAAGTTTGCGACATTTCATCATGGATCTGCTTTTACACCTTCCACTTTGAAAAACAGGAACTTGATTATAGTCCTATGCTCTTCCACACTGAACGTCTTTGGAGATGCTGCCATGTTCACTTTGGACCGTAAAGAAAAAAAAAGACAAAATCAAAAGTAATTGATTTTTGCATCGTTGAATATAGACAAACAGACAAGTACACCCAGCAATTTACAGCTTTCTGGCTAAATCTATTCTGGGTAAGGGTCAATACTTATCAGCAACTCCTTGTATCTAAGGGAATGGAACAAATGTTCTCACTTATCATATCAGGCTTCCACATGCACAGTAGATACTATTGTGCAGTGCTTATACGATTGCAAGAAAAATTAACTAAATCTATTGGAATTACCTAGCCTCCTGCACGGATTACTAATAAAAGGTAAATAAACTTTTTGGAAAAAGAGGTTTCCATTAAGTAGATGAAATTGGAAGTGTGAGTTTCACAGATGATTTTTCCCATGAAATAAAAGACACTCAAAGCCTGGTTGCTGACAACTCTGTTCTTCTCAAGAAAGTTTGCTTAACGTGAACCATGCCTTGATGCAAACAATTTTTAGAAGATCTGAGAAGACATGGAATATATATGCATGAAGCATTACTAAAGACTAGAGATGAGCGAGTACCAAAATGCTCGGGTGCTTGTTATTTGAGTCGAGCTTTTCGTAATATTCGAGAGCTGTATTCGAGTAACGAACCCCATTGAAGTCAACAGGAGATTCAAGCATTTTGGGTATTGGACCCGCCTGGTGCCGAGCTTTTTTTTTTTCTCTCAATCTCTCTCTCTTTCAGCCAGCCAGCCACATACTGCTGTTGACGTGCGCACGCTGGCACGTCACAGCAGGAAGTGGTAATGCGAGGAGGGGTCGAACTCGGAGTAGTAGTTGCTCGAGTAACGAGCACCATCGAGTATGCTAATATTCGATAGGGCATCAAGCTTGGACGAGCATGTTCGCTCAACTCTACTAAAGACCCATGTGTACATCAATCCATGGTCAGATAAATTACCTAGGAATGGTTAAAACTGAGGATGGTTACTACTCTGCCTAACAATGGTATACTGTTAGGATCACTCCAAGAATGCAACAAACAATCCTGAAATAAGTGTAAAAGAACCTAAGGCTAACAGCAAAAGACCTACAAAATGTGTATAAACTGCAATGGTCCCTGTTTGTGCACACTATTAGTAAAACCCTGAACAAGTAAGGTGTTCATTGAAGGACACCACAAAGCTGGAAGCTACTGCTGTTCGAAAAAAAAGCATTGCAGCTTGTCTCAAGTTTGCTGAAGACCACCTGGATATTCCACAATGCTTCTGGGAACATGTTCTATGAGCTAAAAGTACAACTTTTTAGAAGATATACGCAATGCTGTATCTGGTGGAAAAAGAATATTTCACACCAATGCGTCATCCCTATTGTGAAGGATGGTGGAGAGAGCATTATTGATTGGGATGGCTTTTCTGCCACAGGACATAGACACCTTGCAATCATTGCAGAAATAATGAACTATAAGGTGAATGTAAGGGGCAGCATTCCATGACCTCAAGCTGAGGAGATGTTGGAGAATACAACAAAGCAATGACCCAAAGCACACAAGTAAATCAACTAAAGAATAGAGATGAGCAAACGTACTCGTCCGAGCTTGATGCTCGGGCGAATATTAGGGTGTTCGGGATGCTCGTTACTCTTAACGAGCACCACGCGGTGTTCGGGTTACTTTCACTTTCATCTCTGAGACGTTAGCGCGCTTTTCTGGCCAATTGAAAGACAGGGAAGGCATTACAACTTCCCCCTGTGATGTTCAAGCCCTATACCACCCCCCTGCTGTGAGTGGCTGGTGAGATCAGATGTCACCCGAGTATAAAAATCGGCCCCTCCCGCGGCTCGCCTCAGATGCGTTGTGAGTTAGCTGAGGGAAAGTGCTGTTGTGTTGGAGCTGCTGTAGGGAGAGTGTTAGGAGTGAGTGTAGGCTTCAAGAACCCCAACGGTCCTTCTTAGGGCCACATTTAACCGTGTGCAGTACTATGCAGGCTGCTGTTAGCAGTGTTGCACAATTTTATTTTTTTCAAAATCGGCTGTGCAGAGCATTGCGCCCTGCAGTAATACTACAGGGACAGAAGTGGTGGTTAGGCAGGGAGAGTGTTAGGAGTGAGTGTAGGCTTTAAGAACACCAACGGTCCTTCTTAAGGCCACAATTAACCGTGTGCAGTACTGTGCAGGCTGCTGTTAGCAGTGTTGCATTTATTTTTTTTTTCAAAATCGGCTGTGCAGAGCATTGCGCCCTGCAGTAATACTACAGGGACAGAATTGTGTAGGCAGGGCCAGAAGACATATATTATTGATTGAATATAGTCAGTGGGCCTTCCCTTTAAAAAAAAAAAAGGGAAACATTCTATTTGGCCTGCCTCTGACAGTCCTCAGCGTTCTGGGTACGTGTGTGGTGGGTGGAGAACGTAAAGAAATCATACGCAGCCAGCTACGTTTAACAGCAGGCTTGCGCCAATTTATTTCCTGCCTGGGAAAAATCACCGCTCTGCTGCACTTCATATAACACTGCAGTTCTGTGGAACACATTTCTAATCTTATCTGATTGAATATAGTCAGTGGGCCTTCCCTTTAAAAAAAAAAAAGGGAAACATTCTATTTGGCCTGCAGGCTTGCGCCAATTTATTTCCTGGCTGGAAATCACTGGTAATACAGCATGCTGAGGGGTAGGGGTAGGCCTAGAGGACGTGGACGTGGCCGAGGACGCGTAGGCCCAAGTGAGGGTGTGAGCACAGGCCGAGCTCCTGATCAAGGTGTATCGCAGCCGACTGCTGCGTGATTAGGAGAGAGGCACGTTTCTGGCGTCCCCACATTCATCGCCCAATTAATGGGTCCACGCGGGAGACCTTTATTAGAAAATGAGCAGTGTGAGCAGGTCCTGACGTGGATGGCAGAAAGTGCTTCGAGCAAGCTATCATCCACCCACAGTTCTGCGCCGTCCAGTGCTGAAAATCCGAATCCTCTGGCTGCTGCTCCTCCTTCCTCCCAGCCTCCTCACTCCACTACAATGACACATGCTCAGGAGCGGGAAGACTCCCAGGAACTGTTCTCGGGCCCCTGCTCAGATTGGGCAGCAGTGGTTCCTCTCCCACCCGAGGAGTTTATCGTCACTGATGCCCAACCATTGGAAAGTTCCCGGGGTCCGGGGGATGAGGCTGGGGACTTCCAGCAACTGTCTCAAGACCTTTCAGTGGGTGAGGAGGACGATGACGATGAGACACAGTTGTCTTGCAGTGAGGTAGTAGTAAGGGCAGTAAGTGCGAGGGAGGAGCGCACAGAGGATTCGGAGGAAGAGCAGCAGGACGATGAGGTGACTGACCCCACCTGGTGTGCAACGCCTACTCAGGACAGGTCTTCAGAGGGGGAGGCAAGGGCAGCAGCAGGGCAGGTTGCAAGAGGCAGTGCGGTGTCCAGGGGTAGAGGCAGGGCCAGACCGAATAATCCACCAACTGTTTCCCAAAGCGCACCCTCGCGCCATGCCACCCTGCAGAGGTCGAGGTGCTCTAAGGTCTGGCAGTTTTTCACAGAGATGCCTGACGACCGACGAACAGTGGTGTGCAACCTTTGTCGCGCCAAGATCAGCCGGGGAGCCACCACCAACAGCCTCACCACCACCAGCATGCGCAGACATATGATGGCCAAGCACCCCACAAGGTGGGACGAAGGCCGTTCACCGCCTCCGGTTTGCACCGCTGCCTCTCCCCCTGTGCCCCAACCTGCCACTGAGATCCAACCCCCCTCTCAGGACACAGGCACTACCGTCTCCTGGCCTGCACCCACACCCTCACCTCCGGTGTCCTCGGCCCCATCCAGCAATGTCTCGCACCGCACCGTCCAGCCATCGCTAGCGCAAGTCTTTGAGCGCAAGCGCAAGTACGCCGCCACGCACCCGCATGCTCAAGCGTTAACCGTCCACATAGCGAAATTTATCAGCCTTGAGATGCTGCCGTATAGGGTTGTGGAAACGGAGTCCTTCAAAAGTATGATGGCGGCGGCGGCCCCGCGCTACTCAGTTCCCAGTCGCCACTACTTTTCCCGATGTGCCATCCCAGCCCTGCACGACCACGTCTCCCGCAACATTGTACGCGCCCTCACCAATGCGGTTAGTGGCAAGGTCCACTTAACAACGGACACGTGGACAAGCACAGGCGGGCAGGGCCACTACATCTCCCTGACGGCACATTGGGTGAATTTAGTGGAGGCTGGGACAGAGTCAGAGCCTGGGACCGCTAACGTCCTACCCACCCCCAGAATTGCGGGCCCCAGCTCGGTGGTGGTATGTTCGGTGGTGTATGCTTCCTCCACTAAAGCATCCTCCTCCTCCTCCTCCTCCTCAACCTCTGTCTCGCAATCTAGATGTGTCAGCAGCAGCAGGACGTCGCCAGCAGTCGGTGTCGCGCGACGTGGTAGCACAGCGGTGGGCAAGCGTCAGCAGGCCGTGCTGAAACTACTCAGCTTAGGAGAGAAGAGGCACACGGCCCACGAACTGCTGCGGGGTCTAACAGAGCAGACCGACCGTTGGCTTGCGCCGCTGAGCCTCCAACCGGGCATGGTCGTGTGTGACAACGGCCGTAACCTGGTGGCGGCTCTGCAGCTCGGCAGCCTCACGCACGTGCCATGCCTGGCCCACGTCTTTAATTTGGTGGTTCAGCGCTTTCTGAAAAGCTACCCACGCTTGTCAGACCTGCTCGTAAAGGTGCGCCGGCTCTGCGCACATTTCCGCAAGTCCCACATGGACGCTGCCACCCTGCGGACACTGCAACATCGGTTTAATCTGCCAGTGCACCGACTGCTGTGCGACGTGCCCACACAGTGGAACTCTACACTCCACATGTTGGCCAGGCTCTATGAGCAGCGTAGAGCTATAGTGGAATACCAACTCCAACATGGACGGCGCAGTGGGAGTCAGCCTCCTCAATTATTTTCAGAAGAGTGGGCCTGGTTGGCAGACATCTGCCAGGTCCTTGGAAAGTTTGAGGAGTCTACCCAGGTGGTGAGCGGCGATGCTGCAATCATTAGCGTCACCATTCCTCTGCTATGCCTCTTGAGAAGTTCCCTGCAAAGCATAAAGGCAAATGCTTTGCGCTCGGAAACGGAGCCGGGGGAAGACAGTATGTCGCTGGATAGTCAGAGCACCCTCCTGTCTATATCTCAGCGCGTTGAGGAGGAGGAGGAGGAGCAAGAGGAGGATGAGGAGGAGGGGGAAGAGACAGCTTGGCCCACTGCTGACGGTACCCATGCTGCTTGCCTGTCATCCTTTCAGCGTGTATGGCCTGAGGAGGAGGAGGAGGCGGAGGAGGAGGAGGAGGCGGAGGAGGAGGATCCTGAAAGTGATCTTCCTAGTGAAGACAGCCATGTGTTGCGTACTGGTACCCTGGCACACATGGCTGACTTCATGTTAGGATGCCTTTCTCGTGACCCTCGCGTTGCACGCATTCTGGCCACAACGGATTACTGGGTGTACACACTGCTCGACCCACGCTATAAGGAGAACCTGCCCACTCTCATTCCCGAAGAGGAAAGGGGTTCGAGAGTGTTGCTATACCACAGGACCCTTGCGGACAAGCTGATGGTAAAATTCCCAGCCGACTGCGCTAGTGGCAGAAGGCGCAGTACCGAGGGCAAGGTAGCAGGGGAGGTGCGGAGATCGAGCAGCATGTACATCCCAGGCAGTGCAACAGTCTTTAAGGGCCTGGACAGCTTTATGGCTCCCCACCAAGACTGTGCCACCGCTCCCCAGTCAAGGCTGAGTCGGCGGGAGCACTGTAAAAGGATGGTGAGGGAGTACATAGCCGATCGCACGACCGTCCTCCGTGACGCCTCTGCCCCCTACAACTACTGGGTGTCGAAGCTGGACACGTGGCCTGAACTCGCGCTGTATGCCCTGGAGGTGCTTGCTTGTCCTGCGGCTAGCGTCTTGTCGGAGAGGGTGTTTAGTGCGGCTGGGGGAATCATCACAGATAAGCGTACACGCCTGTCAACCGACAGTGCCGACAGGCTTACTCTCATCAAGATGAACAAAGCCTGGATTTCCCCAGACTTCTCTTCTCCACCAGCGGACAGCAGCGATACCTAAGCAATACGTAGGCTGCACCCGCGGATGGAAGCATCGTTCTGTATCACCATCCAAAACGGTGACATTTCTGCTTCATCAATCTGTGTATAATATTCCTCCTCCTCCTCCTCCTCCTGCTCCTCCTCCAGAAACCTCACGTAATCACGCTGAACGGGCAATTTTTCTTTGGGCCACAAGGCTCACTCATATAATTTTTCCAAACAATTTTTATACGTTTCAATGCTCTTACAAGCGATGAAACTTTATCTTGAACCAATTTTTCGTTAAACTGGGCTGCCTCCAGGCCTAGTTACCACTTAAGCCACATTAACCAAAGCGATTAATGGGTTTCACCTGCCCTCTTGGTTGGGCATGGCCAATTTTTTCTGAGGTACATTAGTACTGTTGCTACACCAATTTTTTTGGGCCCCCACCTACACTGTATTCATTGTAATTTCTATGTTCTTCGCCTGCACTCATGGTACAGAAAGGTGTGTGGGGTTGGCCTACACTTTTGCTACATAAATGTAACTGGGGCCTTGTCTATACTGCAGCTACTGAAATGTGAAAGAGACTGTTCTCTCCCTAAACTACTGCAATGGGAATTGTTACTGGGGCTTGTCTTGAGTGCTACTATTACTGAAATGGAACTAAGACTGCGCTCCTCCTATACTGCTGCAATGGGAATTGTTACTGGGGCTTGTCTTGAGTGCTACTATTACTGAAATGGAACTAAGACTGCGCTCCTCCTATACTGCTGCTTCGGAATTGTTACTGGGGCTTGTCTTGAGTGCTACTATTACTGAAATGCAACTAAGACTGCGCTCCTCCTATACTGCTGCTTCGGAATTGTTACTGGGGCCTGTCTTGAGTGCTACTATTACTGAAATGGAACTAAGACTGCGCTCCCCCTATACTGCTGCTAGTGATATGTTAGTGGGGCCTGTCCCTAATACTACCGCTGAAATGTTAATAATTCGGGGCTCTGCCTATACCGCAGCTAATGGTATGTCACTGGGGTGTGGAAACAGAGGCTTCACAAAGACATGATGGCGGCGAGGCCATTTCCCACCAACGCTGTTACTGTTAAGGTGCATATAACCCCGGACACGTGGAGAGGACACATAGTGCCTCCAAAACATCCCCCTCCTCCTCCAACAATGAAAACATTCTTGGCAAATACCTTTGCATTGGTCCGTCTGGTGGCAGTCCAAGAATTTCACCTTTTACAACACTACAAGAGAGCACCACCACCATCCCCCCGCCACAGCCCACTTAATCATGGCCACATTCCGAAAACCAACTACATAAAACCGCGCTACTAGGTCCACAGTCACCACCACATTACCACCAACGAGGTTACTGTTAAGGTACATATTACCAGTCTGACTGGGGCATGCAGTGTGGGCCAAAGCCCACCTGTATTGTATCTGACGTTAACTCTGCTGAGTAGGGCACTGCAATGGGATATATTAATGTACCACCGGTGGGTTCCAGGGAGCCACCCATGCTGTAGGTGCACACGGAGCTTAACCTACATCTGTCCACTTCTAAAGAACCCCAGTCTGACTGGGGCATGCAGTGTGGGCCGAAGCCCACCTGCATTAAACATGACATTACTACCTCAGCTGTGATGGGCACTGCAATGGGATATTTTTATGTACCGCCAGTGGGTTCCAGGGAGCCACCCATGCTGTGGGTGCACACGGAATTCCCATTGCGGAGTTGTACCTGCCTGTGACTATTTATAAAAAACCGTGGTCTGACTGGGGCGTGCAGACACCTTGACAGAATGAATAGTGTGTGGCACATAGATTCCCCCTTGCTATGCCCACGTGTGCAGCTCCAGATGGAGGTGGCACAGGATTGGATTTCTCATTGCTTCCGTACAGCATTGTGGACTATCAGCCCGCCCCTTTTATGGGGGGGGGTCACTGCCTAGCCATGCCAACCCTCTGCAGTGTGTGCGCCTGCTTTTCCTGTGGCAGATGCACTTATAAATAGACATGAGGGTGGCGTAGCATGAGGGCAGCTGAAGGCTGGGCAGGGACAGTTTGGTGTGCGCTGTGGACACTGGGTCGTGGGGGGGGGGGTTTGGGCAGCATGTAACACAGGAGAAGTGGCAGCGGAGTGTCATGCAGGCAGTGATTGTGCTTTGTTGGAGGTAGTGTGGTGCTTAGCTAAGGTATGCCATGCTAATGAGGGCTTTTCAGAAGTAAAAGTTGTTGGGAGGGGGGGGGGGGGGCACCCACTCTTGCCGCTATTGTGGCTTAATAGTGGGACCTGTGAACTTGAGATGCAGCCCAACATGTAGCCCCTCACCTGCCCTATCCGTTGCTGTGTTGTTCCCATCACTTTCTTGAATTGCCCAGATTTTCACACATGAAAACCTTAGCGAGCATCGGCGTTATCAAAAATGCTCGGGTCGCCCATTGACTTCATTGGGGTTCGTTATTCCAAACGAACCCTCGAGCATCGCGAAAAGTTCGTCCCGAGTAACGAGCACCCGAGCATTTTGGTGCTCGCTCATCTCTACTAAAGAATAATTGAAAAGGATGATTTGTGTTTTGTAACTGCCAAGTCAAAATACTAAACTTAACCCTGTTGAGTTGTTGTGACATGGCCTGAAGAGGAATGTGCATGTAAGGCATCCCAGAAATGCTGAAGGGAGGAATGATCCATGTTTCTGATTCATTATTGCATGAATCTTATTTGCAGCTACATGAAATGCTTGGTGGAGGCGACTGCTCACTTACTTTTTCTCCCTGCACTGTGAATGGTTACTCAATGTGCTCATAAGAGACATCAATGGTATAAATGTTTGTGTATTATTAGTTTACTTAGATTGTGTTTGTCTAAAAACGTGACTTACTCTGATAACAATCAGACCACATTTATTAGTAATCAATGCTAAAATCCAGGCGATACCAAAGAGTTTATTTAATATCTCTTGCAATTGCATTAGTTAATGTTTACTGGTATGTAGGAACAACTGTGTGCCAAGTTTTGCATGGATATGATTATTGCAGTGGGGCTCCGTTGTGGCCAGGCTCACACGAGTGTAAGTTTACCATGATGTACGCCTGTGTGATACATGGTAATTCACAGGCAATCAAATGCACTGCCCTATCTTGTTTTGCTCACATTTGCATGAAAGCATTGCGTAATACGCAAGCGCAAAAAAGAACGCATTATGTTCTATTTTGATGCGTATTATGCACAAGAGAGACCATTGTTCCCTATGGTTGCATAATCAACGCTGCTGATACGCAATCACATTGCGTATGGGTGGCATAGATATGCATGGTGTTGGGAGGAGGCTCACTGCTGGGGGCATTAGCTCTCGGCATGGGTGTGCTGGTCTTCCCGTGCCGTTGGCGGTCATCGCTGCTCGGGGTTCCCCCATGTTGGTGGGCGCTCGGGCTGGTTGGTGGTGTGGGTCCCACCACACAAGCGCCTCTGTGCCGGTCGGAGTCGGAGTTCCCATGTTGACAGGTGTGGCTGGAGGGAGCCACATCAAGCTCCGCCCCGCCTTAGGCAGGAACTCCTGTATTTAGCTCGGCTGACACTGGAGACCAGTGCCAGTGTTTGCTTTGGTCCTGTCCAGCTAACAGCCGCTACTACAGTTCTGTCTCCAGTTGTCTGATTCAGCTTTTCCTTGACT
Source organism: Eleutherodactylus coqui (assembly GCF_035609145.1). Lineage (NCBI taxonomy): Eukaryota > Metazoa > Chordata > Amphibia > Anura > Eleutherodactylidae > Eleutherodactylus > Eleutherodactylus coqui. The sequence continues at coordinate 124,566,589 of NC_089838.1, read as the reverse complement.
CTGAGCTTGTCTCTTCCCTCAGTCTGACGTTCCTGTTTGGTTTGACCCTGCTTTTCCCTGACTCTGAGGTTTTGTGTTTGGTCAGTTGGTCTTCTCTGTCCCTTCTTCCATGGGGTTCTCCTTAGTGCAGAGTAGGGACCGCCGCCCAGTTGTTGCCCTGGGGTTTAGCCCAAGGGGGGCAGTAGGCAGGGACAGGGCTGGTGTAGGGACTTCTGTGCCCCCTGGTTCCTAACCAGTCCTGACACGTGGTTTGTGAAGCAACAGCACAGGGTATTTAAACAAAAACAGGAAGATTGCGTATGACAACGTGCATGAGATACGCCGTCATGCGCCTTACAATATCGCGCCAATAGGCCAGCTCACTACTGGCTCCACAGTGGTAAAACCCTGTATGACTCACTCAGGGTTTTACACATACAGTCATGTGTGAGCCCGGGCTTCTAGTCATTATTGTGCTTGCGCTTCGGAATTATATTGTTACAATAGTTTAGGTTTTTTTTATATGTTTATTTAAAGTTGTAATTTGGTTGGTCCGAAAATTCTATTTGTATGTCTGACTGCAGCCTATACATATTATTCATTCATTTTACAGGCCATAACATATAATTCCCAGAAAACATAACTAAACTGGTGACACCATGATCTCTCCAAGTACATGCCCTCTAATGTAAATTAAAAAGTGGCTGGCAAGCAATACAGTATTTAGCTGCTGTGCTTAATTTGTTGCTGACTAAAGAATAAATCTCAACTGCAAATCCCATTATTCCTCCTTTTTATGCTGTTTTCATAGAAGGGTAAAACATAAAGCGCACAGCCATGTTGATTAACTAAAATCCGCTGAATGAACTCATTAACATAAATGAAGCAATAAATTCTTATTACCCAGCAAGACACTAGAAATATTAGAGGCTTCTGCATGCTGCACATGAGCACTGATTACACGTATAAGGATATTTATATTGCTGGTCATCAATATTGTACGCCAAGAGAAATAGATTCATTTACTAAGTATCAAAGACAAGCTGCAGGACTAAGACATTTAATTTAGAAATCTTGAGGACCACAGCTGTTTATTTCTTTTCACATGCACGACCATACGGTATAGTCCATAGACTTACAATGGATATTGAAATCAGGGTGTAAATTAAAAGGCTTTAGCAAGTATGGCAGGTCATCCAATCGAGACAAGTCTATTAACCCAACTGCGGTGCTTCACTAATAAAAGGGCCTAATTCCCTCTTGCACTTGTGGCTGAATGGACACAAATCTAGTCTACTGTTCGGAATATAGAAACTGTTTTTAGTCACTCACCAGTACACATATAACTATATTAAAGTATTTCTGTACTCCCCCCTTTTCATGTTTTTCAATCATGTATCTGTTACTCAGATAGTCAAGTCCTTTGCTTTTGAGGCCATTTTAACTGTATACATGAACGAGGTACCCACATAGCAACCCACAATCACTATGGACGCTAGGAAATAAAACCTAGACTGTACAGTACATAGTAGTTAAAGGGATATTCTGGTTACTTTGTTTCTTTCGAATTTTCAAAACTGATAGATTTGTAGGGGTCTGACCCCATCGATCCTGAGAACAGGGAGGGGTTCCCATTTCACTCACTTCCAGGTGGCTTCTTCCACCCACAACTGCATTCTTGCGCATGCATGGCCTACACTCCATTCCTTTTAACGGGGCTGACGGAAATAGCTTGGGGCTTTGCACTTGGCTATTTTTATCAATGCAGAAGGGGAAATAAAAAATTAAAAACAATCACTGAAAATGGCCGTTACTTACTGAGTGAGGAGTGCATATAGATGCATCCTCCTCTCACCATGCAGGTAGCTGACTACCAAATGGAGGAGCCAATAACACCTGTGCAGGACACCGATAAAACACCCACTCACACTGCCTCTTGATAATGAGGGGGGTGGATGCTTGGCATACACTCCCACACATAGTGGATACAGGGTGCCAGACCATTCTGATATATGTAGTTCACCATGCAGACCAGCAACCTATTAATGACGCCATGATAATTCGGCGGGTTGCCCTGCATATCCATCAGTGAACCACATTGGTACTGCCACCCTGGGCTCCCCCTGGAGTCTTAATGCCATGCTGCATGTGAATGATAGATAATAAATACAAGGCATTAGTTGGATGTTGGCCAAGATACATGAGCCCACTAACCACTTCATGGTTCCTTGCGTTGAAGTGGGTCCCTACACTAATATAAATGCATTACAGAAGGGGAAATATAAAATATATTAGTGTAGGGTGAGAGGATGCATCTTTATGCACTCATCACTCTGTAAGGAACCGCCATTTTCTGTGATTGGCTATTTTTATCAGACCCATTGAAAATGAATGGAGCGGTACTACACATAAACCACTGCTGCTCCATTCAATCTCTTCACCGTGAAGACTGCAGTGAGGACAAAAGGGGAAAAGGGACTCCTGCCCTTGGGATCACTGGGGGTCAGAGCCCCATCAATCTATTAGTTTTCACCCATCCAGTGGATTGGTGAAAAGTTCAAAAAAACATGAAATAATTGGAATATCCCTTTAATATCACTCAACAGTTTGCAGTACTATTATTAAAAGATTTTTAAAAATACCACTTTGTGCACAGATGTTTTGCTGCCTGCAAGTATAAAATATGATTATTAAGCTGCCAAAATAACTTCTATCATCCTCCAATTATATATTAGTGGCTATTTTGGATGTAAAACTGAGAAGATACCATTCTACTGGGGTATTCTAGTAAATCATACATTATTACGTGAAATACGCTGTATGTCTTTGACATTCTAGCACAGCACGCCAGAATACAGATTATCTGAAAGCTGCCAAAATTAACATTTTGGAAAACTAGACTAAGTAGTTTGTAGAATTTATGGTGAACTTCACAGTGTCAAAGTTCATAACTGTCTGCTCCCTAACTACTACTACTTACTTTAATAAATCTCTTTCAGCAATGGCTAGGCTGGGAACATTAGTTTTAATTTATCAGAGTCCAAAAAAGCTATAAAAATAAAAACCCAGGATTATAGTCACATACATCATAACTAGGGATCTTTATATAAAACCACTTAGTAGATGTAAAAACCACTGCTCATGTAGTACTAATTATGCTATGTCATACTATATATATACATACGTGCACTACCATAAAATAGCACTTTCAGATTTCCAAAATAACACTATAAATGTCCAAATGTCCATGTACAGTTTATTTTTACAGTGTATACATACAGTCAATAAATATCTGATTATATATTTAATTTCGGATTAGGTCAGGTCCATGAAAAAATATATATATTCCCTTTATCGCTTTACAAGTTTCCAAGATGTAAAGGGGATGCAGTCAGGCTGACACAGTATGGCAATGTATGTGCATTCAATGGCTGCTGCAATGATATAACTGTAATGGGTCCAGATCACAGTTGGACTCATTTCCATTGGCCCAGCAGAGGAAGTGATTCTGAAGACCCACCCTTTATCTATACAGGTGCTCACATATAGGTGCACGTCCATTTTTAATCATTGAACACAGGACATGCCAGTTAGGATTAATTGGGTATTACAGGTCAGTAAGGACTAATTGGGTATTACTCAACTTATAAGACCGCTTACACACGGACGGGTTGGATTCTGCATATGGGAGCCCGCAGTGGAATCCGTCCCCGACTGTGGCCGGTTACCCCACATACCTGAAATATCTTTACTGCAGATGACCAAAATGTCAATTGTTGATGGGCTGCGGGTCGGACAGCTTCCATTGACTTCAATAGAAGCCGTTCATGCGGAATCCATACAAAAATAGAATATGCTGCGATTTTTTTTTTAATCACCGTCCGCTCATGTTCTATGTCTGCAATGTGTGTGGAATGCTGTGGATTGTCCACGCGGGTGATGACTGCGGATTCCACAATTCAAATCCGGTTGTGTGAGGGTGGCCTAAGAAATTGGCCCTAGTGGCAAGTGATTGGCTCTGAAGTCTTCCGCTTAAAGGGGTGTTCTCATCTTCGCTTTTCATGGCTGAGATGGGAAACCCCAGCCCTCTATTTCCGACCACCTTCAGCCCAGCACTGTTTCTATAGCTCTCATTTAAGTTAATGAGATCTACAGAAACGGCATTGCACAGCGCTATTAGGTTTCCATCACTCCCCGAGTTACGGAACCCGCATAGTGCGCTGTGCTACAAGGTTTCTGTAGATCTTGTTAACTTCAATGAGAGCTATGGAAATAGCGCTAGGCTGAAGGGCTTGGCTGTCTTCGCACTTACCAGTCCGGTGGCCGGTAACTATAGCAACAGATTCCCATCTCTGCTATGAAAAGCCGAGATGGGAATACCACTTTAACCTTGGAGCCCATATTCCATCAGAACAGAATCTGGAGGATCTTCTAGTAGATTTATAAGCCTGACTTTTGTCCAGACCCATACATTAATGCTGCTGTCCACCATCACGGCAAAAGCTCATCGTTAAACATTTGGTCTTCTCTGTTACATTATTTTTGCACTGAAGTTACAAGTTCCCTGCAGCTCTGCTATATAAAATAAGCAGGTAAACCAAATCAGTCCTCAGTTTCATCTATATTTAGTGATGATTAATGCAACATTTCGGAATCAAATACATCAGTTTTTACTTGGCACGCGGTTTGTTGATGTGTAATTTCATATAGAGTAGAACCCTATGAGATGCCTGTCACCATATTTCAGAACAGGTGCGGTATCCCTACTCCCGGAGGAGTTGTATGTCTTGCTGTCAGTTTCACAGCATGAAACAAACTCATAAAATGTGTGAACAAGTCATGTAATAATAGACCGCTGATGCTCAAATGTTCTCTATAAAGTCAGGCCCAAAACACTGGTCAGTTTATTGTGTAATAAATGTGTATGCCGTGACGTGTGCATTATGGATCAAGCATCGATGCACAGAAACCATCTCTTGGAGCAAACTTTTCATTACTCATTAACCAGTAGAAAATCAAAAGTTGCATCAAAAAGCCATCCGAGGCTTCAACCAATCAGCGAGCAATTTAATGAACCCAAATAAGGGCTTATTCACACAAGCGATCTCACGTGTTTTGTGCGATGCGCACAAAACTCGCACGAATATGAAATCCATTCTTTTCAATGGATTCATTCACACAAGCAATGCTGCAAGGAAAGACAGGAATTAAGTCTTACCTGTTAATTCCCTTTCTTGAAGTCATCCTGACAGCATACACCTGGAGGTTGTCCGCTGGATACCTGTTGGGACAGGAAGCGGAAAATACGAAAGGCAACTCCCATCATCAGCTCACCAGTGTGTACCAAATGACTACAGTGACCCAGCTCTTGCTCAACAAATATTTCTTTAATATGAAAATCATAAATTACAGTATGTTACTTCGCGTGAACATAAGACTCAAAGGGAGGGAAAAGCCCCTATACTGTCAGGATGACATCAAGGAAATTAACAGGTAGGACTTAGATTTCCTGATTTCCTGAAGAAATTGGTGGCCTCCAAATACTTTAAGACTGCCCGCCTGATGTCTAAGTTATGGAACCGCTGTTTCTTAATGTTACGAGGATCCTGGCAAAAGGAGGGAAGGACTATGACCTGCTCCCTGTAAAAATCTGTAAGGACTTTGGACTGGAAAAAGGGGTCAGCTTTGAACACTACTTTGTCTGGAAAAACAGTCATATAGGGCGTCTTAATGGAGAGGGACTGAATCTCCTGAATCCGTCTAGTGGACGTGATGGTGACCAGGAAGGCTAATTTGTAGGAAAGGATCCTAATTGAGAGCTCCTCCAGGGATTCATGGGGTGCTCACAGAGCGCCTGCAATACTAAATTAAGGTTGGGGGGGGGGGGGAAGCACGGTTTCCCTAATGAAGGGGTGAAGTCTAACTGTCCCTTTGAGATATTTCTTGATCAACCTATGGTCAAAATAGGCTCCCAAGGCGGCTACCTAAAGCTTGAGGGTACTAGGTCTTAGCCCCATATCCAGACGATCCTGCAGAAAATCAAGGATTTGGCTAATGTTTGGCTGGCGGAGATCGTGGATACTATGACCCAACCACCTAGAAAAGAGAGGGATGGAGAGGGTCCTGGGTCGAGAGAACGGCCAGGAGTGGGAACCAGGGTCTTTTGGGCCAGAAGGGAGCAACTAAAATGACAGATCCTGGAGACCCCAGAATCTTCCTTAGGACCAGCGGGATTAGAGATATGGGTGGGAAGGCATAGGCGAGTTCCCAGTCCCAAGTCTGAGAAAGAGCCTCTATTCCCAGTGAATGCCTGTCTGCTCCCCTGGAGAAGAAGAGGGGGGCATTTGGCATTCTCCTGAGAGGTGAATAAGTCCACCTGTGGTGTCCCCCACTCTTCTGTGATTAGACTGAAGGCGTGCGGGTGAAGTGTCCACTCCCCCGGGTCTATCTGTCTGTGGCTGAGGAGATCTGCCGTAAGGTTTCCTGGACCTCTTACGTGAAAGGCTGTGACGGAGAGTGTCCGTTGTTCTGTCCAGCCGAAAAGGTTTGCCACTAGGCCTTGGAGTCGCGGGTTCCGGGTGGATCTCTGGTGACGAATGAGCGACACAGTTGTCACATTGTCTGAAAAGATTTTTATGTGTCTACCTCTGATTTTTGCCCCGAAGCCACGAACCGCCTTCCAAACTGCACACAGTTCTTTATAATTGGACTAGCTTACCCGTCGCGCGTTGCTGCGAAGACAGACAGACATACATTCGTTTTTATATATCTCGATAACAACCACAGCGCAGCTTTTTTAGGTTACCTCAGTGGTATAATATATAACAACCAATCACAGCGCAGCTTTCATGTTACCTCAGCTTTATAATATATAACACCCAATCACAGCGCAGCTTATATGTTACCTCAGCAGTATAAAATATAACAACCAATCACAGTGCAGCTTTCATGTTACGTCAGCAGTAAGAGAAATAACAACCAATCACAGCCCAACTTTTATTCTGCCTCAGCAATATAAAAAATAATAAGAAGTTATCTCACCTCCCTTAGGTGCTTGCGGTGCTTGTAGTGTGTGTGTGCAGAGAAAATCCAAATTAAATCCGTTCTGCCATTCGGTCCTATGGCTTGTTCACATGACAGTGGATACATAGGGATCCGGACACGTTAGATGAATTTTCTTTGCTTTATTTTCTGCTTAAGCTTGTTCAATCAGGTACATGGTATAACAAGAACGCGTTTCGGCGTAATGCCTTGTTCACCTCAATGTATGTTGCATAGTTTACTGATTTATAGGTTAAAAACAATTACTACTAATTCAAACTACCTGATATATTAACTCCTTCATTACATCTGGTTTGCTACCGGTTCTCCTCCCTCAGAACCTGCCGCTTAAACCTTACTGAGTAATTGACCCTTGCAGATCATTATATTGTTTTGTATTTGATATATAATGATCTGCAAGGGTCAATTACTCAGTAAGGTTTAAGCGGCAGGTTCTGAGGGAGGAGAACCGGTAGCAAACCAGATGTAATGAAGGAGTTAATATATCAGGTAGTTTGAATTAGTAGTAATTGTTTTAAACCTATAAATCAGTAAACTATGCAACATACATTGAGGTGAACAAGGCATTACGCCGAAACGCGTTCTTGTTATACCATGTACCTGATTGAACAAGCTTAAGCAGAAAATAAAGCAAAGAAAATTCATCTAACGTGTCCGGATCCCTATGTATCCACTGTAATATAAAAAATAGCAACGAATCACAGCGCAGCATTCATTTTACCTCAGCGGTATAATATATAGCAACCAATCACAGCACAGCTTTTATTTTACCTCAGCATTCTCAATATCCAGGAATTGTCTTGTGATACGTTCGGCGGATGCATCATTTTGTAGTTGAACATGCATCCCGTTGCTCGTAATGCCTTTTGCTTTTGTGCTTGAGATGGAAATCAAACGATCTTTGTCTGGGGGGGCATAACTGTCGACGACGCTCGCACGCGCGCCACCTATCGTAGGATAGATGTACTATGCCAGTAATCTTCCCAGGAGTGTACTCAACAACTTCCCATTAACTTTTCCTATTTATGACACAATCAATGCTCGTGCCAAATTTCAAGTTTCTATTACATCGGGAAGCGAGAAAATTCGAATCCGTACGTAAAATTTGGACGCCAATTGTTTTGCGCTTAAAATTGAATAATCGAGTTGGGACCCATTAACTTTTTCTATTTATGACATAATCAATGCTCGTGCCGAATTTCAAGTTTCTATGACATTGGGAAGAGAGAAAATTAGATTCCGTACGTAAAATTTGGACGCCAATTCTTTTGCGCCTAGAATTGAATAATCGAGTTGGGACCCATTAACTTTTCCTATTTGACATAATCAATGCGCGTGCCAAATTTCGAGTTTCTATTACATTGGGAAGCGAGAAAATTAGATTCCGTACGTAAAATTTGAACACTAATTCTTTTGCGCATAGAATTAAATAATCGAGTTGGGACCCATTAGCGTTTCCTATTTGTGACATATTCAATGCCCGTGCCAAATTTCAAGTTTCTATGTGAGAAAATTACATTCCGTCCGCAAAATTTGGACGCTAACTCTTTTGCGCATAGAATTGAATAATCGAGTTGGGACCCATTAGCTTTTCCTATTTATGACATAATCAATGCTCGTGCCAAATTTCAAGTTTATATGACATTGGGAAGCGAGAAAATTAGATTCCGTACGTAAAATTTGGACACTAATTGTTTTGCGCATAGAATTGAATAATCGAGTTGGGACCCATTAACTTTTTCTCTTTATGACATAATCAATGCTCGTGCCAAATTTCACGTTTCTATGACACCGGAAAGTGAGAAAATTACATTCTGTACGTAAAATTTGGACGCTAATTCTTTTGCGCATAGAATTGAATAATCAAATTAGGACCCATTAGCTTTTCCTATTTATGACATAATCAATGCTCGTGCCAAATTTTAAGTTTCTATGACACTGGGAAGTGAGAAAATTAGATTCCGTACGTAAAATTTGGACGCTAATTCTTTGGCGCATAGAATTGAATAATGGAGTTGGGACCCATTAGCTTTTCCTATTTATGACAATCAATGCTCCTGCCAAATTTCACATTTCTATTACATTGGGAAGCGAGAGAATTCGATTCCGTACGTAAAATTTGGACGCTAAATTCTTTGGCGCATAGAATTGAATAATCGAGTTGGGACCGATTAGCGTTTCCTATTTATGACATATTCAATGCCCGTGCCAAATTTTATGTTTCTATGACATTGGGAAGCGAGAAAATTAGATTCCGTACGTAAAATTTGGACGCTAATTCTTTGGCGCTTAGAATTGAATAATTGAGTTGGGACCCATTAGCTTTTCCTATTTATGACAATCAATGCTCGTGCCAAATTTCATGTTTCTACGACATTGGGAAGTGAGAGAATTAGTGGCAGTGATGGAAATCGAACGATCTACGTGGGGGGGGGGCGTAACTGTTGACGACACTCGCACGCGCGCCATTTATCGTAGGATAGTTGTACTATGCCTATAATCTTCCCAGGAGTGTACTCAACAACTTCCCAAAGTTTCATGGCGATCGGATGAATGGTGTAGTGGCGCATAAAGGACAAACAGACACACAGACAGACAGACACACAGGCATACATTCAATTTTGTATATATAGAAGACTGAACAGCCTCCTCTTGGTTCCAGCCCCCCTGGACGTAATAACAGCCCAAGTGAGGCCCCCAGCCAGTCGCACTAGCGTCAGTGAAGATAGAGATTGGGGATGCAGGGTACCAAACCCTGGATTTGGCGATGTTGGTCGTTGACAACCACCACTCTAAAGATTTTTTGATCCTGGGAGAAAGGGAAACTATCTGATGCAGGGAAGAAGGTGATCTATCCCAATAACTGAGGATAAACTCCTGAAGAGTTCTGCAGTGAAGTTGGGCCCATGGAACTACCCCGATGCATGATGTCATGAGGCCGAGGACCCTAATGCCTCTCCTAATGGAAACCTTAGCGGAGAGAAAAAGTCCCCAACATGCATCTAACACCGCCTTCTGTCTCTCTGGAGGAAGGAAAGAACACTGGAGGTGAGAGTCCAGGATTACCCCCAGGAACTTCTGGTGTTCAGGAAGGAGACTAGATTTATCGTAGTTAACGATCCATCCCAACGATTCAAACAAGTGAAGAGTGAAATCAATATGAGCCTGGAGCTCTGAAACCGACCCCGCTTCCATCAGGAAGTCATCCAAATATGGGATGATCATTACATTATTGGCCCTCAGGAAGGCTACCATTTCCAACACTATTTTGGAAAACACCCGAGGTGCCGAAGAGATCCCTAAAGGCAAGCATACGAACTGGAAGTGTAAAAACGATCCGTCGATGACCAGAGCAAACCGTAGGAATTGCCGAGAATCTGGGTGAAAGTGGACGTGGTAGTAAGCATCCTTTAGGTCAATGGTGGCCATGACGCTACCAGGCGCGATTAATGGAATCGCTGACCATACCGACTTTATCTTAAACCTCCTGTAAGAAATGAAATTGTTCAGGAATTTTAAGTTAATGATAGTTCTGTGAGAACCGTTGGGCTTCTTGACAAGGAACAGGGGGGAGTAGCAACCCCTGAACCGATCCTCCATAGGAACCTGAACAATGACTCCTAGGTAAAGCAACTCTTGTACACCCAGTTGAAGAGCCTGAGAGAGCGAGGAGGTGACCACAAACCTACGGGGAGGGGAAGAGGAAAACTCAATCGTGTAGCCCTCCCTAATAAGGCGCAGGGCCCAGGTACTGGACGTCACTTCCGCCCACCTGGCGGCAAATCGGATCAGTCTACCCCCGACCTGTAGAGTCTTAGCCACAGGTGGTCCCGAGGGTGATGTCTCACTCTTTCCGCCCTTGGGGTAGGACCAGCGTTCGGTCTTCTCTTTCCCTCTGTACGACCTGAAGGGAACAAATGGAGGGTAGGAGGAGGAAGGGCGCCTGAAGGTCCTCTCCGTAGGGAGCCGATGGCTCTTGTCCGAAGCTTTCTCCAATAACGAGTCCAGGGAAGGCCCGAAGATCCTGTGGCCCTAGAACGACAGGGCGCTTAGCCTGTTTTTTGAAGTACTATCTCCAGTCCAGGCTTTGACCCAAACAACTGTCCTAGCTATATTGGAGAGTACTGCTGAGCGGGCTTCAAATCTTACAGACTCCATTGAGGCGATCGCCAGGAATCCTGTAGCTTGCTGGAGTAGAGGCAAGCAGCTGGCAATACCTTCCCTGTGGATGAAGACCCCGGAACAAGCTGTTCTTGAGCGAGGGCAGTTGTGGAGCCTCCTCCTCCACTTGCATCGTGCGTCTAACTGCTCTCAGCAGTTGGCCCATATCCGCCAACGAGAAGAAATACTTCTTAGAATCTTCTGTCCGTGGCATGGATTCTGAAGGGGAGTCTTCCAGGAGTCCCTCCTCCGAATCTGAATCTTCCATGAGTATCCACCTTGCCCTTTTAGCTGGGGGTGGAAGGGGAAGACTGGAGAGAGATGCCTCAATTTCTTCTCGGATTACCGAACGAATGTCCGCCATTGCTGAGGAGCCTTCCTCCTGGACTACCTTGGCTGTACAATCCACACAGAGCGGTTTTGCATGACCATCCTCAAGCCGCCGCATACAAACAGGCCATTTGTGAACCCGTTTCTTTGCATCTGTTTTTTGCGTATCTCTGTCCTATAAAAAACAGAGATAGGCAGAATTCCAGCAACATTCAAACAATTTTTAAGGCAGGAATCCTACACTAGAGGTTTACTTACAAGTAAACTGCTCTTGGTATCTTCCCTGGCTGACATCCTGCATGAGAATCCAGACAGACAGCTGCAGAGGAATTGCGTTTACATTTCAAACTTGGCGCCTTTCGGACACCGGACACGCCCCTTGGCCGTGGCTCTGCCCTCTTGTGTGACGCAGCTCCGCCCCCCATGACGCCTGACGTCACTCCGCCATGCTGGACTAGGGGGACACTCTGCACTCACCGCCTGCTGGAGTCAGCCCCCGAGAGAGGAGCCAGAAACCTCTGCCTTCTGCCAGATGGAAAGAGGAGCGCTGACCTTGTGCCTGCAGGGACCAGGTACTGGAGATTTTGTTCTTCCAGCCAGCAAATCCTATGGGCAGTGTGCTGGGGGGAGAAATGCTGATGCATGCTGTATAATCCTGTGGGTGATGGGCCCTCTTACGTGGTCTCACCCACGCAGACCCTGCCAGCCCAACAGAGTGGGACCCCCCGGGGGGTCAGGCTGCCTGGAGTTCCTCTTCTCCTCCGATATACACCTGGAGGTTTCTGCTAGGACTGTCCTATAGGGACAGGAAGACACTGGTGAGCTGGTGATTGAAGTTGCCTTTTATTTTTTCCGCTTCCTGTCCCAACAGTTGTCCAGCTGACAACCTCTAGGTGTATGCTGTCAGGATGATGAGGGGGAAAAATAAATAAATCTTTGGGTGTTCCCTTGGAATGCCTAGCCCATTGTTTTCAATGGGACCTTTAAAGCGATGCGATGTTTCACATTGAATTCAATGGGAAACACTTGTGATACTCTGAAATGTGTGAAACACGTGCCTCACAGAAGTAATGTTATTTTGAATTAAAAATACTTTGCATTGCCGTGAAAAATGCATGTTGGCAAATCTGATATCGGGTTGAGTGACTTAGCCTGATGTCATGCTCCCCCATGTGAATGTAGCCCAAAAGAGAAGTGCCATAAGGACGCTCTAACACAAGCGGAATATTTCTACAATAAGCAATGCAGGGTGCAGAAAATCCACGCAACTTTCTGTGAATTTTGATGCAGAATTGGTAATAGCTTAAATCTGATAGCATATTCCGCATTAACATCTGCACATAGACGTGGGTTTTGAAGTGAAATTGCACAACGGCAGATTAAGCTGTTTCATAGTTCATATTGCAAAAATTCCACTTATGGGAAAGCACTCTTAGACTAGTTTCACACAAGTGTCTTATCTCATCAATAAAACACTGACCGAAAATCACCATGATCTCAAGCATTGGTTTCCAATGCATTTGTTCAGATGGACGATTTTCCGGTGTGTAAAATTGTCCGGTCAGAAAAGATAGCGCATACGGTTACACCAGCCAGATAATATGGGACTTGTCCTCTCTTTTGCCGGAATACGCCGGCCATTCCCATAGACTCCTATGGGAGCCATCAGGAAAGGGGGAAGGAGTTTAGCAGCAGCTAACGTTGCTAAAGTCCCTCCCCCTCCCCTTGTCGGCAGCTCCTATAGGCTGGGGAGGAAGTTTAGCTCCTTCCCCGTCCTGCCCGCTTCCCCGAAAAGGAGGGGGGGGGAGGTTAGCAGAGCTGAACTCTCTTCCTCGGCTGACAGTATTCCGGGCTGCTTCCAAATGGGTGAGAAAACAGCAGATGCAGCCTCTGCCTCTCGTTCATGCGATTTTCGGCCGAAAATCGCAGCGCCCATGTGAAAGAGCCCACAGGTAGGCATGCAGATTTAATCTGGGGTAAGATTTTACATTGTAGCAATTAGTATTTAAAGAAAAAATCCAACACATACAACAACCTCACGTATCAAGCTCACTATGATACATCTTAATGACACCACGTGTGCCACTGTGATTTCAGTCAGCAGAGTGGAGATGGTTATAGGCAGAATTCCTGTTGACCCATACTTACTGAAAGAAAAAGTTGCATCTGTACATCATCTCCAGGAAGCTAGTTTGCCAGCATAAATGGACCCTTCGAAAATCAATGGACTAAGTTCACAGAGAACTTGTTTTGCCTTGTTAAAAGTATTTCTATCTAAGAACTTCCTGGTTGAGATGAGAAGTCCACGTCTGGTTTCCCGACCACCTTACCATGTATTATGGAAATCGCAAACCCCGACAACCTTATACTGTTTCCATAACTCCTATTGAAGTGAATGGGAGTTACAGAAATAGTGCAGCACAGTGCACTATGCTGTTAGAGCAACTCCTAGGTTCTGGAAACAGTTTAGGGCACTATGCTACATTATTTCCATACCACACATTCACTTCAATGGGGGTTATAGAAACACCCTACAAGGTGGTTGGAAAACCAGCTACGGGTTTCTCATCTAGGCCAGGAAGTGCTGAGATAGGACAACCCATTTAAAGGTGCTTTCTGGGAGTTTTAAAATGAATCATTTGTGGGCGATAATGAAAATAAAAACACCCTTGATATACTTGCTATTGGTTTTACATTTTTTACAATGGTCAAATTAAGTCTTTTAAAATGATTTAAAATATCTAATAGGGGGCAAAACAGGAAAATAAAATCTACAAGTATATTTATGAAACATATATCCCTACCCCAACAAGGATATTCTGTGTTTACAGTAATGACATTTTGTACACGTTATCCTGATCAGACACTATGGTTAAAAACAAGAAAGGGAACTAAGAGGTATCAATGGGAAAATACTTAAAAGGTTTGTCTTAATACGTTGGTCAAAAGGTTAGCAGAAAACATTTGAAATATGCAAAAAAATAACACACCGTTGCAAAAAGGAGGTTGTATAAAATTAGAAATAATAAAGGGAGATGAAAAAGCAGTGGTCACTTTCCTGCTAGAGCTATGGGACAGAGTGGAATAAGGAGCAATGTGTCTGAGGGGGAAACCATGGGAAGCAGTTTTTGTGAGAAGGAACATCATATGGGGCAATCTGTGTAACAGGGTGGTAGTAGGAGTCAGTATGAGAGTTGGGCTTGGTGAGCAGCTCCATGTGTGAGACAGTCACACAATGGGGGACGGTAAATGTTTTTTAAAAAAAAAACAAAAAAAAAACGTGGCCATAGGAAGCAGTGCGTGATGCAGCATAAGGAAATCATGAGGAACATTCTGCATGAGAGAAGGAACCATTGGGAGCAGTTTGTGTGAGCTGAAAGAGGTAGAGTTTACCTTCTTACGTAGGCAACTCAGTGGACATCAGGTACGCATGAAATATTAACTTCGTTGGCTTCCCACATCATCACTTGCTCTAATAGCCCATGGGTCACTTCAAGCCTGCAGCCTAGGAGGACTTTGATGCCAAAATTATGAGATGCAATGAGACCATCACACTGCTTGTACCACCCTACAGAAAGTGCAGGCCACAAGCCAGAAGAGCTTGTAACCTGACCAGTTTCGATAATCTTGGGAACAGGTTTTGATGAATATTAATTGTGTTGCAGTTGGGAAGCATTATTACTTTGTATAAGGCACTAAGAGGGCACTACTACTATATATAGGCAGTAACAAGGCAGTTTACTACTGAGCCAGTTTATCGTCTTTGTATACTGATCTCTTCTTTAAGAGAGCCAGCCTCCAGAAGACCATTTTTTCGCAGCAATTTTAGGTGATCTTTTCAGGAAGTGTCAAACTATTAGGCTTAGTGGTCAGATTGAAAACTGCAAGATATTCAGATTTCTTTTTAACCATACGTTGAATAACTACTTTCTTAGACACTAGCATCTAGCAGTACATTGGACCTCATTTGACCTTGAGAACTGCAGCAATTCATCATGGCATAGAGTCCACGAAGTGTTAATATTGTTCTGCAGGGTTATTGTCCAAGTGTGCATGTGTCTGGGGGCATCAGACCAAACAACTAACGTTTGCATGGCCGGCAGCCATGTTGCTCCACACCCTGTACACCTGCTGAAAGTGGATGTCTTCGGAATCCAAAAAAGAGGAGAAAGCCTCAACTGGAGTTGAAATTCAACTGTCCGATCCTCATCTCCCCAGATATCTTCCACTAGTAGGCCACTATACAAATTAGTTGATTAGTAAGGTCTGCCAAAATTGCACCTATGATTGATCGAAATCGAATATGTATTCCATGATTGTGTCAGTGTTTTATTATATCTACTCATCCTCCTCATCATGTGTAATGTATGCAGTGCAACGTGACATTTTTGTGACCATGATGATCAGTGCTTTGAAGCTATCCATAGCAGTGATTGCAGGGTTCAGTTCCCCACACCAACAGCGAGAGCCGCTTACAGGGAAATATTTGCATGAATCAACTATCTTTAGATACATTTCTATGACAGTGATGGTCTCATATGAAAATGTACTATGGTTTTACTAAAAAGAGAAAAGCGGAGGAGATGCAAAGTTGTTTCATCTGCAAACCTATTTTAGAACAGTGACAGCTGGAATGTGACCGGTCTCCATGGAGAACACTACAATGATGTCTCCTCCAAATGAAAGTCTAAATATATACTTCCTTGTAAAACACGGCATTTAGGACTAAGAAAGTTAGTTGCCAATATTGCAAGTAAGAAATTGTCAGATATTCAAACCATATTATAAATAGAATGATAAATGGTTGGTATATGACAAACATTCGCATAGACCAGAAACTGTACCACGATTATTGCCAAAAAGGGTTTTCAAACTTTATCATTGAAAAATTGAATATATTGTTCAAAAAATGGTGTACCTAAATACTGAAAGTTACCCCTACAACTCACAATGAAATCAGACTGAAAACGTGTGCTGCGTAGAATGTGTACAATACGTTTAATAGAGATTTTCACTTTTGCCTTAATGATTTGATTTAGAAAATAACGAGCACATTAGATCCTATTTCTATATGACATCGTTAAAGAGAACCTGTCACCTTCTATTTCATATCAATTACTTACAGTGAATTTCATTTTTACTATATAAGAATGACAGCTACATTCTCAGGACCTGCTAAAAATATGCAATTACTGTCAACATTCTGAATTAAGGCTTCAACCAGTGCATTTAAAGAGGACTGTCATGTCAGTGGAATGGCTGCATAGCTTTTCATCTGCTGTCTTGGCTAATCTATTGCTGCCTTTCTTTTCTTCATACTCACCCACGTTCACCTGTAGGGGCTTAGATCCGTGCTTCGGCACTACAAATCTGTCAAGTGGGTGGTCCGCTCTAAACACTTTCAATGAGTGATGTCAGGATTCCTCAGGTCAACCATTGATAGCGAGTGGTGTGGACCATCCACTTGACAGATCCACAGTGTCAAGATCCAGATATAAGAGCAGCCTGTATGCGCAAATGAAGGAGAAAAAGACAGCGATAGAGTGAATGGGGCAGCAACTGCAAAGCTATGCAGCAAGCTTTACTGGCATAGTGAAGGGACAATGAGATCGCAAGGTACCGTTCAGTTGTCATGGCAGCCTAGGGGCTTGTGAAGGCCATCAGGGTTGCCATGTATTTCTGCTATTAGGATAGGCCTGTGGCCTGTCCTAATAGAATGTCAGAAGAAATACCATAAAAAAATAAAAATAAGTGGCAAATAAAGTTTAATGTTATAAAAAATAAAGGATATTAAAAATTCAACCCCCTCCTTCCCAAAACATATTTTTCCCATATTCATAAAAAATATCAAAAGAAAAAAAAAACGCAAAAAACTATCTATCTGGTACCGCCACAGCCATAAATGTAAATTTTCTTTAAAAAAAAAAAAAAAAGGATTATTTATCCCGCAAGGTGAACATTGGCAGAAAAATGGATTGCCAGCATTGTGCTTTTTTGGTCACCCGGTCTTCAAGAAAAAATATAATAAAAGCGATCAAACATTTTTTATGTAATCCAAAACGGTATAAATAGAAAGCACAGGTCATCAATCTTCAGACTGCTACATCAACTGAAAAACACCACAGTTGAATTTTTGAAAGAGGAGAGGGGAAACAAGTAAAAAAAAAAAAAAGGCCACGTCCTTAGAGGGTTAAAGAAAAATCAATGTTAAAAAAGAAGAAAAGGTGACAGGTCCTCTTCAAGTATTCCATATATCTTAGACAGAACCGAATGCAATACAAAATAATGTCAATATTTAGGCCAACAAGATGCATTCCCCAATTGAAATTTGACTTATAGCAACCCATGGTTTTCATATACATTTTCATAGGTAGAAAAAAACAACTTAAAATGTGAAAAATTGGTTACAAACAGTAACAGTTGAAACAGTAAATCATAAATTCACATTTTTAGGCAAAAACATAATGACACTGCAGTTTTAATCTACAGGATTTATTTATGAAACAAATGCCCAAACTGCATTTTTTTACGTTGCTTTTATAAGACCCTGTTAATAAATTCTACAACCCTGTTAACACATAATAATTCTGGCATTAGGTTTAATTAAGTAAGAAAACATTGTAGCAAACCTGCGTTGCATAACCTTTAGTGCTGGACTTCTGCTACTTTCAGAGACAAATTGTGTTCTCATTAGTGCAAATGTTTGAAAGAAACAGCCGCATACATTAAGGTAAAAACCATTTAAAAATCTTAAGTCTGTTGTAATATTTCTTACTAAATGAAATAACGTCTAGGAGAAAATATTTTTTTTTTTGTAACTTTTCTGTAAAGTCCAAGAAAAATAAATCTCTAAGAAGTACTGGCTTCAAATATCACACAGTGATAAACATAATGTGCTATATACATTAACAACAAGTGATCACCGGGAAACAATACTCTTCAAATGTAGAACCTGTTGGAGTTAATAGAGCTTATGATACATTAACTATTTCACTTAAAAGACAGAGGAAGACGATTAAAGAGGGAAGGAAGCAGCTGGTAATAAACAAACAGTAAATATAATTGTCGATGATGCGCTGGCAGGTTGCCTGGCGTACTTTGTCTTGTTTGGAACGGCTTATTGTACTGTCTACAAGCAGTAAAAAAAAACAGAAGCCTAAGCAGCAAACAACAGCATATGGTAGCGCAGCAAACCCAATCATGCTTCGTAGGAAGTGGAAGGCCGAACAAAAAGAGGTGCACTGCGTAAGCCTTTTGGTAGTGTTATATGTAAATGTCTATGATATGTATTTGGTGTGTGAGTGTGAAATATGCTGTATGCTAATACACATGAGTTAGTAAAGCTATAGACATCATTTTCCTAGCAACCAGACATAAATGTGAGGGTGATCAATGAGTGGAACAGGTTACCATAGGAGGTGGTGAGTTCTCCTTCAACGGAAGTGTTCAAACAAAGGCTGGACAAATATCTGCCTGGGATGATTTAGTGAATCCTGCATTGAGCAGGGGGTTGGACTCGATGACCCTGGAGGTCCCTTCCAACTCTACCATTCTATGATATGTCAAAATAAACTAGTTTCCTGTCAGTAGAAACCAATCACAATGCAGATTTAATTTCATATTTTGTTCTTCAAAATAAAAGTTGCATTATGATTGGTTGCTGTCAGCAAGAAAGGCAGTTTCACTTCATGGTAGACTGCCCCATTAACTGCAGGATACAGTGTTGTAAGAGTGCTGATCACGTGCACTTTTCTTCCAGTTTCCAAGTTGTACCCAACCTGGAGGGGATGAGCTACAGAACTGGATTCTTCTCCACAGAGGTCACTGATATTGTGATGAATTTCCCCAATATAAAAAAAAAAACCTGGAGTGCTTTACAGGAAGTCTGTTAGCAGTATTGCCAATTGAAATTACCGATTAGGGTCAGGGAAAAGTGATTATACTTTGTCCAGGACTTCGCTACCCTGAAAAAATTGACTTAATTCCCTGTTCTACTGAAAGCTAAACTCTGAAGGTGGAACTTCTCTGTGAAGTGCTCTCCTCTTCGTACCGGGAGCTGCTTTAGAGCTCCAATTGACAGTGGCAGTGTCCAACCAGCGGATCTCTAGAGCTGCCAATCAGACCTTCGTAACAGCTTACTGGACAGAGAAGAGGGCTTTTCAGAGAGAAGGCTTGCTGCCAAAGTGCTTGTGGTGACAGCAGGTGGGGAATTGCTTTCTTAGGGTAGCTAAAACTGAAGTGCTGGACAAGAGGTAAAGGCCCTTTTACACGGGAGTTTGAACGATAGTCTTCCCGTGTAAATGCATGCAGAGACTGAATGACTGAGCGAGAGTTGTTCCGTTTCTGCATGTAGAAAGCTGAACGACGCGCCGTTCAGTGTAAACAGCAGTCATTCAGTTCTCAACGACTGCCTGCTTACAGTGAATGGAGGCCGTGCGGGGAGAAACCGCTCCCTGGACGCTCTGCCTCCATGCTGGCCGCGCCGTGAGCGATCCAGCTATAATTGCTCCTGTGAATCAGCACAGCAGCAAACTTCACTGGGACGTGCTGTCGGGCATCATTTTCCCGACAGTTTGTCCCGTCTAAATGGGCTCTAAGTATAATCCCCTTTCCCCTGGCCTTAACCAGTAGCTCCCTATAACTAATGTGGCTCACAGAGTTCTGTCATTTGTAGAATGTTTTCTAGAGATATTTTCTTCTACAAATTATGAACAGAGTTTTGAAAATCTCGTCCCATGTGTGGTACGGTAACAGCACATTCAAGGTACAGAATCTGCACTACATATCTGCAACAATTTCGAAATATATGTACATGGCCTAAAATATGTAACAGAGGATATAACTTTTTTGTACTGTAAATAAGAAGTTCCATTTGCTGTGGATACTCACTTTGGTATGTATATTTAAAATGATGAGGGAGCCTGCAGATTACAGGAGCTTAGCTGGACACCAAGGAAGTGATAAACTGAATTTCAACAGTTTGGGTTAACTGGTCAAGTTCACCGTTTGTATACGCCAGACACACTCCAGGCTAACTTGAAGGACGTCTAACATGCCTTTATTGGCATCCATAAGGAAAACGTGGTTTATGGAATCCATAAGACAGAAACAGGACTTTTGATTTCTCAGTAGCGAGAAATGCTTCTGTCAAATATCCATACAATGTTAACTGTGTAACTTTAAAGAGAAGTGATGCCCTATGTGCAGGATAGATGAAAACTATCTGATTGGTAAAGGCCCGCTGCGGGGTCTGACACTGATCACAAGAGCGGGAGCCATTATGGGATGGAGAAGTAGTCACACGTGTGCACTACCACTCTATTCATGAGCATGCATGTTCAATACTCCATTTATTTGGGGAACTACAAGACCCCCGTTCATGTGTTTAGTGAAGATTCTACTAGTAGTTATCTCCCTATCTTGTGAATAGTCAAAAAATGAAATCTAACTGCTAAATGATTGCTATGGTCAACAAGTCTAGCTTCTGTTAAAGGCAATCTGTCATTGGGATCATGAAGCTTGACTCAGAGCTCCGCTCCGAGTCATGGAGGTGAGCCATGTTGGCTTTCTCTGCCCGCATCATGCAGACTGACAGCTCTCTCCCCTTTTGCGTATAGTGACAGAGCTGTCACTCTGCATGTGGCAGTTGTGGAGAAACCGGTGCATCCCGCCTCCATGTTTTGGAGCTCAGTTCCAAATCAAACAATGAACTAAGTAACAAAATCACTTTAAAGTGGTTGTACAAGACTTTTACTATTGATGACTTATTCTCAGGAACAATATTTGATCAGTTGTTCACCAGGCAGCCACCAGTGCAAATAGCTTTGGAAGCAGACAGTGCTGTCTATTGCAACCGGCCTTGATTGGTCCTGGAGCGCAGCTCCCACCGAATTCCGGTTTGCCGCAATGCTGACATTGCTATCTGCACTGACAGCGGGCCCAATGAGCAGTGGATCTAGAGCGGCTGACCCCCAATGATCAACTATTGATGACCTAACCATTGATCCTGAGGATAGGTCATCAATAAAAATCCCGGACAACCCCTTTAAATTTAGATAAAATCAGGTCCACTGTTCTATTTCTGCTTGCACAATTCCTCTGTCTTATAAGCAAACACTACAACAAACTGAAAGACTGCAATGGTACCCATAGAAGATTTTCATAAGTTTCAGGAGTTAAAAACACTTTGTTATCCTACACTTGTGTAATCTAATTACTGGATCTTAGGCTTACATTATATAAAAAAAATCAATAGAAGACAATATTGTGGTAATCAATCTTTTTCATTTTTACAAAATAAATATTTTATTTGCCTGAAAATAAAATAAGAAAACTCTTATGGATTTTAAAACACACACGAAAAAGTAAAAAAATCAGGTCCTTCATCACTTTCACTCACTACCACATAGTAGCGGCAGGGCATGGTTTGCATCACGCTTTGATTTCTCCTTGGAAAAACAAACTGCCCAGTCCTAAATGTAACTATGAAGGAGACAGAGTATTAAAATCTACTGATAATGGATTCTGCTGCATTGCTTTTGTTAGAAGTAATTTATCACTGTTCGAGCTCAATCACACACCAGTAAAAACAAATAACTATCAGATCATTCAACAGAACTGGCGAGAATGATCAACCCAACCTAAAGGGCTTAGTTTGGCAGAAAATTGGACAAAATATTTAATAGATTTAGTGAATTAGCTCTGTAATAAAGTCAGTGTAAATAATTATTAATTATTTTAGTATTGAAGATTACCTATATTGTTATACCTTGTATTACAGTTTTATAGACTACTAGCAATTTCAGCCTACCCAAGAATTATGCACAACCAGTTGCATTGTGATGAAGACAGACCTCACTTTAAGTGCCTTTCGTTATCCGGGCTAATGCAAGCATTTCCTAATCCCTTTTGGAGATTTCATATCCCCATCATCATTTCCCTTATTTAGACGTTGACTACTACTTTGCCAAAAAGCAAATCATTTTCCTATCATCACCTAGGCTTTCCAGACACTTGTAGGATGCCCAGCTCATTAGCTCCTTTGTTCCCTTCATGTCCAATATTAGAAACTAACATTTGGTCAAAAGTCTCAAGTCTTCTTCGTCACGTTTTTGATGTCTTAAGACCTTGTTTCTCCATGATATTCCACAACTTGCGAAGGTTGGATTGAGTGATGCCATCATCCGGCTTGAACTGAAGAGCTCGGAGGTAGTTGGCTTCTGCTTCTTCTAATTTACCATTGAGGTGAAGAATGGCACCAAGATTCATCAAAGCGGCGGGATACTGGAAATAGAAAAGTAAAATTAGACAACTATGTCCCAACAAAAGTGTAACCAATGCAAACACCGAGTTGTAGTCAACATTTCATAGTTACCGTACTTGGGTTGAAAAAAAAACAAAAAACGACATGCCCACCAAATGTATAAATTATCTAAAAAAAAGTTATATAATTCATTGCTAAATTATTTTCAACCCTTGGTGTCTTTTACCATTAGATAAACAGTAAGCCCTTTACGAATTAATGTCATTTTATTATTACCTTTTAAGCTAAGACATTCTCTTGCTTGAATGCCCAATGGCAAAGAACCCTTTCCTGTACTTCCGTTTGAATCACCTTTCCTGCACACAAAGAATACCCCCTGGGTTCTTTGTACAATTAACAAGATATGAGCCAGGTCTTTGTATTGATGACATATTATGTTTTACTAAGATAACCTCTAAGTGGTTAAAGGTGATATCCAGGTGCAATATGACTTTTTAAAATCATTCTGCCTGACCATTGCAATCAGAGTCTACAGCGGTCCCATGCTGTTCTCCTGGCATTACTGCTCAGATACTGAGAGCCATGATGGCAGAAGAATGGCAACTGACTCCAACGCCCTCTGACTAGCTGTAGTGGTCAAGTGGTAGCCATTTCAAAACCAAAACTAGGAGAACCGCAGAGCTGTTGGAGAGAATGGGTAAGTACCGCTGGTTTTATTGTTTTAACCCTTTGAAATCCAATTTTGGATTCAGGGATTCCTAGGGGCTCTCTCTTTCTGCCATCATACAATGGCACCATCTGCTGGCTAGAGCCAGTACTGCGGTGTGTGACATGCTGGAGAGACCCCCGACAACAGAGCGGCCAGTAGTCTACAGTAAGAATACCCTGCCGGACGTCTTCCGACATCGGAGCTGTACAGCCTTCAATCAGAGATGGCAGACAGTGGATTGGAAAGAGTTAAGAGATCGGGATACAATTTTAAAGAATTATATTGCACGTGGACAACCCCTTTAAGGCAGAGTCTCCACACCAAGGTAGATTCATGTGGCAAGAACTGCACCTAACCGGGGTGGCAAATGGATGTACAGTTTTGCCAGTAATGCTGCCCTTTTACCAGCAAAATTGTGGAGCCATTGGCCACCAGAGATGGGTGGGATTTTATTCACATGCAGCTGCCAAAGCATATAAACCCAACCTTATATAGTAGCTATGGATACTGTCTAAGTTTTCCCTAACGAGTGTCTTTTGCAATGTTGTGCACTAAGGGCACCAGTGTGGTCATAGTATTCCTAGAACTGGATACCTGGTGACATGACTATGGGGCACAATACTTGCCTGTCACTCCATTCAAACTCCTCATGAGGATTGTGCAGTGAAGAGGAATGAGGGGACCCTATTATAACGATCATTGGTGATTCCAGCAATTAGACATATATCAGCTGTCCTATGGATAGACAATATGTGTCCATTGCCAGAAAATCCCTTTAACAGCCATTTTCCCCTTTAACAAGCAGTGTGGCTCTACACCACCTATTTTATTTGAAAGTGGCACATGAATGACAAAAGGTTTGGGATCTCTGCTGTATAGTACACTGTGCCAGACTGGTTCAATAAAACATGGGAGAGAAGATGCTTTCTGTGCAGAGGGTCAGCAAAGTTTTGTTTTGCATTTCTTTATTCTCAAGACTATTATTAAACATACAGTGAACAGCAACCATCCATTTTGCACAACATTCTTTTGATAAAAAGTCGGAATTACATCCACATGAACAGAACAGACCACAAATCTCTATGCATTTGCTCAGTAACAATGCTTCAAAGAACAGATCTAAGCTCCCGATGTTCTATATTGTTAAATTAAAGCAGCCAAAAATACTCATATAGGGACAAGATGACAAAAAGAATATTTCAAAGTATTCTTGTTTCCCAATGAATATAAAATATAAAATTAGTTTCTGTGTTGCTGCAGACTGCACTCTCATTGGTATTTATAAGGCACAGAAGTCTTCTTCCCTGCAATTGATTATGTGACCGGGGTGAAAAGGGAAATTGTGGTTTCTGATGCAACTGAGCACCTGTTATAAGTTAATGATAAGCACTGCTGAAGAAAAGCTTTTACAAGTCATTCTCCCATACAAAAAAGAAACAAATATGTGCAGCTATTTTTGGCAGAAATCTAAGAAAGATAAAAGCAGATAAATCTACTGATGAAAGAAAGAAAATCCACTTCTTTGGCATTCTCTATCCTTATTTCTGCTATGCGGCAGTGACCTGCATCCTGTGGCTGCTCCAGCTGTTGTGAACCATCTCCAAACATGTCATGGCAGCTACACAGGATATTTTAGACTCCAGTACAAAAAATAAAATCATCAAAGCTATTAGCATCTACAGTATTCTAAGTAGTATGTAATCACCTACGATTTACTGTGAAATTGGGCATTACCAAGACTCACACAGCAACCTCAGGTATCCTTGTTAGAAGAAAAGTCACAGGTCATGGCGAAAAACGTAACCATATGACAAGGTTGTTTCCTTCTATAACTTTCACCTATTAACTGTGGTGAGAGTTATAGTGCTATGTTGCATTACGATGTGATTGTTCTCGGCAAGATATGATACCTTTCAATGGCTAACAAAAATACATGGTTATTGAGAGGTTGGAAAGCTTGCAATATCATGTATTTTTGTTAGCCATTGAAAGTATCATATCTACAAGATTACGTGGTTTCTTTTGCTGGGAACAATCACATTTTGCTCTACTAGCTAAACTTTTTCCATGTTGCATTAACCCCTTTAGTGGCCCGCCCAGAAAATCTCTGGGGCTTGCTGCACTGACCATGCAGTTAAACCCAGGAAGATTTCTGTTGACAGCTCCAGTGCTGAAATGCTGGCCAGGACACACAGTTATTATGCCACTGTACACATTTGCCACTTCGAAATTACCTCAGGAAAATCTCCAGGGCTGACATGGTAACTATAAAACTGAAGGGGTGAAGTCATGGGTGATCCAGGTGATTTCCAATTTCAACAATCGAGCTACAGCTGAATTCTACCGGAATATTCTAAGCCGCATCCAACTCTGTGCCCTCCTGTGGCTCACAGCAGCTGGTCGATAGTTAAAGTCACACTACAAAAGAGACTGTGGAGTCCTAGCCCATCATAGACAAGTCTTGAGGATTATGCTTATGGAGATTCATTCGAGAGCTGTACTTAGCTTTTCATTCTGCTGTAAGATTGATTGCTCTAGAACAGAAATTATTTATAGCTTTTTCAAATGTTGAAAACCAAATCATATTGTTTCATACAGCTACAATTACATCAACTAATATTGGGGTCTTGCCTGTCATTGTATACTCCAAACAGAACAAAAAACATGCATTGAAGTTTTACAAAAAAAACCTTGTATATATGAAAATCGATTTTATCTTCCCGGTTACCATGACTTTCCCTTTTAAGAATGGCAGTGTCCACTTGCAATTACTGGTTTAAACTGGATTAAACACATCAAAGTAAATAACAGTCTTTTGTAGAGAAATATTTACATGCAATTTAAGCTGCTTTACAGTTAAAATGAACTAATTTATATCTTGTCATGGCCCGAAGCCATTGTCCTACAATAAAATGTTCAAAGAACTAGTTAAGTCTCTGAAATTCCCATCTTTAATTTGATCTGAAACTTACAGCAACCTTGGGAGTTCACTGGGAGGCTATTAACATCATAAGGCATAAATATATTTAACTGAAATTTTATTTTCATTTGGAGTGCATAAACACGGCCCAAAGCTAAAAAAGCAATGAAAGATTTGCCAACATCTACGGGCCATAGTCTGAAATGTGCCCGGGATACAGTAGTAATTCATTTTCTCTTCCAAAACGCTCAAACCAAATAAATTGTGTTTAACTGAACAACCACTTGACACATTTTACTGCTAGAAGAAGCTTTCTATCCAAGACAACCTTCTTTATGTATGCTATTGATGAGGAAGATGATGGAGGACATTACTTATTTTAGTAGATCCATTAAGTGGGCAGGCTGGGGTACACATGACACCAAACTGCTAGTATACAATTATAGCAAGGCGAAGGTTGGCATAATTATTACTATGAAAATATGATGGCTCAGTGGTGAGCACAGCTGCCTTGTACAACGGGGTTCTGGGCAACATCTACATAGGGCTTATATGTTTCGGCACCCACTGGCCCTAGCTTCAGTCCAGCAGACAGTTAGGGGCACTCAGCCTATTGTCAACTCCCATGGCACCTGCACGCTGAACCTTCTGTCTTCCTGTCAGCACTGGTTTCTCAGAGCTGACATACTTCCTGGGCTCCGAGCAATGTGGGGAGAGCGATGTAGCCCCGCCCACAGCAAGTCAGTGTAGCGGGGCTGCATAGCCTTACCTCACATGAAGAGACAGGGGGGACTACAGTATAAAAATTTACTGAATAAATGGTAAAAAACAGAGATCTTCTTATATGTATATGTGTGTATGTATATAGGTGTGAGTGCATATAATATATATATATATATATATACATACATACATACATACACACACACACACATATATACATATACACACACACATACATATATATGTGTGTATGTATATTTATATGTGTGTGTATATATTTATATAAATATGCAAACACACCTGTATGCTGCTGTACACATATATGCACGCAGCCAGTCATGCATATTAATATATATATTTCTGTTTATTTTTCTTTTTTTTCAGGACAAAAAAAACCTTTTAAAATAGTCAAAAAATTTGCGTATATATATATATATATATATATATATATAAAAATATATATATATACATATATAATTATTTATTTCCGTTTATTTTACTTTTACTTATTTTATGGCCCTACAATACGAACCTTTTAAAGTAGGTAAAAAAAAAGTTGCAGGTTTAAAATTTATTGTTTTATGGCTTGCCTAGCAGCAAGCATACATTTATATTGGCACTTCTTTTTTAAGTGTGCCCGCTTCCCTCTTCCCGGCCTGCATGCGCACTCCAGTCAGGCAATTCTGCGTCACCAGTGATGTCTCTCGCATCACCCCGAGTCGATGGCGAGTGCGCATGCGCGCCGGGAAGGGGAATGCATGCGCACTTTGCAGCGGCACCGGAGGCTAAATGCGGCCGGCGTAGGAGTGACGCGTAACGTGTCACGTGCCGATCGCTAACCCGGGCGGAGGTATTTGCCAGTCGGCATGGTCGAGGCAGTTGCGGAAGCTGGAACTTTGCCAGCTTCCGCACTGCCTTATACAGCCTGCAGAGGGACATTGGACGAAGAGGAGGTTTCTGGTGCACGGCCCGGTAAGGTTCAGGTGAGTATAGAATTTTTTGCTGACAGAACCCCTTTAAGCAAAGAGAAATATCAGTTATCTACTAATTTTAAAAAAGTTCATCCAGTGCTGTTATGAGAGTGACTATTTTTTCTAAGAGCAGAAGTGCTGTGAAAATTACATCCTAGGCGCCCCTCAATCACAGTTTTAAGTACTATTTACTTTGAAGAGAAGACAATATATGAAAGGAGCAGCGGTTCTTGTGGGTCATCAGTCATCACTTTTGAAATTAATTTCACAAATGTTTCACAAATACAAATGCGTAAAAAAAAAACAAAAAAAACCAGCCCTTTTTATTTCTCCCAAACTTAAAGGAGATGTCCCGAGGCAGCAAGTGGGGTTATACACTTCTGTATGGCCATAATAATGCACTTTGTAATGTACATTGTGCATTAATTATGAGCCATACAGAAGTTATAAAAAGTTTTTTACTTACCTGCTCCGTTGCTGGCGTCCTCGTCTCCATGGTGCCGACTAATTTTTGGCCTCCGATGGCCAAATTAGCCGCGCTTGCGCAGTCCGGGTCTTCTGCAGTCTTCTATGGGGCTCCGTGTAGCTCCGTGTAGCTCCGCCCCGTCACGTGCCGATTCCAGCCAATCAGGAGGCTGGAATCGGCAGTGGACCGCACAGAAGAGCTGCGGTCCACGGAGGAAGAGGCCATCTTCAGCGGTGAGTAGAGAAGTCACCGGAGCGCGGGGATTAAGGTAAGCGCTCCGGTGAGCTTTCTTTACCTCCCTGCATCGGGGTTGTCTCGCGCCGAACGGGGGGGGGGTTGAAAAAAAAAAAAAACCCGTTTCGGCGCGGGACAACCCCTTTAAATATTTCTATTATTCTTCTGCTGGTATAATTATGGCAATGGCCTGCAAGATAGTGTCCAATGGTATATTTAAAAAAAAGTGGTGACAGAAAACCCACAAGTACCGAAAAATATACAGTCAAACAAAATATCACTAAGTGCATTTCATCCTCTTCATCCATGTAGATAGAATTGTGCTCCTCCATTGTTTTAAACCCCCCAGAGATAAACAGTGTGAAAGTAGGAAATCTGCAATCACTTAGGAAACTGAAA
Organism: Eleutherodactylus coqui; assembly: GCF_035609145.1. Classification (NCBI taxonomy): domain Eukaryota; kingdom Metazoa; phylum Chordata; class Amphibia; order Anura; family Eleutherodactylidae; genus Eleutherodactylus; species Eleutherodactylus coqui. The sequence goes on along the minus strand of NC_089838.1, from coordinate 124,537,372 downwards.
ACAAAGTGAATTTTCTTACATAAATAATATAGGAAATCCCAAAACAGATATTTGTAGCAGTCAGGAAACTTTGTAAAGTTATGACATAATTCCTTCCTTTTCAACCAAGGTTAGATTTGTACAATTCTATCTAATCTGCATTGCCATTCACCTCTTCTGTGGTCACTTTGTGCACCCTAGGTTCTGTTTACTTAATGGCAATCTGTCGAAATGTCTGTAAACTGTAAGCAACCATAACAGTGATTGCAAAAGAGGAAGTCAGCCCATACTTAAGAGGCTTTCAATTAAACTGCGGATTCCTCTGGGGTGGTTTTGTTTTTATAAAAGAATATAGCCTAATTGCTGAAGAATGTAAATAGATACATGCTGTATATAGATATAGATAGAGCAAGAACACTCAGCACTCCCAGTCAAATAAAGGGCCTGTGGGTTTGATTCACTCAGCACAACGTTTTAGTCCTCTTATCTGGACTCTCTTCCCAGTAACAGGGCCAATACGTCACACTGGATGAATAAAACATGCGTATTTATTTGACTGCGAGTGATGCGTATCCTCGAACTGTATGTACTAACCAAGAATCAGCAGGATGCCTGTACCTGGCAACAATTTTTCTGCTATTTTTATTATATATACAATATCTCTCCCTCTCTCCCCCTCTATCTCTCTCCCGCTCGCCCCCTCTATCTCTCTCCCGCTCGCCCCCTCTATCTCTCTCCCGCTCGCCCCCTCTATCTCTCTCCCGCTCGCCCCCTCTATCTCTCTCCCGCTCGCCCCCTCTATCTCTCTCCCGCTCTCCCCCTCTATCTCTCTCCCTCTCTCCCCCTCTATCTCTCTCCCTCCCTCTCCCCCCCCTCTCTCCCTCTCTCCCCCCCCTCTCTCTCCCTCTCTCCCCCCCTCTCTCTCTCCCCCTCTCCCCCCCTCTCTCTCTCCCCCTCCCCCTCTCCCCCCCTCTCTCTCTCCCCCTCTCCCCCCCTCTCTCTCTCCCCCTCTCCCCCCCTCCCTCTCTCTCTCTCCCTCTCCCTCTCTCTCTCTCCCTCTCCCCCTCTCTCTCTCCCCCTCTATCTCTCTCCCTCTCTCCCCCTCCATCTCTCTCCCTCCATCTCTCTCCCTCCCTCTCTCTCCCTCCCTCTCTCCCCCTCCCTCTCTCTCCCTCTCTCCCCCTCCCTCTCTCCCTCTCTCTCTCTATCCCTCTCTCTCCCTCTATCCCTCTCTCCCCCTCTATCCCTCTCTCCCCCTCTATCTCTCTCCCTCTCTCCCCCTCCATCTCTCTCCCTCCATCTCTCTCCCTCCCTCTCTCTCCCTCCCTCTCTCCCCCTCCCTCTCTCTCCCTCTCTCCCCCTCCCTCTCTCCCTCTCTCTCTCTATCCCTCTATCCCTCTCTCCCCCTCTATCCCTCTCTCCCCCTCTATCCCTCTCTCCCCCTCTATCCCTCTCTCCCCCTCTATCCCTCTCTCCCCCTCTATCTCTCTCTCCCCCTCTATCTCTCTCTCCCCCTCTATCTCTCTCTCCCCCTCTATCTCTCTCTCCCCCTCTATCTCTCTCTCCCCCTCTATCTCTCTCTCCCCCTCTATCTCTCTCTCCCCCTCTATCTCTCTCTCCCCCTCTATCTCTCTCTCCCCCTCTATCTCTCTCTCCCCCTCTATCTCTCTCTCCCCCTCTATCTCTCTCCCCCTCTATCTCTCTCCCCCTCTATATCTCTCCCCCTCTATATCTCTCCCCCTCTATATCTCTCCCTCTCTCCCCCCCCCTCTATATCTCTCCCTCTCTATATCTCTCCCTCTCTATATCTCTCCCCCCCTCTATATCTCTCCCCCTCTCCCTCTCTCTCTCTCCCCCTCTATATCTCTCTCTCTCCCCCTCTATATCTCTCCCCCTCTATATCTCTCCCCCTCTCCCTCTCTCTCTCCCCCTCTATATCTCTCTCTCTCCCTCTATATCTCTCTCTCTCCCTCTATATCTCTCTTTCCATCTCTCTCTCCCTATCCCTCACCCTCTCCATCTCTCCCCATCTCTCTTTCCTTCCCTATCTCTCTCTCTCTCCCTATCTATCTTTTTTTTTTTTTAATTCAAACCCCATTACAGTAGGTTTATTTAGCACATTTACAAATTCTCAGCTGTTTGCATTAATTTTAATACACCACAAATAAGGCAAATAAACACGTTCTGTACTTCTATACATTGTTTGCAAAATAATTGAGCTTTGATTTCATTCAATTCTCCTACCATCAGGGTCTAAATAGTTACATTTCATCATAAACTAGCTTCTTTTGTTTCCCAAAATCAACAATGGGGGATGGGGGTGGGGGTGCATGAAAAGTAAGGAGTTGCAGAGAATGTGTGTGTATAATATTATATATATATATATATATATATATATATATTCACATATGTACACCCCCCCATCCATACAATCCACATCTTCATGGCTTTATCAGATGCTTATATATGACAGTTATACCTCACACTCATTACACATGTAATAGTTACTACTTCAGACCCTTTCATAGGTCATTCAGTAAGACTACATTAGTAGTACAACCATATATGAATCAACATGCACTCATCATTCATCTAGTTTTTGGATCTTTCCCAATTTTTCTGAGCACTTTATAACTATACTCTTCTGGTTGATAGATGCATGTTCATTATTACAGCTGTTTAGAGACTTCAGATGTTCTTAGCGATAAGGAAATGGATGTCCTTGCAAAGTATTTTACCATGATGTAATCAATATTCCCACAGTAAGCTGTTCACACCGTATCGAATATTTATTAGCATAATGCTGCCCTCTATACGTAGCAGGTCTGATAGTCTGTCTGCTCAATGGAAAGGTTTCCCCATAATCCTAAAATTCCTACAAGATACTAATGTACAGCAGCTGACCTGTCCTTGTATAGCGATCACCTTCTATAAAAATAAGGTACAAATAAAAATTCTGATTTTAACTTGTATAACAAAAGAGTTCAATATTGATGTATCTTCTGATAACGTTTCCTAATAGTACAGCGGTAAATCTGAGGTGGAGTAATTATGTTCCTATTACCTACTTGGAGATTGGAATTATTCTATTACGTTGTGGCCATTTTTGCAGAAGTGACAACAGTGCTGCTATGTTGGTAGTCACTTTATTATTAGTTTTTCAGAAGCCAATTCAAAACTTCTCTTCCACATTGACAGAATAGTAGATATGAAGTTTCTGAGGAGCTAGTTAATAAGTGACAACTAGTCAGGACCCCATACAAAACTGTCCATACTGGAGTGAATGGAAATTGCAAGCCAACTTCTTTCGACTAGTCCATTGTTTCCCAAAAGCCAGTCCTCACACTCCCCCAACAGATCAGGTTTTCAAGATTTCCTCAAGTGATGTTAGTGCTTCAGACATTGCCACGGGTGTTGTCTCTTTGGGACATTCTCAGATCATGACTTGTTGGGGCTCTAATGAGTACTAGACTTTGGGAAATATTGATCTAGTCTATTAATTTTTCAGGACCAGAAATATAATTTTACCAAAAGTCAAGCAGTGAGATGTACTGTGCATTCTCTCCAATATTAGTATTTCTGTGAGCTTAAACAGCAAAGGAGGTTCCCACTTTAATACTAAGCTTGTCATTAGGGGCTAGGAAATTCCGCTTTGTATCTAAACCACTTTTGCACTATTATCACCAGATCTGGCTGCAAATTAGAAAATACAGACTGAAGTGCTAATTTCATGCTGTGAAAATGCTAAATGGCATGAAACCTTGTAATTATCACATAAGCATGTGCTAACCCTCTCTTAATTTAAATGGGTTCACAAAGAGGATAGGGACAGGGTTATGCCATAAATCACTTACCGAGGAATCTAGCAGCTGTTTTGCAAAAGCCATTATCATCATTATCCAGCTATTTATACTGCTACATGAACAGAGATCTCCTAAAACGTTATCTCATGAGTGTGTCTGCTACATTGCAACAGTAATCATTCTCCTTAGTGAGAATCAGTAGAAAGGTATGGAGATAAAGTGGTTGTGTAGTTTAGAAAAACCCTTTTCAAAAACATTAGGAAAATGTGCATTATTAAAGGCAAGTCCCCCATGTATAACTGCATGGAGCAGCTCCAGAGAGCATTTCTCTCTACATTACATAGACTGCAATGGGCACCATCTAATGTATCATTTTCCCCGTGGAGGTACTGCAGGGAAGTTGAACACTTGCTGCCTGTTTCCCCATCAGATTTCAACTCACTGTTGGTGGTCCTGGTAGTGGGATACCCTGTAACAGCTTAATAGTAGGGGGCAAATTATCATAATTTGTAAAACAGGACAACTAGGGTCATATTGTATAACTTGGCAGGGCCATTAAAAGGGGTTGTCTGGTCACTTAAAGTTTAAAAAAATGTTCAGCATGCTTTGAAATATTAAATACTGTAATACTCACCTTACTGATCCACCACCACTGTCGATCTGACACTTCCTGAGGTCCTCCACTAGTTTTCATACTTTCTGTACCCTACTTACATGGACCAGTGACTGCTGAAGCTAATTACTGACCACATAGACATGATCACTGGAGCCAATCAATGAATGCAGGTCACCTCGGTGGTCAGTGACTGGCTGTAGCTGTCACATGTCCATGTCAGAAGGACCAGAAAGTAGCAGAGGCCAGTGAGGGACCCTGAGAAGCATCAGGGGATCGGTAAGGTAAGCATTACTTCTTTTATTATTTGAAAGTGCCTTAAAGTATGTTTTTTTTTATTTTAAGTAGCCAGACAACCACTTTTTATTCTCTCTCTAGTCTCTTATATTTAAGTTTCCAAGGTAATTTGTATATTAGAAGTCCATAACATTACAATAATAATACAACTGCTGTTAACGGGTTGTACAGTAGAAGATGCCAAAAAGTCACCTTTTTCTGTGGCATCACTTTCTGCTCTGCAGCTATTGGCTGAAGCTTTATCTCACAGACTTCTACTCTGCTCTCGCTCACGACCTGAAGGTTGCAAATTCAAACCCCGAATGGTTCAGGTAGCCGGCTCAAGGTCGACTCAGCCTTCCATCCTTTCGAGGTCTGTAAAATGAGTACCCAGCTTGGTGGGGGCAATAAATAAAAATTACCTAAAAGCGCTGCGTAATAAGTCGGCGCTATACAAATAACAAGATTTCTTTATTTTTATTAAATGCAGGTCGACACACAGTCTTTAGCAATGTCTCTTGGCATTGCTGCTTTAAAACTTCCTACTCCTGCAATCCTGAAACCCTTAGGAGAAAGTAGAATAGTCTTTTTTCCTGTCTTCTCTTTTTAAATGTACATAGAGTTCAATTAGAGATAAATTATATATATATATATATAATTTATCGATCTATATAGAGAGAGAACAATATTTTACTTCTAGGCAATGCCACCTAAATAGAATGAGATGTCACACTCATTGAAACACCTTTTTTCAAACTAATATTGCCAAAAGAGAAGAGAAATTCCAAGATATGGGCTGATTTTGGAACATTTGGGAGATGTGCATCTTACTCACGGAAAGCTGGGCGGGAAAGAATAGTTAAGAATAGGTAGTGACCAGCCGTGTTTTTATGGCAGCCTAATCTAAGGCCGGCATGGGAGTCCTGTGCTGGAAAGAGCAAGGGCTAAGCTATCCACTGACAGTATGTCTTCTGCACTAACAGCAAGAGTGGAGAGACCTCTATTCCCAACCGTTTAACCTCTTACATGTCATGATCAATAGCTGTTGCAGCATGTAAGCGAGTGACAAGGGTAGGGGGTTATAATCCGATTGCAGGGTCCTGATGGGTTTCTGTACTAGCCAGAGGCCTAATTAACCCTTTCTAGTCCAATTTGTATCCTGGTTTTCCTAGGGGGCTTACTCTTTTTCTGCGTTATACAACGGCGCTATATACTGGCTAAAGCCAGTACTGCATGAGGTGACACATTGGATAGGCTCCAACAGCAGAGAGGCTGGCAATATACAGTAAGAGAACCCCAATGGATGTCTACCAACATCTAAGATGTACAGCCTTAAATCATAATGTCTTCACAGGTCAGCCAGTGGATTGGAAAGGGTTAAGGCCTCTGGATCTGCCAGGCATGCCAGCTGAGCTGTTAAAGGTAAACTACTTAAGTAGTGCGGTGTAGTATACCAATAATCGAAAAATTGCATCTTCAAATCTTTTGGAGGAACAAGAAATAAGTAAGTTGCTTTTCTTCCTGAGGAGAGGTTTGAACAAAAAAAACCTGTTTGGAATGAAGTTTTCTTCATGTACCAAGCATCCTAAATGGCGATCCTGTGAGCTAGTTAACCCCAAGCTGTCACAATCTATTTTACACGGTGTCTGTCCGACGCTGTGCTGATTTTTCAGGTTTAGCCTTTTTCTCTTGCTGTCTGCCATTACATAATGGAAAATACTTTGCGAACAGTGTGAGGTTGATGAATATCTTACATCACAGGAAGCAAGCTGTGTTAAGACCGGGTCAGACAGGCCTTGCAGGTAGCAATATTTATTTTAGATGCAGACATGCGAGTGCCAACTATCTAAAGATGGTGGCTTGGGTCTTGTGGATTTTGTGAGCTTTTGTTTCATATGCTTTAGGCCGGACTTCAAAGCCTCATCTTATTGTGACTTCATAGCCAGATGTGGAAGATACTTAAAAGTGATTTCAAAGATTAAACATTCACAGTTTTCCATCAGGAGCTTTAGGCACATGTCACACCTCAAACTAGATTAGAAAAAGGAACATATGCTTGGCTAGTAACTGGACATGGACAGGCACGCAAAGGGGAGTTTTCCCCAGTAAGAAAATACACTTGCTTCAACTTTAGAGCCCAAGATGATATATAAGGACACTGCAAAAATAGCAATTCTCTCAAAAATGTATCTTACAAGAAAAGCTGGGACTGGATATATTTCCATTCCCTCTGGCCTGCCTGTTAGTCCGTCACACATACATTGGCTGCTTTAGGACAACATGTTACAATACAGATTGCCATAGACATCTGTAAGTACTGTGTTGACAACACTGCAGAGAGTCTTGCAAATTCTTCTTCCCCAGACTGTCTTACACTATTATATGCATGTGCCCAGTCAAAAGATGCAATTCACATACGTTTTGTAACTATTTTATATGTCATTACACTTGGTTTAAAATTAGATTCATCGTGAGATCGTAATGCGTGGCAATTTAACAACATATATTTTAGATAGGAATGAAATCCTAGACATAAATTAAGGAACGAGTTTATTCCCTTAGCCCACGCATGTCAACCACAAGGCCCGATGCTTCATTTTATGTGGCCTGCTGGCCATGCATTAAACCTTAACCAGGGTCTATCCAGGCAGCGCCCAACAGGATACCCCGGGGTCGTAGCGGAAGCACTGCTCCGACCACTGTGTAGTGGCCAGCACTCATAATTGCAGACGCAGCTCTCACTGAAATCAATGGGAACTGTCCTTGTAATTGCAGGCGCAGCTCCCCTTGATGTCACCCTGCCTGCAGCTCCAGTCCGGTGGTGCAGTACAGAGCTTGTGACCACTGACGTCTTTGCCGAGGTGAGAGGTTGGTAGTCACAAACTCAGTAGAGGCAGCACCACTAGACAAAAGTTGCAGGTGGGGTGAGTTAAATGCCTGTAGGGATGTTGCCTGGCCAGAGGCCAACAGATGGGTTGCTATTGGCCTGCAGCCAGGCAGCATCCCTAGGACTACTGTGGTGGTCACTATTGGTATTGATGCCTCTATGGGGCGGATCACGGTTACTACTGGGGCCACTAAGGGGGTCACTGTTACTGCTGGACCACTAAGGGGGTCATTAATATTGCTGGGGTCATTATGGGAGACACTGCTACTACTTTGGCCAATATGGGGGTCATTATTACTATTGGGACCACTATGGGGGTCACTATTAGGGCTTGTTCACGTGGGCATAAGATCATTTTGGTCGGAAAAACGCACAACATTTTTAGCTTTTTTCTGCCGCTCTGGTGTGCTTTTATGTGCACAATTACACTGCATATTTGCGCATGCAAAAAAAAGAAACGCAAACAGGTTCATTGAAATTGCGCGCAAATATGCAGTGAATATGCAGGTTTCCTGTGTATTCACTGCATATTTGTGCCAGCCCATTCACTTCAATGGCCTATTGCAGTGCATAAAACATAGTGTAAAAAAATACACTTACGGTATGTGAGCGAACCCATTGTAACCAATGGGTTCTGTTCACTGTGTACTGTGCGGGTAAGACACTCATGTGAACAAGCCCTTACTATACAATTACAATTGGCCCTTTAAAGACAACCATAAGCCTGATGTATCCCTCGGTGAAAATGAGATTTCCTCCCCTACCTTAGCCCATATGAGTGACACAACAAACTACTTCGCCAATGTAGCCTTAACTGGATTACTATATTATACACCGTCAGGGCCCTTTTACACGAACAAGTCTCATTCAAAAAAATCGTTGGATTGTACAAATTTGCACGATAATAGTTCGCTGTAAACACGGCCAGTGATTAAACGCATGAGAGTTCATACACCCCTCGTTCGTTTTTTATTTTATACAGCCATACAAGTCATCAAATCATCGGTCACTTGTAAACAGCGATTGCTTAGTCGTTCACTTGCACTAAAAATGTGAACAACTGAACAGTTTACAAGCGAACGATTTGTTAGCCTATATAAATAGGCAGCACGGGCAAATGAGCGAACTCTATCAGCATTGGCTAGTTTGAATGATAAACCACTCCAAAGGAGCCTTCGTTTCTCTAGAACCAAGATGCTCAATTGTGGTAAATAAATTATCCCTGGGCTGCAGAATGCTGCTATAAACATATTCAGAAACACTTTCGAGCAGAGGTCATCATTAATGTCCTTCAGGAGTATTAAATATAGTCCAGCATATACAAAGCAACAGATAAAAGCTCCACGGGGACCAGTGAACTGCTCATTTAATCCACAACGCTATTCCAGCAAATGCTGAGCAAGATCTGCTAAAACTGTTGAGGCTCCTATTTATGAACCCAATGTTGCAAATGACTTGCTGTTATGAAAAAAAAACACAAGGTTAAATTGTGCTCCACTGGCTTCTGCTAAAAAGGTATTCCCCTGTAAAATGTGTCCAAGGTAAATGCACTTTGAAAATAGGGTTAGATTAGTGTTTGGTAACTAATAGAGATGAGCGAACCTACTCGGCCACGCCCCTTTTTCGCACGAGCGCCGCGATTTTCGAGTAAATCCGTACTCGGGCGAAAAGATTCGGGGAGCGCCGTGGGTGAGTGGGAGGTTGCAGCGGGGAGTGGGGGAGAGAGGGCTCCCCCCTGTTCCCCGCTGCTACCCCCTGCTCCGCCACGCCTCCCCCCGCCCCTCGAATCTTTTCACCTGAGTACGGAAGTACTCGAAAATCGCGGTGCTCGATCGAGTAATTACTCGAAACGAGTATATTCGCTCATCTCTAGTAACTAACTTTCATGTTCCTTTAAAGGATTAGTAAACTAAGAAAATGCACATAACATTTTTTTTTCTGGCCCTGAAAGGGGTGAAGAAAGAATTGGTGAGATCTTTTTTTACTTTCGTTTTTTCATCCCCGCTCTCAAAAAGCCATCATTTAAAAAATTTTTTTTTTATGAGGGCTTATTTTTTGTGGGGCGAGTTGTACTTTTTAATTAGACCATTTAATGTACCATATGATGCATGGAAAAACATAAAAAAAATTGAAATAGGGAGAAATTGAAAAAAATGCAATTGTGCAATTTTTTTGAGGTGTGTGTGTGTGGGGGGGGGGGAGGGGGAGTGTTCACAGTGCAGTAAAAATGACCTATAAACTTTGTTCTATGGGTCAGTACGATTATTCGTGAATGTAAATACAAAATTACCAGCGCCACTATGAACTAAGAACTTCTATTCATTAAAACTCCTATTTCGCTACGCGTTTCAGCACTTTCATGTGCCTTTAAAAGAGTTTTAATGAATAGAAGTTCTTAGTTCATAGTGGCGCTGGTAATTTTGGATTTACATTCATGGATATCCCTGGACAAGCTTTGGAGAAGTTAACAAAGCCTGCTATACCTTGGACGCCTCTCCTCTACCAAGTAGACACTGGACGCAAAAGAAACTTCTTAAAGCTGATGTGGACAACAGGTGCCAGAGGGTTTTCCCATTTAGTGGGTTAACCCTTCGAGCACCAGGTAAGGCGGATTTCACCTTCCAGATTTATTAACACCATCTATTTGCATGAGGCTAGAGCGAGTATGCTCGCTAAGGATTACTACTCGAGCGAGTAGTGCCTTATGCGAGTACCTACCCGCTCGTCTCTAAAGATTCGGGTGCGGGGGGGGGGGGGGGGGGAGCGGTGAGTTGCGGCAGTGAGCAGGGAGGAGCGCGCGGGGGGGGGGGGGGGGGGGGAGAGTAAGAGAGAGATCTTCCCCATCGCCGCTCCCCGCCGGCAGCCGAATCTTTAGAGACGAGTGGGCAGGTACTCGCATAAGGCACTACTCGCTCGAGTAGTTTGCTTTAGCGAGTTTGCTAGCTCATCTCTTCATGAGGCGCGTTCTGATTTTACTTTTATTGTTGTCCGTACGATTATTGTGATACCACGCTTATATAGTTCTATTAAATGCTTTTCTATATTTAAAAGGTAAATAAGAAAAAAATTTTAAGCCAAAATTGCTTTCTATCTCCATATTTTGAGACTTAATCTTTCCTCTTTACCTGGAACTTCTTTCAATTCAGCTGTATGAATGCTTGTTTTTTTGTGAGACAAGCGGTAGTTTTTAATAGTAGCATTTTGGAAAACATACGTCAATTTGATCTCTTTTTATTCAAAGTTTTTGGGAGCTAGGATATCAAAAAAGTAGGCTGCAATTCTGGCATTCCCTTTTTTTTACGGCCTTCACCGTGCAGAATAAATATTGTGAAATTTGTAATAGTCCTGACTTTTATGCACATGGTGATCACACATATGTGAGGGTTTTTAATTTTTTACATGTTTTCATAGCAAAAGGGTTTTCAGTATTAAAAAAAAAAAATTTACTGTTTAAAAAACTTTTTAGTTAGTCCCCACAGGGGACCTGACCTTGCTATCATTTCACAGCTTGTACTATATACTGCAATACTTCAATATTTCAAAACATAGTGTGTTTTTTTATGTTGCTTATGAAGCCCTGTTATGGGCAGGACTTGATGGGCATCTACACATGGCAGCCCTGGGAGCCTTTAACCCCTTCCCACCCCATGACGTAAGGGTACGTCATGGGAGCGGGGTACTTCCTGCAAAATGACGTACCCTTACGTCATGGGGATAGCGCGAGATCATAGCAGGTCTCGCGCTATCCCGCAGCGGGAGTCGGCTGTCACTAGTAGCCGGCGTCCCACTGCAACAGCGGGGGGCATCGGAGCTACGCCCCCCCTGTTAACTCCTTCCCTGCTGCGATCTAAGTAGATTGCGGAAGGGGAAAGGGTTCACAGATGTCATCGCGAGAGCCCAGCTGGTTGCTGTGGCAACAGGACGCCAGATACAGGGCGTCCAGTATTGCCATAGCTTAGATCGCTATAGTAAGCGATAAAGCATAGCAGGAGAGAAGTCCTGCCATGCATTATCGCAGCGATCTGAAGTCCTGCAGTAAAAGTCCCTCAGAGGGACACAAGTGGTGTAAAAAAAAAAAGAATAAAATAAAGTACAAAAAATAAAAATGTAAAAAAAAAGTGTTAAAAAACCCTTTTTTTATGCTTTTTCTCATATTAGCATTAAAAAAATGTAAAACAAAAAAACCCCCACATATTTGGTATCGACGCGTCCGTAATGATGCATACAATACATTGAACACGCTTTTTATGCACGGCAAAAAGCGTAAAAAAAATGCTAAAAAACTGAGGCAAAATGCAAATCTTTAGCATTTTGCCTCCCAAAAAACGCAATAAAAGTGATCAAAAAAACATATGTACCCCAAAATGGTACCAATAAAAACTACAGCTCGTCTCACAAAAAATAAGCCCTCACAGAGCTCCGTCCATGGAAAAATAAAGTTACAGGACTTTGAATGCAGAGAGTTTAGCAAAAAATAAGAATTTCCAAAAAAAGGGTTTTTATTGTGGAAAAGTGGAAAAACCTAAAAAAAAAATATAAGAATTTTTGTATCGTTGTAACCGTACCGACCCTCAGAAAAAAAATGTTTTTATCATTTACGCTGCATAATTAACGCTTTAAAAAAAAAAACTAAATCTGTGGCAGAATTGATACGTTTTCTCTCCCTACGATCAAAAAAAAAAAATTATAAAAGTTTTACAATATAGTCAATGTACCCAAAAATGGTACCAATAAAAACTACAGTTCGCCACGCAAAAAACAAGCTCTTATAAGGCCGCGTCGATGGAAAAATAAAAAAGTTATGGCTTTTGAAAAATGGAGATGGAAAAATACCAAAAATCGCTTGGTCCTCAATGCCAAAAAAGGCCATGTTATTAAGGGGTTAAAAGTCTCCGGACTGCCATGCTAGACTATTGGCACCCCTCGATCGTGTTACGGGAGTTGCTGATGGAGCTGGTAAGGAGTCTCCTCGCCCACTGACTATTTAGACGCGTGGTCAGCTTTGACCGCAGTATCTAAACAGTCAACCGTCTTGAGTAGAGACAACTGATTGCGGCAGTTATGGTCAGCTGATAACTCCACACATCCTTCACAACTTTAAACACATTACCGCTTGTCTGTACAGGGTGTAAATGCATATAGGAGAGTTGAGATAGGAAGTAATCAGCTGACCAAGGACTTAGGCGACAGCTATTGAAGGTGCATAGTCTAAATTACAAATAAATACATGGAAAATCTAATACGAGGCATACGGTATTAATCAATATATAGTCTGTTAAGAAGAATGTTGCAGATGGGTCACATAAATGAATACATAAATAAGCCACGCGTAGTTTGGATACTTTGGATATCTAACTGTACAAACCAAAATTACCTAAATCCATATGTATTGGATCAATGGAGTTCCATATGGGGTTCTTGTCGCAATTTCAGGGTGTATACAAATAAAGATTGGGAAAAAACCTTCATTTTCCTCTAACATAAAGTAATATTTGACATTTTCTACAATTATGAATATCAGAAACAAACCATTGGAGTTGTTAATATATCAAAACATGACTTATGCCTTACCCTACCCTAATTACGAGACAAGGACCCATAGCCTTCATCATTTGTCAAAGTGGAGCAAGGAAACAAAAGTTTAACAACCAATGACTTACTGCAGAACAACATAACAGTATGGATAAAAGCATATTGACTTACGTTAGGCCGCAGTCCAGCTGCCATTTTGTAGTAGGTCTCCGATGCGTCATTTAGACTGGCTTGCCTGAAAAGGAAAGACCAAAGCACTTATATATAGCAGTTAAACAGGGGAGTTTGGGATTTTTGGGATATAGGTTATAGAATAGTGATGACTATATGATAAACTGTCCAAAGCTTTTTCTTTCATTGCATGACAATTATTGTACTAATATTTTTAGCCAGAAATTGGTCATGAATTTACTGCATTTAGGTTTTTATTCAATATTTTACATTTTTGGTAGTGGAAAGCAGTTCTATAGCTACAGAGGAATTAGCTCATTACCGGACAGAATATCAATAAGATCTCTACCCATCTATCACTTTCACGACAATTAGAAAGTCAAACTCACATGGAATACACAAAGTAACACATTTATTGTATGTACCAATATGAAGATCGCAGATTCCAATAAGCCACAGTCGCTAATTAAAAGCTCATTTATTTTTATGCCGTTTCGCAGTATGTTGGAAAGTGACATTGGTATTGGAAGGATGCCATTGTTGAAGCCCAAGAGCATTTGTATGAAGCTGTCTTCCAAGTTTTTTACACTCACACTGATGCGTAAACCACTGGATGCCATTCTTCAACTGCTGATTTGGAGATTTTGCTCATTTTGGATTATGATGTTTCAATATGATGTATTAACATTTATAGATTTTCTGTAATGTCAGATTTTATTGTTTTCAACTGTCGATTCTTCATATAAAATGAAAAGCCATGATTTTTTTTTTTATAAACTAAGGCAGACGGGCAGAAATTCTGCGGCGGGATTTCCCCTGGCATTTCTGCCGCTGGAAGCCTGCATAGGATTGCGTTAACAAACTTAATCCTATGCAGACGGCCGCGGTTTGGCTGCGCGAAATCTTGCGCGGCAAACAAACCGCGGCATGCTCTATTTCTGTGCGGGGCTCGCACCCGCTGCCGGCTCCCATCTGCACATGCGCCGGGGCGCGCGGGTGAGTATGCGCTGCTCTCTGCAGGCGCTCGGGTCCGGTCCCGCGGCGAGAATCCTCGCTGCCGGATCCGACCCGCCCGTCTGCAGGCGTCCTAAGGGTGCGCTTGCGATGTTGGTAGTGGATTATTAGGACTTGAGAAAGGCTACTTATTAGCAAAAACACTATTGTCGTTCCTGGATTCATAATCATCACATCACTGTAAAGAGAAAGCTCAAAGTTTATGATATACCAGTAAGTTCCATTTTCTGCCACACTGCAGCGCTGTTTCTTGTTTACAGTTTATAGGAAAATAGTGACACCGCAGGAGAAAATCGCTTTGTGCGCTTGAGTTTGCCAACTGGTTTTCCAGTTAAATACTATTGATGACCTAGCATCAGGATAGGTCATCAATAGTTGATCGGCCAAGGTCCGTCGCTCAGGAACCCGACCGATCAGCTGTGCGGGCACATGCTGACAGCGCCAAAACTTCCGAATCGACCTCCCATGTAGTGGCCGACGCTTGTAACTGCAGGCACAGCTCCCATTGATTGAGGATAGGTCATTAATAGTATTTAACAGGAAAACCCCCATTAAGTACAACATGAGCTCCAGCCTTGTCATAAGTGTAGTGGCCCGGAAGGTCCTACAGGATGTCACACAGTCACTAGGTTCTTAAAAACTCCCGTTTATGTACTACTTAGGAGAATACGGTCGCAGTCTGAGGAGAAGGAGAGCTGTAGTCGGAAGGAAGGAAGCACACAATACGTCTCCATGCCAGTGAAGAGTGGAGAATAGGTTGGGATCCTACTAAAACAACAGTGAGTGTTACGAGCCCTCGTTACGCTGAAAAACCGGAAAAGAAAGCACAGCCCCACCCTAGCCTCCATTACAGACACAGACCTTATGGTAATCTATTGAGCACAACCCGCAGATAACCGGGACCGACAGGGATCCCATTCACAAATAATCCTGAACATAGAGAGTGCGTTGAAGAGATTTCCATTAAATGTCTGACTGTGCTGAAATCAAAATGCTGTAAGCATGTGAAAGAACTGAAAACCTGCTCGCTCTCCCCCGCCGCTGGCAGCCGAACCTTTTCTTCCGAGCGGGCAGGTATTCACTAAGGAAAATGCTCGATCGAGTAATTGCCCTCAGCGAGTATGCTCGCTCATCTCTATTCACCATCTGAAAGGTACTGGCATCACCCGTGACAAAACCCCTCGACATTAGTTGAGTTTAATCCCAAATCCACTTAAACCACCTTCACGCGCGACCCAGCGAGGCCTGGTGGTGGCCATTTTGTGGAGAGAGATCACAAAGCCACCCGTGACCGCCATCTTGTTTTATGCCCGTGGACTACCCCGCAGCTGGCTCGCCTCCGCTGAGGCGCCGCATAAGCAAATTTCCAAGTGGCACAAAAATTTGTTAAACTTGGTTACATATGCAAACAGAAAATGTGCCCTTTTGAACTGAGGCCAAGGAAATCCACAACTAGAGCAAGCCTTGAACTTGGAATTCCTCAACCAAAGGTATGGTATGTTGTGAAAAAGTGTTTGCACATGAAGCCATACAAGTTGCAGTTACTACAGGCATTGCATCCAGACGACCATAACAAAAGGTTTGCATTTTGTGCTGCAATTCTGCAAGATATGGAACTCGGTGGTAGTCATGAAAAACTTTGAACCTTCCTATATGCTCTAATAGGACAGAAGGACAGAGGGTTTCTTCATGAAGCAAAACCTTTACATGGGGCTACATTAAAAAACATAACTTCAAGTTAGTCAACTGTCGACCTACAGAAACGTGAACCTCCCAATATGTAAACCTTAAGGGAACCGTATCACATCAGGCTCTCTCTCTTTCAGGGAAACCAACTTTAAGGACTCAACTGAGTTGATGGGAGAAAACCGTTTAACTCCCAATCCACGAACGTAGGATTTATCTACAAGTAATATAAAAGCAAGGTCGGAAAACCGGCCAGGGAAATGTTTAATTAATATGGCTTAATGTCTGCTTAACTGCCTGAACTAGATTTTTTTGTACAAAAAACTCATTTTATAAAACTCAGTAAGAGTTATGTTTTCGATGTAGCACCTTTTAAAGATTATATTGCAGATATGGTACTGTAATATAAGTGTTACCATACGTCTACTCTTCTACACAGATTATAACATTTCCTGAGAACTCAATTTTCTTCAACAAGTAATCCACTGGCTGTTCTATCTTTCCGAGCATGACTGAGCAAGGAAAGGAGATCATGTCTTACATAGTACAGTATTTCAGTAAATTACAGAAACTCAGGTTACATTTAAGAATGGCCTAGACAGTGTGCTAATACACTTTATCTATGCCTGTAGATATTTAGAACTTCCTTTCTCCAAAAGGTGATTAACTTCAGAACCAGAGATTTTTCATTTTTCTATATGCGTTTTTTCGTCCCCAAATTCAAGGAGCCATAACTATTTCATTTTTCCACTGACATAGCTGTATGAGGGATTTGTTTTTTTGCAGGAAGAGTAGTAATTCTTAAAAGGTACCATGTATTGTACTACATAATGTAGGGAAAAAAACTGTTCAAATTATTTAAGTGGGGAGAACGAAAAATAAAATTCAACTGCGCAACTTATTTATTTTGTGTGGGTTTTTTTTAGTGTTCACAGTGCAGTAAAAACGGCATGCGCTTTGGTATCACAGTAACTATACTGACCTATAGAACACATTTATCTAACGTTTTAATGGTTTTTCATCTTTAAAAACTGAGTTAATTTTTTTTTATACAAAAATTGCTTTTCGTCACCATGTCTTGAGATTCGAAACACTTATTTATTTTTCTTGATCGGGCGGGGAGGGCTCATTTCATTAATGCCATTATGGGAAATATACATCTTTTTGATTACTTTTAATTAAATTAAAGCCAGGATAACAAAAATAAAAATAAATGAAGCTATTCTGCAATTCTCTACTTTTTTCTTCTTTATGATCTTCGCTGTATGGGATAAATATTGTGATGTTTTAATAGTTTGAACGTTTATGTACATGTCAATCCCAAATATGTCGGGGTTTTTAATGGTTTACATTTCTTAGGAGAAAAATAAGAAGAGAAGGTCTTTTAAACTTGCAATATTTCTTTTTTCTACCTGTTTATTCCTTACTTGTACTGTATACTGCAATACTTCAGTATAGCAGTATATAACAATTTTTGCAGTTGCACACCAAGCTAGCCCATCAGCACCCCCCGTTTGCATTGCGGGGGGTGCCGATGGGATATGGAAAGGGTCCCCCCCACAAAATGACTGTTTAGATGTGCGACCATCTTTGCACCAGCTCTGATCAAGACAGTCACTGTCAGAAACAACTGCTAACTATTGGGTACGAAGCAGACTTTACTCACGAGCCCTCTCTATATACCCATCAAGACCACCTTACGTATATTTATGCTCTGCAGTTGAGTTGGGAAAGGGCTAAATAAAAAAGAATATGTGGCTGCAAAACCACAGAGTCGCCCCAGCCACCAGGCCTTACATGTGATTGCTACCTCTCTTCACCCAGGATAGCCATGCCCCTGCCAAGAAGGTTAATGCAGTATACAACGGCAACAGTTATTGTGAACCGCTTCTGATTCCTTTTTATCAGCTAGAAACAAGCAAGGTACCTCGGCTCAATTTACTTTAATCTAGGAATAAATAAAAGAAAAAATATCAACTCTACTTCCCGTGCCGGTGCCTTAATACATTTAGGTTTGGTTCCTTCATCGGTTTTCTATTTAGAAGACTGATTGGTTTGCAAGCTGCTATGTAGCATATTGCTATTTACAGCGAGGATTATATAATTCTCCTGCTCTGCCACAGAATATAAAATATTACAGCAGAAAAAATCATTATTCACCCAGAGATGGTTAATGGATTAATTTTACATTGCTCAGATAAAGCAGCGGGATGAAATATGAAGTCCACTTTTTCCTTTTTTTTATGTTTATTTTTTCTTCTTTGTAACTGTTACATTAGTTTCTGCCTCCAAGAACAAACTACTAAGGAATTCATGTAAAAAAGCACTAATATTATTTCCACTGCTACAAGCGTTACTGGTGTCTCGTTTGCAGTCTGCTTACAGAAATATGATCCTCCACGCAATGCACAAAACGGATGATGGTTATTACATTCTTCACTATTCAAGTAGAAACGAGGAATTAAAAACACTGCTGGAATATTTCCTCCCAATCACACGCTCAGAGCGTGTATTTAGCCATTCCTTCGTAAAAAGCGAGATCGCTAAAACATACATGAAGTACGCTGCTCCAGGGAGTCTTGCCATTTTAAAGTGAATAACTGATAAGGGATTTTCCCTCCACATGAAGAATGGTTTATCTATTCCACAAACGTATTTAATGCTCCTCGGATGATGCATTGCTAGAGTCTAGAGTCCTGCGTTTGGCTTTTATAAGGATATTGTTCTTCTGTAGGGATTTTTCTTGTGCTTACAGCTGAAATTCGAAGATTTCACTGAAATGCATATTTTCTTTTTCTCTGTGTATTGACTATTCTGTCCGTAATTCAAGAAGGTAAATGGGTATGCCACAGGCAATGCTTAGATGCAAGAACAAAATAAAAGTCTTTGCTGATGAAATGGGGAAGAATTTTAAAGTTCCGGTAAAAGATTTCTCTCTTTTTAATTTACCTCGGCAATAAGTAGAAGCGTTTAGGAAAATATGCAAAAAGTAAAAATGGAAAAAAATACTGTATATGAAAAAGCATACCCCAAAAAACATAACTCAACTCTTAAATCTCAACATTTTAAAAACATTACTTCGAGTGACTTCACACCGGCGTTGTGAATCCTGCTTTCCTGCTCCATTTGGGGAGCAGGAAAGTGGAATCCCCGCAGCCAAAACAGACCCTTTTCTGGATGGAACCGAAGAATGCCGAAGGAGCCCATTGACTATAATGGGCCCCGTCAGCTTTATGCCCAGCTGCCTGGCTTTTGGATGCATGCAGTGCTTTTTCTTCTGAGGTTTTAAGCCGGATCTGTGACAGAACCTCCGGACGGTGGTTCCAACGCAGATGTGAAACCGGCTTTACTATCAGGACTATAAAGTTGCTGAAATAAATCTAGAATGTTGATTCTTGGATGTGTCCAATAGTCATTAAAGGTAGACACAAAAATCTTTCATTTTTCTAATGCTAATTGGTCTATGCCATTCAGTGATTGTTTTTGTCTAGATCATTTGGCATTCATATGGCTGAACCCCTAGTTCTATTTAACAATTCTGGGATATATAATGCAAAATGGACCACATTAAATATTTTTCCTGATCACAACAAGTAATTTTCTTCATAATACGAAACCTAAATATCCTGGTCTCCTGAGGTGTATTCAAGACAAGTAGTCCCAAATAACAATTTAAGGCCCATTTACACGGAGCGATGATCGCACACAAATCACTAAAAAGCGATAGTTTGCGTGATAATCGTTGCGTCTAAACGCGCAGCCATCGTGCACTGTTGGCTGATCGTTACATTCAGGCCAGCCTAAAAATCATTGTGCAGTCGTATCAGCAGTTCTCCACGAGTAGTGCTGATAGCATTGCTTCACGTCGGAGAACAGAGGAGCTGAATGGAGATAAGAGCCCTCCAGCTATTAACTGCTTTCAGCTAAAGGCTCCATTTGCACACTAATAAGCTATTAAGTAGCTACTTAATACTTTATGCAAAACGATCGCTCAAAGCTGTCACTCACACTGTCGTTTGTGCGATCTTTGAGCGATCATCGCTCCATGTAAATGGGCCTTAAGACAAGAGTCATGGACATAGTCTATAACTTTCTGGTGCTGTATGATGATGTGACAAGGTAAAACATCCGATCACCAGAAGCCAACATGTGGGGGTTATTTCTAGTCATTCTGAAAAACTTTTATCCATTTTATTACATGGCAGGTTTATGTCAGTGTAATTATTTTGATAATTTACACAACTGGAAATATACTGCACAAACCATTCTGCAAGAAAGTACTCATGACTGAGGCAAAAGTGAACAGGACCTTTTTGTATCATTACAATTGTATCGCAGTTATGGCCCATAAACATGAACCTAGAAAAGGTTTATATAAGAAGTAGTTCTCCTCGGTAGCCACACTCTCATGTAGCGTAATAACATTTATTAATTCCTCTTTTTTCTTTTCCTGCTTCTTTGCTTATTCCTACTTTTTCGACTTCTGATAAAGATGCTGGCCAACTCCCATGTATCGCCTTTTAATTTTAAAACTAACGCTCTTGGGGTACGGCTATACTGTGACCCCTCAGCACAGAGTCTTAATTTAAGATGTTGATCCGTGTATCTGCAACTAGGATATCTAAATTTGGAAAGAATTCTCTGAAACAAACTATCGTCAGAATTTTTACTTAATCATTATTGGAGTATGTGATCTAAGGCCATTCTCATACACACATTCAGTTAAATGCCGCTCTAAACCGCGGCATTTTACTGCAGTTTCAAGTGGCGTTTTTGAACGCACGGTACAGCGTTTGACAGTGCTTTTCAAAGCACCGCATCATTGTAATGGATAATGCAGTGCATTAAAAAAAAAAAAAAAACGAAAACGCACAAAAATAGAACAGCGCTCAAAAATCGCAGCGTTTGAATCAATGTGACCGTCGTGCCGCGATTAGGATAGCATTACATTATGTTGATACAATGAGGCTTACTTACTATTGAAAATTTGGCAGTATTCTGAAACAAATTGAATCAGAAAACTATCAAACATGCTCTGCACCAGATTTACTGTGTGTTTAAGACACTTTTGGACACTTTTTTTTTACTGTCTCTGACACAGGGGAGTCCCTTAATAAAAAAAAAGGGGGGGGGGGCATGACTTAAATTGCACCACATTTTGGCAAATTGTGTCATTTGGACACAATTTTTGGTATAAACTAAGACAATTAAAAGGTGGCCTAAACAGACTAGAAAGTTTTAAAATTCAACAGACTGATCATTCAGCAGACGTAGGCCTTCTGCATGTAGACTCCCACAGTTGAATCCGGCTCTGCGAGCAGCAGGGTCCGCGCATACATGCGCTATCATCAGAGAATCTGTACTTTGTATGGATCTGGCAGCTCGCTATCGCCATGTGCAATACAGGTTTTATTTTTCCCACGTAGTCGAATCCTCGACCTGTTCACATTGTTCAGTGCCGACGAGCCGCGGATCAGATGGCTTCCATTGACTACAATAGAAGCAGTCCGTGCGGAATCCGCACAAAAATGGAGCATGCTGTGATTTATTCCTTCGCGGACGGAAATCGCACTTAATGTCCACTCATGTGGAGGAAGCAGCAGATATCCATAGTAAGTAATGGGTGGAACTTGCTGCGGATTCGAGGTGCTGATGCTGACTGTGGATTCTGCGGCAAATATCCACCTGTGAGCAGGAGCCCCTACTGTAATAAATCTGGTACATTTTTAGACTGTCTAGTTTAACTTTTAGACATTATTAGTAAATAAGCCCCAATGTGTGTATTTGCACTGATGAATCAGACTTGTGTAATTTCCTTCAAATGTTCTTAATATTGTTACACGATTCTCACGGTGTTAACGCTGGAAAGGATATATGGCCACTCATCTTGCTGGAAGTTACTTTGTATAAGTTATTGTTTATACAAGTACAATTACAACCTCTCTGAGCCCCTAATACTAAATGCTGAACCGTATCTGGCTCAGTGCTGAGATAAATAACTTTTATATCAGAATACCACAAATATTTCATGGGCAACATGGAATAACCAAAAATACACTTCCGTCTTAACCAGAAAATGACCAGAACCTTTACAGCAGGAGACAGAGAATTTGTGTTTAGTGACCACATGTGATGAATAACACTTGAAAAGTTAATCATCAGTCGTAAGGCATTAAATACTGGTCAAGACAATGGAATTGCTGGCACACGTCTGTGTATGCTGCAAAACCTGGGTTTCGTAGGGTTGAAAGGGGGGCAAGTGGCGTAGGCAGACAACTGTAAAGGCAACACGTGTGACTGCATAGAATTCTACAATGCTGCTATTATGCCTTGTATATAAATTTGTTCAGCTGTTAACTTGACAGCATTTTAAATATAACATATTAGGCAAACCCGAAACAAACGTTCTAAATACTCAAATGAGATTGGGCATGCCGCATCTGCACAACGGATGTGCTCTCCTGGGCCTGAAATCTGTCTCCTTTTGACTATAATGCTTCATCATGGGAATGATCTGCGGCTTTGAACACTCCACTTGTCTCTGGCTGGGAAAATACGGCATTCAATCGACCCCATGTGACAGAAGCCTAACTGTGAAAGGCAAAACAAGAAACTCTACACGTTTTTTCCTAATGAGAGGTTTAATGACATTTTTATTACAGCTCTCCAAAGGAAGGTGCATTATTTCAATTAAATCTTTTAATTAGAAATATATAACTATTAGGAGCATTCTTGTAAATCGCAGTATGCATAATGCAGAACTGGGGAATAGACATGTATATAAGGTTAATTGCGATCAGAAAGTATAATTAAGTTTTCCAGCTGCGCATCATGAAACAGTAACATCACTATCTATCCAAGGACAATGAAAGGAGAACTCCTCCACATTCTGTGAACCGCATCGTAACTAGTTAAAGCGTACAGTTCTGATCAGCCACTTACCCATCATGCTGCAGTCACACTTAATGTATACTTTGGACTGCTCCATCATTAGACTATCGAAAAGGAATATGCTTACATACTCTGCTTGCTTTATACCTAGTACTTACTTTCAAAGCGGAGGGCAAATTCTTGGAAGATAGAATATTTGGCTGCGATGTGAATACATAAACACTGAATATTAGATATTTGTACCGTTTCTCAACGCGAGTAGAACATTTAAAACCCAAATGGCTGATGATATAGGATGTACATGTCAGTTTCCCCAAATTAGGCTTATAAAAGGACCTGCTATCTCTCCAAATATGTCTGTTTTACGATGTTCTTCATAAAACATTTCCATCCCTGTGTGTAGTACCACCATAACTCCTCAGCAGCACACCACCTGCCTTGGGGTCAATATTTGACTCCGACCTACCCTTTGCTCCTTATATTCAATTACTTGCACACTTATGTCTCTCGCATTACCTGCACCTCAAAAACATCTTAAGAATCTGTACTTATCTCATGGTAGAAACGGCTAAAAACACTTGTTATTGCCCTGATCCACTTTTGGCTTCATTACTGCCACAACTGCTAATCGACCTTCCGCTCATTAAACTCTCTCCAATCCATCCTGAATGCAGCAGTCAGACTCATCTTTTTGTCTAACCGCTTTACTGGTGCCCCCACCATGGGCCAATTGATGCACTGGTTGGCCATGCACTACAGAATTCAATTTAAACACACACTCATCCATAAAGCTCTCCAAAGTGCTGCCCCTCCCTTTATCTCTATCTACTGTCCTGCCCATGCTCTCTATTCAGCCAATGACCTCAGATTAAGGTTTGCTGTAGTCCAAACCTCACAATCGCGTCTCCATGTCTTTTCCCAAGCAGCTTCAGTCTTGCTCCAGACAATCAGGTTACTCCCCAATGCCCGCAATTTTAAGTGTGCTCTAAAAACACCTCTCTAGGAAGGCTTATCACATCCTCCTAATCTAACTGTTCCCCATCTACCCCGATTCTACACACTGCCCAAACCTGATAACGGCATCCCCCTCATGCTATAAATTTAAATGCACATATTTAAATATTGGCTGGTGATCAGTTCAAATAGCTTTATCTACACTACTCTATTTACATAAGGTGGCCAGACCATTGATCTTAACAAACCCTTGTCTCTCACTGGAGTTTTCCTGCCTTTCTCTGGATCAACATTGGGGGCATAATGGGCTGAACTGGATGGACATTTGTCTTTATTTTGGCCTTAAATACCAATTTTTTATGTTATATTGTATGTAATGTCTGACTGGTTTGTAAAGTCCTATGGAATATTATAGCACTATATAAATATCATCATTATTATAAAAATTCTGCATCATCTTTTCTTAAACCTCCATATTGTGCCGGCCCCCTGTTATCACTCCTGAAGTTGTATAAAAAATCCGACAATTGGGCATTACAGTTTCTTTTATCAAAGTGTCCTTACACACTCTGATACAGTATTAATGAGTATTAACAGAGTCAGACTGTGTAAGGAGAATATAATATTCACTAGGGGAACAACAGCCAGGTGTCCATGTATTCATACATATCCTGTAGGAGGAACATGTTTAATATTTACTATCATAATCGTGTCAAAGGAACAGAAAGTTCCTTTTTAAGGAGTAGAATATGGTGTTCTCTCGGTTTTAGAGTGTAGGCTGTGTAAACACTATTTAATTAGAATTAATGAAGTTGATGCAACCTAGTAGACACACCAGATGCTTAATGCTCATTGCTCTTTTGGCATCTTAAAGAAGTTATCCAAAACATTTTTGAAAGCTGCTCAGGGGGGTTGTGAAACTGTAACAGAAAAAAAAATAAGTCTTGCCTCATCCAAACCCCTGCTGCTCCCAATCTGATGGTGCCTGGTCCTACGCTACAACGGTGAGGCCGTGATTGGCTGCAGCAGTTCTGTGTCCCTGTGTCTGTGATGTTATCACTGTGGCAGGAGGAAGGAAGCACCGGGGGACCAGGAACTGTTGGAATGGGAGCTACAGGATATCAGGTGAGGTAAGACTATTTTTAATGTTCTGCCACCACTCTGAGCTGCTTTCAATTGTGTTGCCTAGATACTATAACCTTCTAACAGAGCATTCCACTCATGAGCTTCAAAATGGCCATTGGCCATGTATTAATAAGTAATGATTTAGAGCTATAATCCAAATTTCACAATCATGATTTTGTACTTCCAGAGAACGTGTCCTGTCATATAAGCACTAGAGATGAGCGAGCATACTCGCTAAGGATAATTACTCAAGCGAGTATTGTACTTGGTGAGTACCTGTCCGCTTGGAAGAAAAGATTCGGGTGCCGGCGTGGGTGAGCGGTGAGTTGCGGTGGTGAGCAGGGGGGAGAGAGGGAGAGAGAGATCTCCCCTCCGTTCCCCCTGCTCTCCCCCGCCACTCCCTGCTCACCCACGCCGGTGTCCTTAGCGAGTATGCTCGCTCATCTCTAGTAAGCACCATAAACTAAGTTAATGTAGCTTACAGTGCTAGAGGAATCTAGATGTGTACGTTTTATACCTACCATGCTCCTTGTTCCCACGCTGTCACCCCTGGAGGTCGGTGCTCCATCTACTGTATAAGTGGGATGCTTTTCTTCAGTCAGTGCACAACTGTTCTCTATGGGAGTGTGTGCGTACTGGCGGAAGAAGAACAGTCATACTCTCAGACTGAGCGCTGACTTCCAAAAGTGACAGCTAGAGATGGGAAGGCCTTGAAAAAAACCTGAAAAATTGGGGGGAAAATGTTTGTTTTTTCTAAAGCCACTTTTCAGGTTATCTAGTTTGAATGCCATGTCATAGATATATTATTTATCATTAGAAAAGTACATTCTACACACATTTCTTTTCAATTTTTCCGGAAAAAAAATGGCTTTCGAAAAAAACAAAACAAAAAAAAACAGGAAATAAACTGTTTTTTTCCCTAATTTTTCCAGTTTTTTTAGGCCTTCCTATCTCTAGTGACAGCACAGGAAAAGGGAGCCTGGTAAGTATAAAAAGTACACCCACAGACTCCTCATGACCTGTCCTACAAGCACCATAACTTAGTTTAAAGTACGTACAGGACATGACAGAGTTCCTTTAAGTCCTTCAGTGGCAGGTTTATTATCACCATGTCAGCATAGCAAGCCGCAGAGATTTTCCTGAGGTAATTTGAAGTGGCAAACATGTACAGTGGCACAATAACTGTGTGTCCTGGCCAGCATTTCAGCACTAGAGCTGTCCACAGAAATCTTCCAGGATTTAACTGCATGGTCAGGGCAGCAAGCCCCGAAGCTTTTCCGGGCATGCTACTAAAGGGGTTAAGAGATATTGGAACCTTTCTGTATCAAGGTGACATTGTGGCTCAGTATACAGATATTACAATGCAGGCAATCACCAGGATGTCACTTACCTGAGCATGTGCGCTGCATTAAAGACAACATCAAATTCAGAGCTGTCCAATTCTGCAGCTTTCTTAGCCATTTTTGCTGCTTCTACAATACGACCTTCTTCCAGAAGAAACTGGCCTGCAATGCAAATCCACATAATCAGATGTCAAGGAACAGCACTACTGAATTCAGTGCTACGGAAAAGACAGTGAACAGAGCTGTCAGCCGCCACATTTATGCTTTATCTTAGAGATAGATGTTGTCTGCATCTTCCTACCTTCTCCTATGCTGCAATCATTAACTCCCCTGCAATAATTCAATCCAGCAGTACTGCATGAAGACTCTTCCATTTCCACCTCCATACAAGGAGTAGAGCCAGGAAAATTGTCTTCCTCTTCCTAAGTGATTAAATCTGACCGTTAAACATTCAGAGCCAATTAGCACAGTTATCAGATGACCACATAAAGCAGTGGTTATCCGCTGTTTGCTTTACAGAAGTCTCCAAAATTACTCATCGGAATAGCAGCCAGTCTGTCATGAACCGTAAGCAGAGCTGCAATTACTCCGGTGAAGTGCGGTACTCAATGAACAATATCGAGAAAGTAAAAAACGAGCATCAGTCTTCTAAACAGGAGTGCGATGACAGGAGATAGGTACACAGAACAGTGTGACGGAACAGCAATACAAAGAACTTATCACAGCCTGGAAGTGGGCGGCGGCGCACGGGTGTAAGCACATTTACGCAGCATATCTGCACAATCGGCATTCCATATTTGCACATGCACTTTCAAGTTTCACTGTACATTTTGTGTGAGCAACAAAACATGCAACCGTGCTCCTGTTTATGGAAATGGGCAATTAAGTGAAATCGTTCAATATGTGCTATTTTCGTTTGCACGAAAATAGAGCATGCTGCGTGTTTTTTGTGCAAATGAAATACATGCGCAAAATTTACTTATGTGAATGAACCCATTGAAATCTATGGGTTCTATTCACTGTATACGCAGAATTCTGTGCAAGTACGTTCGTGTGAAACAGGTCGTATGGTGGCAATTACATTTTCTACCAGTTTCTTTAAGGTTTCCAAAGATCATTTAACACATATTACAAATGTAGAAACTTCTTTTAACTCATTAATTTTTGTTCGGATATGATCAATTGAAGTTACAGCCCTAAAACCCAATGTCCACGGGCGGACAGAATCTGCGTGGGGCATCCGCAGCCGAAATAAAGCATGCAGATTTGATTTGCGGACCTATTGGTCTGGGAAAAATTAAATAAATATTTTCTTTTTTTTTTAAATCACAGTATGCTCTATTCAGTATGGATCCCGCATGAAGTCGGATTCTGCAAGAAAGCATTATAGTTTAAAAAAAAACAACAAGAAGTCCACTGCGCATGTGCGGGGGGCGTGCTGGCCAGCACTTTTTCACACATCCGTAGTAAAGAAAATAGAAGACCCGGACGGGTAAGCAGAAGACTCGCAGTGTCCTCGACCGCGGACAAGGTTGGATTCCGTTGCGGGCTTCTGCATGCGGAATCCGATTCCCCCGTGGACATGAGACCTAAACCCCGAGGCTGCAATACTAAGAGGTTCTTATGACAAAACATCCCTTCCTTAAGTCTGCCCGATGCATTACTGCCAGGGAGAATAGTGTGGATTGCAACCACCAGATACATTTATATAGACACATTAGAGTCTAATTCTCTTAATTGCAGGAAAATATCAATTAATTGGATTATCTGAATCCACACAAGGTCTCCATAAAAATTTGAACCGCTTAGTAGTGCAGTCTCAGGCTTTAAGACTTTAGCTCTACACAACCATATCCCTCATATGGGCATATGCAGTACATTGTTTTATTACAGCTCTTTGCAAATCTAGCCACTTTGACTTTTTGTTGGCCATTGAGCGTCTATAGACGTGCGCAATTAAATATATTAAAGGGGCTGTCCCCACTCCAAGCTATTGATGACCTATCCTATGGGGTTCTCTTCTTCCAGAAGCAAAACTGCTTCATACTTAAAGTCACAGGCGCCAGGGAACAATTGATCACCAGGACTCCAGGCGATCTGCTGTTGATGACCTATCCAGTATAGGAGATATATAAAGAGTAGTGCTTTGTAAATGCAGAGGAATGGCCCGGATGTGTTTATATATTTAGCAAATAATTGGATCTTTCCCCTTTTCGTTCATCCTCTCATTTTCCATTACATAAAGGGGGGTCACACGCAATTCATTGCATGTGCATGATGTAATATGATGTATTTGACTGCAATCCCACTAAGCAAATTGGACATGAACTATCGGAGCATGTTATGAATAATAAAAAAAAAAACCTTAAAAAAAATGTAGGGGAAATTTCATTAATGTCAATAAATTATGGAACAGACGATCCTGTAGTTCTCTAATATTATACTGACAGCACAACCTGGAGATAATCTAGGTTGTAATTAATTTAATCCACTCTTGGAAAATATTTTCTCCCGATTACAGACTACATTTAAAAAAAAAAAACCAACTAAATCAGCTACCTTATTTTTCAAATCACTGTAATACATCTCAGAAGATTGCTTTGCATGGAGTACAGTAATTGTTGTTTGGGCCAATTACAAAGATCTTGAGCACTTATTTAATAGGGTTCACCTAGATTTTCAATGGATCATGTTGCAGTCTTCCTTTGATATGAATGAATTTCTGATAACATTTAGGAATAACACAGAAAACAAACTGAGCTTAAATATTTAATTCACTGAACTGAAAGGAGCGTTCGGTTCTACACAGCAGCGTCCTAAAGAGCAAACCAGTGAAAGTTTTTCCATTTCATGCAAGCAAATCAATCAAAGTAAATGAAAGCAGTAGAAAGCCACCCATCCGCCTGCAGTTAGCTTGGGCGGCACAATATTCGCAATGTCTCGTAGTATATTATTAGACATGTCTGAAGAACTATTCTGTTTAGATGGCTGATATAAGCAGAACTTCTACTTTGCATTTTAAGCAGAGTTGCAAATTATTATAATGATGTGCAGCTGCTCCAGTCCAACACGTTCCAAAACGATGCTTATGGACAAATGCACAACGTTCTCGTCACATGCTTATTTCTTTAGTTTTGATACATCTACAAGTACTATTTAAGTGACCTTGCCTCTGTTTGAGGCTAGGGGACCTCAAAAGGTTGACACACTGATTTGGGGCCTATCAAAAGTACCACACATTGCAGGTTACCAATCTGAAACATGTGATGGCTGAGAAAATAAGATAGTAAGTAGACAAAAGATCCAATACAAAGATTGGTAACTGGATGTATTGTGCTTAACTACACAGTATGCAAATGCTGCTGCCTCCATGGACGGAGCTGTCAAGTGTCTGTAGTAGAAAACAGAGGAAGGAAAGACATAGGGGGACTTGATGCTGCTGACAGAAGTGATGGAGAACCCAGAGTACGAAAAATCCTTTATCGGTACCAACACCATTGGCCAAAAGACAACATTGAAACACTTGCCTAAGTGTTTCTCCTACTCTGGGTTCTCCTTCCCTTCTTTCTGCAGTGACAAGTTCCTGTGTCTATCCTACTTGTGCAAAAATGTAATGGCACAACTCATGACAGCAAGTCTCATCTGTGATACTGTACTACATTGAAACATGCATGTCAATCTGATGACTAATGGGGCTTGTACACTCATTGACAAAAAAATAATGCTTCCAGGTAAAAGTATCAGATTGCTCAGGCAGATTTATAAATTATTACAGTTGTGGTATGATTAGACACTGGGTCTTGCCACCAGAGACCGTAAATGAGGCCAGAATGAGAGAAGCAGAATGGTCCTTTCCGCAAACTGCCTGCCATAAGTTGTTAGGAGGTGTCAGGAGAATTGGTTACATGAGGGCGCCATCAACACCCCAGCACCATGGTTTTTGTTTGCAGTGGTGTTGTGAACAAGAAACCTGTACTGCAACCATATCTATGTTAATGATGAATCCATGTTCTGCTTGTTCGAGTATGGAGGCCTCGTGTTGAGCACTTCATATCCTGCCTTTGCTGTCGAGTGATACACTGTCCCACTCTTGGTGTAAATATCTAGGGAGCCATCACAGTAGCAATCGAGGGACACCAACAGCTCAACAATATGTGCAGGAAATCCTGTGGCCACATGTGTTCCAACATGCATTTTTCAGCAAGATAATGCTCACCCACACAAATCAAGGGTTTCCCCAGGAATGCCTCCATCAGGTTGTTATACTTCCTTCCCTTGGTCCCGTCCGGTTGGCAGAGTTATTGCTTATCGAGAGTTTATGAGACCATCTGGGATACCAGCTTCGCCAGCTTATGAGTGTGCAGGACCTAGCAGCCCAGTTGCAACATCAGTGGGCGAATGTGCCACAGGATAGCATACAAAGCCTGTATGCCTCCATGCCTGATAGTATGTCATCATGTATTGATGCTAAAGGTGACCCAACAGGGTACCAGAGCCTCCTCTGAATTGTATAGATTTTCCCAATAAACTTATGCTTCTGCTCTAAAATTGTAATTACTTAGTTAAATCATCACAATCACACATTTAAATTTTTGTTCGATTCCAACAACTCCTTGGTACATTATCATCTGTATTTGAGTATTATATATACATATACACATAAAATTATATATATATATATATATATATATATATATATATATATATACATATATATATATATATATATATATATATACACACACACATATACACACATATATATATATATATATACACACATATATATATATATACACACACACACATATATATATATATATATATATACACACATAAAATTATAAATACTCTATATATATATATATATATATATATATATATATACACACACACACACACATACACACATACATATATATATATATATATACACACAAAATTATAAATACTCATATATATATATACACACACATACATATATATATATATATATATATATATACACACACATAAAATTATAAATACTCATTATATATATATATCTATCATCCTACATATCTTAACCTAAGCATCAATTACTTTTTTTGCCCAACTGAAAGCGATTATTAAATTTAAAAAATATATAAAAACACCTATAGCCATCATTTTATACCTCCAAAATTCATTTCAGTATTAGGGACAAGACCCACTATTATATTACAATAGTAGACCTCTTAATGTCCCCATTTTCCTACAAGAGCATGTAAATTATTGCCATGGTCCATCAGATGCCGGAATACAGAGATTTTATTCTGAACGGCTTCTAGAGGAGCATACCACCACAGTGCAGCACCATAGGGAGGTATAATATAGCAGCACATGAAGTGCCTATTATCTGCAGTCCCTTCTGTTTTTCACTGGTCCTTTACTATCAGATACAAAGATGCAAACCAAAATGCTTGTGTTGTGCAAGGATAATAAGCTTATAATGAATAAAATGAGCCAATTTTATTTTCCATTTCCAGGCTTCAATGAAGGATCAAAGAATACCTTTACGTTTTCAATTGACTACTGCATTGCAAATAGCCGAGAGGCTGATCTGATAGAAGAACTGTGTTACGTTCATCATCATATTCAACCTATTGGGTGGTCCTTCCTAAGCGCCACACAAAGACATTCCTTGCTGTGCAGAGAACATGCAGCAAAGTAAGTTAAGGAGGCCAACTGATTAATTTATTCAAAATTCGTTTCTTTCAAATCTGTGGTCAAGGGCCTCAAGTTCTAAGTTCATGCTGATTTCGGAATGCAGCTAGCTCTATATTGCTCTTGGCAGTACTAGTTTATTGAGAAGGCTGGATGGAGGTAGAACCTCTTCTGTTGATTAACAATAATGGAAATTATTCAATCATTGTGAAATACAGAGAATGGCTATCTGCGATGCTGGAAATATGGCTCATAAACGCGAGTCAAGAACCAGTGCCAAGGGTTTAGTTAAACCAATACAAACAAATAACTTTAATATATAATGTGTGATGTTTGCTCTATAAGTATCCTGCAAACTCGAATAAGTATTTATGAAATGTGTTTTACAAAACAAAACGGTTTGATATGACAAAATGTATTCTAGACAGATGGCGTTGGCCTGGTTTCTTTTCCATTTGTTTTCTTGTTTAGTTTTAAAAAATTAGTAAATTACACACATTGTTACCAAGGGACTGTCAGCAATATTTACACATCAAATTAAATTTTAGCAATTTTATAACACTTGCCCATGATGCTTCAATACTGTATCCAACTTTAAATATAATGCATGGTGAACTGCTTTGTGCAATGATACTTGGCAAAAATCACCATATATCTGTGTAGGTCCTGAAGCCAGAGACCATGGAGGCTCCACAGAGAAGGAGAATATGAGTTGCTGTGTAAAGTTCTGTGATCTATATTAGTTTAGGAGGTATGGGGTCTGAACTTATAGAGGGAGTTTGTATTTAGAAAGGCTGGTTTGAGATATCACAGGATGGTAGAGTTAGAAGGGTCCTCCAGGGTCATTGGGTCCAACCCCCTGCTCAATGCAGGATCACTAAATCATCCCAGACAGATGTGTATTTATCTATCCCGTGACCTCTTTAAACAGCACCATAACTTAAGGCTCAATTATACGCAACAATTATCGCTCAACATTGTTGTGTGTAAATGCTCCCATCTTTCACTCTCGTATGAACGATGATTGTTAGGTGAGCATGAAATCCATAGTTCAGCCAGGGAGAAGATAACACAGACAGCATGCTGTGTTTGCTGCCATGGTGCTGTATTCTCCACGGGAGCTGCTGATTACATTGTATTCAGCAGAAAGCCCGCAGCTTAAAGGGGTTGTCTCGCGGCAGCAAGTGGGGTTATACACTTCTGTATGGCCATATTAAAGCACTTTGTAATATATATCGTGCATTAAATATGAGCCATACAGAAGTTATTCACTTACCTGCTCCGTTGCTAGCGTCCACGTCTCCATGGCTCCGTTTAATTTCGCTGTCTTCTGGCGTTTTTAGACGCGCTTGCGCTGTGCGGTCTTCTGCCTGGTGAATGGGGCCGCGCGCGCCGGAGAGCTGGTCTGCGTGTCGTCATCGAAGCTCCGCCTCCGTCACGTGGTGCCGATCAGCCAATGAGGTGGCTGTATCGGCAGTGGAACGCGGAAGACAGAAGAAGAAACTCCACGGTGCACCATGGGAAGACCCGCGGTGCACCGTGGGAGAAGACCAGCGGCACCATCTTTAAAAGAAGAAATGAAGAAGCTGCAGAACGCTGATGCAGGTAAGTGCAATGTGCTTTTTAAAAACTAACAAATGCTTTCTTTTTCACAGGGCATAATGCAGGGGTCCATTAAAAAAAAAAATATTTGCTTTCGCCGCGAGACAACCCCTTTAAGAAAGGCGCTGAATGCAGAGAACACACCACCCACTGCTCTCTGCATACAGGTCCTAGAGGCTTATTTACATGCAAATGAAGGTGATAAGCTGATGATGGACAATAGTGTCCATTAGCAGTTTATGCAAAACAATCACTCAAAACCTATCTTTTGAACAATTATATTTGCATGTAAATGGGCCCTTAGTATAAGGTGCTGTTCCACCAGGGTAAAAGGTTCCCTTAGAATATTAGGAAAAGAAAATTAAAAACACTGACTATTGCTCTACCTTCTAACTTATAAATAGAAGGTCATACGGGTGGGCTTAAAACATTAGCTAAATATCCCTTAAAGGAGTATTCCAGAGACTGGGTGAAATTTTCAAAATTTTAATAATGGTTTCCATTTACAGCCATTATTCCAAACGTCCATGTAAGTCATCTAAATGAACTTTAGTACTGACCTCCCCCACCACTGCTCTGCTCTCCAGCCAGCTTCAGATTTCCACATACCTATTTAAAATAGCCACCGAGGATTGCAACAACTACATATCCCACAATGCCCCACTCCCAGTTACTGAAGTGCCCACATTTACTGTACAAAAGGTCATTACGGAATTTGAAGTCACTGAGCATGCCTGACCAGTAAAACAGCAGAGCACACAGGTCGTAACCATTGGGTACCAATGGAGAACTAAGTGGGGGTGTGGGGTAACCACAAGTACAGCAAGATCTCTGCAGTTTTGGAAAACAAGTTATAGCATTTTATTGCAAAATTACATGTTATCGCCTTATAAAGGATATAACTTTCACTTTGAATCATCAGAATACCCCTTTAAGATAAACATAGAAAAAGCACACATGCAGTATACAGTGTCATACATTACATGGGGCAATGACTATTTTTAATAACTCACCATAATGCATATAACAATTTCCTTTGGCGGGATCCAGCTGAATTGCTTTCAAAAAGTAACGCTCAGCTTCACTTTTGCGACCCTAAAAGGTAAACAAATATTTAATGTTATGATGCTGGTAATATATGAAAAAAAAAAAAAGTTAATTTTTTAAAGAACAAGTTTCATTTTTTTTTTACTATTGCCATACTGGATACCAGATAGGGAAGGAACAGGAGAAAATATATTTTAGTTTCCTTTAAGAAATCTTTGGGCTGGTACATTGGAACGGACTGAAGATATGCAGGAAAATTCTGAACATAATCCGCATCCCCACATTAAGCTCCTGGGTGGTCCATCCTGAGCTCCACACAACATTGTGGTGACTTTGCTATAAGCTGAGGACAGCTTCTTAGTAGTTTAAAAAGTTGCTGTATCAAGAGACTTTTTAAATCAATCACCTCCCTCCGTAGCTAAATATGCAGGTCCAAATAAAAGGCCCGCTAGTCCATATGTAATGGTCGCACATACCTCTGCAGCGTCCAAGGAGGAAAAACACAGGTCTGCAAAAACTACAATAAACTTGCAATGCCCTGGGAGGGTCAATCTGCCTGTGATGGCCCGTAAAACTCAATTTGCAGACACCGGGCAGGTCTACTGTATGACCTAAAATTCACTCCTGAGGAATACTGAGAGTGATGGACAAAGCACCAGACTATATACATCTATAGAGAGAGGGAAGAAGTAAGAGGCATCATTTAAAGAAGACCTGCAACCTCCCTTGACATATCAGTTAAAATTAAATACTCAGATCTCCCATACAATAACAATTCTTAAAAAAAGGGCCATTGGCCTATTAAGCCGCCACCCCCCCCCCCCCCCCAAAAAAAATGACAACAACTCAATGTGACCCAATTGATGTTATTTTTTTTTACATTGTCTGCCATCTTCATGTGTAAAAGCATAATGAATACGCATGTAATATGAATATTCACTGTGTTATTTTAATGCTTCCAATAAACCTGATTGGCCGTTTTTGGTCCATGATATGGACCAAAATCGGATATGTAGTCATTTTTTTCACAGGCGAGGAAAACGTGTCAGAATACACCAATGGAAACCAATGGTGTTCTTTACTGTCCGTATGAAGTCTGTAAAATATATGGATGTGATACAGTGCAAAATACACCCACATGAATGAGCCCGTACAATGTCACTTACAAGTGGGACGTTTCATTACATAATGACACTGCCCACTGTTCACATTGAAACTATACTGTATAAAGGACACATTTAATTCCCAATGGGAGTGGTACTGCAATGTCCAGTTGTCAGGTGTATTAATGTATTTCTGGAAACAATAAATGAGGAATAGCCCAACACAAAGGGCGGGATTTATGAAGAAAAACAGTCTGTTGCCCATTGCAACCAATCACAGCTCAGCTTTCATTTTACCACAGCAGAGAATAAGAGCTGAGCTCTGATTGGCTGCTATGAGCATCAAATGCTGTTGTAAAGTGAACGCTACACTGTGATTGATTGCTATGGGCAACAGTGTTTCTGTTAGAAAGTTTCATAAATCTCCCCCAAAGTTCTGAAAAAAAAAAAATAAAAAAAAAAGATCATGTGCCAGAATGGTTAAATTCTATGTAATGCAGTCTTGCCCAGCTCTACAGCCTTTCGCGGATGAGGTTGAGAAAACTATCTCCAGTATTGTTAGAGGCCCTTCCAAACTTTCCCCTGAGAACGCGCTTCTTTCTAAACCCTCATTAGATTACAAGTCCTAAAAAACTACCATGATCTCAGCGGCAAAAGCCTTGATACCTTCGATGTAGTCACAGACCTCAGCTCCTTCTATACAGCAGTGGACAGAGAAGGTCAACGAAATATGCATATTCCAGGGATTAGCAAGTTGGCCAAACGGAAAACATGGTATCTGTAAGATCACATGGGATCCTTGGTGCAAACTACTTTCAAACTAGCTTCTTTCAAGAAAGTAGATGATATGATAGGAAATGTGACATGTTCTGCCGTTAACCCAGTAACTGCTAGACGCTGGGTACATAAAGGGTGTATTAAGTCATGTGTTTTACTCCCTATATTCTTCTAATCCTTTCCCCACCTACATCACCCCCCCCTCCCCCGCAAACCCATTGCAGCAACTTGTTTATGCATTACTGAACTTATGTATGCAATTAAAATTCTTTTCTTTCAATGTCTTCTCATTACAAATTGTCAGAAGCATGCTATGGTTTTATGTACTATTCCCCTACGCTGGACTGTATGAAAAAAGTTAATACCATCCACTAAAAAACAGAATTTACAAAAAAAAATTCGAGGGAATGCAACTGTGCAGACATACAAGGACAAAACATGTATTGAATTTACCTGTATATCTGCGAGAGAAGATATAGTAATATCCCACTAATTACACTGGAGAAAAGTGTTGGAAAGCCATAATCACTAGCACATTATATATTCCCTTCTCTCACAAAATGTTCTAAAATTGCTCATCAGGAAAAGTCGTTTTTACACATTTTTAGGCATGTTATCTCTTACTGTTTATTGTAGGAGAGTCATTTCTAGTTGAACAAAATTAGTTCCATCGTTTCCTTAATTCGCCACTCTATTGTCTTTACTATTGTTTTCTCTGGTTATTAAATTAGATTATTTGTAGCACAATTTACCTCATTGCCTAAAATTTCAGCATGGTAGCTGTGAGATGGGAAAGATTTAATTACCTCCTGTTGTGAACCCTCTTGCCTCACCAACCCCCGAATATCCTTATTTATAATACATACTCAACATTTTCCTTCTCATCCCCAACATACATGTATTCTTAGTGCAGCCTTCTCATTCCCAACATACATGTATTCTTAGTGCAGGGCCAGCTGACTATTCCATCCCATGTGTAGAAGTTCCCCAATCTCTTGCCTTCACCACCAACATATTCACCAATCACAATGAGTTTTTAACACATTTGTAAACCCTACACCGCTGTTGCTATAGGCAAGAAGAAGTCCCTGTTAGTAGTAACAGCATAAATATGGTCTGTTTCTTGATTTTCTTATTGGATTCATCATTTCCAGATTGTGTCAGTTGCCAACAATGTCAGGATTTCCTGTGAACTGACTGTGGCAATCATGATGAGGCTTTTCGAACAATGCCAGAGGAGCTACCAGTGTGAAGAGGAAGAGCACATGCCAAAAGCAGCAGGCATCCTGAGGATGTAATGCCCTTGCCGTGAACAGAGGAAAAAGACAGCTTTCTAATAAAATATTATGAGTGGAAAAACTGAAACATGGATCCATGTACTACAGTCACATCGTGAAACAATCTATGCAGTGTCATATTAACCCTCACGGGCGTCAGAAGAAATCAAGGTTCTCAAAGCAAGTCTTAAATAGCACATTTTAATACGACAAGACATTTGTATTGATCAGAGGCAGTAAAGAGATAGAAGATGCCAACATCAATCATATCATTTTCAAAATAGTAATCAGAATCTAATTAATGTGGATGATAACTTGTAATGAGATGTGAGATAATAAACAAGGGCAGCGCTCCTGGGGTAGGAAGATAGATACATGTCAAAGTGTGCAAGTAAAGCAGAGGTGACTTACCTGGCGTGATCGGGCCACCCTAGTGGGGGCAGTCTGTCACACCTCAAGTTCCCGTTTGCTTATAAATTATCCAATGGTTCTTGGTCATACAAGCATCCGGAAGAGGAAAATGCCAATGGGACCCCGATAGAGAGCTCAAAAACGTGAAGTACAGGATAAAAACAAGTGAATACTACCCAGCTCTCCAGGGAAGGTGACCATATGTTGGCAGAGAGTGCAAATAACGAAATTTAACTTACTTTACCTCCAGTGGATTATTGCAAACCCTTGGCAACACCATTGTGGTACACAGTCAACCAGGATTAGGGGGTGCTCACAACTAAGACCCTCTTGTAAAGTCAGTTGATTTTCCTTATTTCTAATCTATGCCAACATATGGTCACATTCCCTGGAGCGCTGGGTAATGGTCACTCATTTTAAGCCTGTGCTTCTTATAATGAGATGTGGCTACAATACACCCAACAACTTACAATATGCGCTTGGAAGTTCTGCCCTACTAAAGTTATTAATATGTAAATACCAAAACTCCTCGCATTCTAAGAATACAGCAAAGAAAATAATGCATTAAGAAATGCACATGGAACTTGGTCCCTGGACCACACACTGGGGTTGCTACCTCTAGAGCATTCAAGTAACCCACCCACTCCATTCCCTGAAAATACCTCCAAGTCAGACTGTAAAATGTAATAGAGAAACGATGGCATGACATTGCATCTCACATTAGCCACTACATTAACAACTCTATTTTGGGTATTGAACATTACTTTCCAAATTGATCAAGTAGCCTACTGACAAGCATTCATCAAGAAGAAGTCACCTGCTACTATCCCCAGCAGCCCTTTTAAGTAAGCATCAAAAAGATGCATTTGACATGATCGGGGACCCATGTGAGAAATAAAGCCATTATATGGTTTAACTTGTCTGGATATGCAAATGTTTTCTTTATAGAGCGGTGATTACCTTGAAATACTTTACCACTGAACTGTTGTGCATTACACGTCAGGAATTGTAATTGTGAATTATAAACCAGGGTGGGTGGAGGCTATTATGTAGTAGGATATACTTATGAACGCACTAGAAAATTATCATATCCTGACTGGCCAGGTTTGTTAGTATTCACTGGTCACTTATTGCAGTTTTTTTTAATGGGACTTGATCCCATTCTCTACTGCCCAGGACATGCCATTAGCATTTCTGTGGTCTTGCTACGGAGTTACCAGTGCTCACAGGAGTTGCGAATGGGTGAAGTCTTCCTCATTGTCCCTGCCATTCAAGCAGATCCACAACTCCAGACTCAGCGTTTCTGAGCCATCCCGGGGGTGAGGACTTTAGTAGGACAATGGGGAAAATAACTAACTAAAGACCCTTTTAGATGGAACGATTATAGTTCAAACAAGGATAATCGTTCAGTCTAACTGCAGCTCACTACCGAATAACGATAATTATTCACTTTTTGTTGTCTTATTTTACGTATTTTGGTCTGCGAGTGCGCAGTGTATTCACAGGCCGAAAATCGCTTATTCTTTGTGTATTTTGGCAGTTCCGGCATTTTTGTCATGCACAATCTCTGCAAACGCCCATTGTCTTAATGCACAAATACGCATGTTTCAAGCGTATTTGCTGGATATTTATGCTGTCCTATTCCCTTCGGCGGCCTATTTCGGTGCGCAATAGGCACCAAAATAGGACATGCTGCATATTTTTTCACGCAACCAAAAATCTCGTGAAAAATATGCTGATGTGATTACACCTATTGGCTTCTATACACTCCGTATTATGTGCATAAAAAATATGCATGTAATACAGAGCGTATATATATCCCTGTGCATGATGCCTAAAATATGATGGTCAGAATTCTTCTCTTTGAGGGCTTTCTAGGGAAATATAGCCAACTTATACTTCCCTCTTGAGAGTTTGCCACACACTATCTGCCTGTTATGAGTGAGAGGTCAGAGGTATGCCTGGGATATGGTAAAAGTGTAGCTTGGACCAAAGATCATTTGTCAGAATTCCAGGGGACTGCACATGCATGCAGGAACTGTTCACCCTCCCCCCCCCCCCCACGTCTCCTCATAAACCAGCTTTGAACTGATCCAATCCTTAAAGGGGTTGTCCCGCGCCGAAATGGGTTTTTTTTTTTTCAAACCCCCCCCCCCCCCCCCCCCGTTCGGCGCGAGACAACCCCGATGCAGGGACTGAAAAAAAGAACAGCACAGCGCTTACCTGAATCCCGGCGCTCCGGTGACTTCTATACTTACCGGTGAAGATGGCCGCCGGGATCCTCTACCTCCGTGGACCGCAGCTCTTCTGTGCGGTCCATTGCCGATTCCAGCCTCCTGATTGGCTGGAATCGGCACGTGACGGGGCGGAGCTACACGGAGCCCCATAGAGAACAGGAGAAGACCTGGACTGCGCAAGCGCGGCTAATTTGGCCATCGGAGGGCGAAAATTAGTCGGCTCTATGGGAACGAGGACGCTAGCAACGGAGCAGGTAAGTAAAAAACTTTTTATAACTTCTGTATGGCTCATAATTAATGCACAATGTACATTACAAAGTGCATTAATATGGCCATACAGAAGTGTATAGACCCACTTGCTGCCGCGGGACAACCCCTTTAAGAACTGCCATTATGTTCTCTATTTTTTATAACTGTCTTGTATATACTCTTTCTTCCTTCCTCTGTAGATCATGCTTTTTTAAAATACTTTTTTTAGCAGTATTTTTTAGTAATTAAGTTTCAAACTTTATTAGTCTTTGCCTCTGTATGAAAACCCAGATAACCGATAATCTTGACAACTGGAGAGCCAGGGAGGCTTATATTCAGTGAATGAGAAGAATCAAGGTGGCTCACCGGCCTTGCAGTAAACTGGTAATTGTGGTAACGAGTATTTTTGGGGCATGCAGCACCATGTCAGGGCGTGATTTATGCTTCATCTTGCAATTAGTAAAGAATTGAAGGAGTGCCCTGCGTCATGCGCTGTGAGCCCACTATAATAATCATTAAGCTGTTTTGGGGGCTAACTATAAGACTGGGCTGTTGAGGACTAGCCAAGCACTTACCAGGTCATGAAGTATAGATTATAGATCTAGATTTGCTTCTGGAAGTTGGAACCTCCATTGCTGAACCCCACCAGAAAAACAAGACGAAACACCAAAGCATACTGTGCTATTGTGACCTGTAAAATGCTGTAAGCCTGGTCGGAAATCATTGTCAATGGGATTTGTTTGCTTCAGTCATAAGAACGTTCCAATCGGGCACTAGGTTCCATTTTACTGCTCCACAACAGAGGAGGAAAACCCTAAAAGTGCCAATATGAACGAGCCCTTATACTGCTGAATACAATTGTTTCTCTAATACTGAGCTACTATGAAAGTAAGTAATGGTCAACCCCAAGCCAAGAGCAGCCAGGAGCAGTGTGCTGTCAGATCTCGGTCAGGAGGGGCATAGCCAGCTTTGAGCTGTTTTAGGGTTTTAAAATTCCCACTCCTGACCAACTATATTTTACAGTTGTCTGCAGTCAGACGCCAACCAGAAGACCACGAGGTATACAGAGTACAATAGTGCTGCAAAGGAAGCTTATCACTAGAGGAATAGAAGGGGTCTACCATCTGATAAAACACAAGTATGGGTATGTGATATTTATGTACATCAACTACTAGTAAGCAAGTGTAAATGGTTGAGAACTCCAATAAGAGGATGCTGGTTTGTTACACAATAGTCAACTTTATTGATCAATTCCATCTCCCCAAGGCTGAACTCTTAGGATCCATGTGGCTGAGTTCATGATTCACGCAAAATCCTAAAAATGTGTCTATTACTATCTTCCATATTTTTTTTTACAGCAATTCAAATACCAATGAAACATGCAATTTCCTGGAAGGACTGTACAATTTGCTGTACACAGCAAAAAAAGCCGATTTATAAACATGTTAAAACTGCCAAACATGGAAGCCATAAGCCGCTTTGTTGTTTAGTGGTTTGATTAACAGGCCACCCAATTCACAGATCAGTGCAACTGCAATCATGTCATGCCAGAACAGGATGAGAGTCTGGATGAGCACTTCTTTCTCGCATTACCACAAAAAAATTACACATCCCTGAAGCCAAACGCCATCACAAGAAGAAAAACTGGACTCTGTTATTTCAGCAACCCGGGCATACTGTGCCAACACATATCTACTTTGAAACATTTTCGAAGGTTAAACAACTACAATACGCATTACATAGATTGAACTCCATTTCCTTAGTTTGTATTTTGCACATTAGGCTACAACTATAAAATAACATTTTTCCACCAAACCCAACTTCTTAGAACAGATCGAAAACGTGTCTTGGTAAAGGTTTAAGACTGTCCTGTAAAAGAAGAAAACAAAACTCTTCCTATATAAAGGAATAGAATTGTTTCATAATGTAATTAAAGTCTAAAAGACATTTTTCTACAATTTATATTTAAATTATAATACCCCTAAAATAATAATAATTAGGGTGTAGCTATAAAGTATCTTAATAATGGTGAACATAGGATTCTCTACAAATAAACCAGTTACGAAATCCCTTATACATCTGTAGCTCCAGTTGGGAGCTACCTCCATGCTATAACCTGAGCATTAACACAGTAACATAATATGCAAAGCTGAAAAAACAGACATAAGTCCATTCAGTCCAGCCTATTGTTATGTAGTGTTGGTTCAGAGGAAGGGAAAAAAACATGGAGGCAGACGCCGGTTTTACTTGTTTTAGGGGGAAAAAATCCTTTCCAACAGGCAAATCAGAATAATTGCCTGGATCAACAACCCTTCTGACGTAATCAGTGATTATATCTAATATTGTTGAACTCAAGAAAGGCGTCCAGGCCCCTCTTGATCACTTTTAGAGAGTTCGCCATCCCCACGTCCTCAAGCAGAGAGTTCCACAGTCTCACTGCTCTTACAGTAAAGAACCCCACAGTCA
Source organism: Eleutherodactylus coqui (assembly GCF_035609145.1). Classification (NCBI taxonomy): domain Eukaryota; kingdom Metazoa; phylum Chordata; class Amphibia; order Anura; family Eleutherodactylidae; genus Eleutherodactylus; species Eleutherodactylus coqui. The sequence continues at coordinate 124,494,244 of NC_089838.1, read as the reverse complement.
CAGTCCTGGGAATAAATAGATGATGGAAGAGATCTCTGTATTGTACCTCAATTTATTAAAACATAATTATTAGGTTGCCCGTCAGCTGTCATTTTCTAAACTAACCTCTATTTTGATACCCTTTCTGGGTATTGTAGTCCATCCATTCCATTTATTACTTTACGTGCCCTCCTTGGTACCCACACAAACTAATATATCCTTCTTGAGTACAGGTGTCGAAAACTGTACACAATATTCCATGTGTGGTCTGACCAGTGCTTCGTACAGAGGAAAAACAAAGTTCTCGTCATGTGCCCCTAGACCTCTTTTGATGCGCCCCATTCACCAGTTTGGACTGGCAATCTAAATAACTTATAGAAGGGTAATTGGAGTGCTACGAAGGCCTACATAGCAAATATAGAGCTACAGTACATGCTGTACTAATTCTTAGGGTTCGCTCACATCTGCATTAGGGATTACTGTATGAATTCAATCTGTCCATTCCATTTTTGAAACAGAAAAAACTGAATTTAGAGTTACTGCTGCTTTTTTTTCCCCATTGATTTTAATAGGATTTTCAAAAAAACAAACCACTTTCAGTTTTGATTCCGTTGGGTTGTGCTTCCTTTTTTTAAACTGAATAGCTGAGTCTGCAGCGCTATTTGCTCCGTTACAGAAATGGAAGGAATCAATGTGGGAAAAATGGAAACAATTGTTTGATTTCAATTTTTCTACTCCAAAAGCAGGACAGACTGAATTCAAAAGGTAACCCTTAACCCCTTAAGGACCAAGCTGTTTTGTACTTTAAGGACCAGACACTTTTTAGGGATTTTTTTTACCCATGTGGCGGTTTTACTGCTCTATTTTTTTTCCTTTAGCTACCAAAATTATTTTTGTTGCATTTTTTTCCCCGTGACATATAGGACTATTTTTTTATATCCTTTTTCACTGACATTTTTTAGTTTTATTGTGGGTAAGAAGCTAAAAAAACTTAGCATTTATAATTTTTTTTAAAATTATTTTTATATTTACACTAAAATAAAGTATGGGAATGGGTTCCTCTATTTGTTTCGGACGTTTTGATATATAGTATGTATGGTTTTGGTTTACAGGGCACATACGGCGACGGTTTTTGTTGGCATCTGCTTTGTGTTATTCTCTTTTTGTATATATTGTTGTTTTCTTCTGTTATTTTGTTTAACTTATTTATTTAATTATGCTTTTTACTATCTGTGTCCCCCATGACGTCATGTAAGACCTCTGGGGGACATTCACATATTTTTTTTTTCTTTACTTGACACTTTCCCACTGTAGCTGGGGCGTCCATAGGAGCCCTAGTTACAGGGGAAAGCAACCCCTGTGGTGACATTAGTCACCTGCAGAGCTGCCAGGGTCTAGTCTGACCCTCCAGCTCTGCAGTAGCAGGGAATCTCGGGAGGTCACATGACCCCCCCCCCTCCCCAAGGCTCCCGTAGTGAAAGTACATGTTACTTTCACTTTCCCCATATAGTGCTCATTGAGCACTGTATATCGGGGAAGCAGAAGGCAGGAAGGGTTAAAAACCCCTCCTGCCTTCTGCTCCGGGTAACCAGCTGTAACTAACAGCTGATAACCCGTTCCTTCCTCTGACTGATTGCAGAGCAGGAGACTTAGAGCACCACCGTAATTTTACTATCGGCGGTGCTCTAAGCCTTGACCAGCCGCCGTAAATGTACGGTGGCTGGTCCTAAACGGGTTAATGCAGATGTGAATGAGCTCTTATTCTGGGTTCACATGGGATGGATTTGCCATGGAAATTCCGTACGGAATTTTTGTGCCGCAAATCTGCTCGCGGCTCCTAATCCCGGTATTAGCTAGCCATGTGGACGAGATTGTACAAAAATCTCGTCCACACGGGGCGGCCAATCCGTTGCAGCAAAGCTGGGCAAAACCGGCGATGTGGCGCAGAATTGACAGCAGCAGCATTTCAATTCTTTTTTTTTCCATTGCAGACTCACTCCTCTTTATGGGGACAGAAAGCTGCAACGGAATGCCGGTGGCCGAATCGCTTCAGAATACTGTAGAATATTTTGCAACAATCTAAAGAAAAACAAAAAATTCGACAATTTAGGGCTCATTAACACTTCATTAATCTCAACCATTTTAGTTTCTCTGTTCCGTTTGAGAAGTGGACAAAATAGAAATAAAAATGGGATTAAACGATTGTTGTTTTGTCCGATTGTTTTCAATGGGTTTAAACATTTTTTTTAAAAAAGAAAATATATATATTTTTTTTATTGAGTTCAATTTCATTTCCGTTTTTTCAAACAGAACACCACAGGAGTGATTATCACTCGGACGACTGTCAGGCGTTTCTGCGCCCAACAGTCTTCTCATAAAAAAAAGGAAAAAAGACCCTACGGCTGTTCACCTCCCAAAGACATCCCCCCCTACATGCATTCTCCCAACTCACCCTCTTCTGCACTCTACAACAATCTTTGTCTGTAATTTGACAGGACCAGAGGAGAGGACACGCTGCCCGGAATATTTATTTGAATGACGTTTATAAAAAAAAAAAAAAAAAAAGGGAAAATTGAAAAGAAATATATATACATCATGTATCACGTCAAAACCGTTGAAAAAAAAACGTTGCTGAAGTGAACTATCTGCAGACTATTAACCACGTCAACTAGCATATATTCGGATACCAAAGTCAAAGGAAAGACAGATGTGCGGGGGTGTGGAGTGCAAGTGCAAATGTGTAACCTAAAGTAAAATTAATCAAAGGCCTAAATCATCAAACCCATACAATGTTTTGCCTACAAAAACAATAAAAGCCAGATGTCTCAATTACACATGCACAGAAGAAGAGAAGAGCTGGTTTAAAACACCAAAAGCAAGGCAAAATAATGAGAAATTATAGGGGGAAAAAAAAGTGTAAATTCTATTTTTTTGAAGGAAGTCACAGAAACAACATCCGAAATTACGATGCCGTGCCTGACAATAGAATGCTCAATGAGAGGCCCAAACAGCGAGTTTACCATGGCAACACAACTCAGGGCATTACAAGCCGATTTTTTTGAGAAAATATAAAAATTGCATTTTCAATTAGTATTTTCGAGGATAATACACAGCCCACTTATACAATCTGCAGAGGATCTGCTGCGCACGTTTTGCAATATGTATCTCTAACCAAAAATGACTTTGTGAAAATATAGCAAAGCAAAGAAGATTCTAATCTTTGCGTTTTCTACGTTCCCTGAAATGTTGGTAAATTTGAGGAGTACGGAGCACTGCTGGAAAATGGCTCATGATCAGGTGCTCTTTATCTGCATATGGGAGAATGTACCTCAATCTGTAATGTGAAACATTTGGGAGGTCCACTGCTTCAGGCGTTCTGTTAGGGCTCGTATAACAGCGCTCTTAGGCTGGGTTCACACAGGGCGGATTTGCCGCGGGAATTTCCGTGCGGCAAATCCGCCTGCGGCCGCAAATCTCAGGATTAGCCAGCCATGTGGACGAGATTTCTCAGATTTCTGAGAAATCTCGTCCACACGGGACGGCCAATCTGCTACGGCTAATCCGGCCGAAACTGTGGCTGTGGCGCGGCTTTGCCGACCGCAGCATGTCCATTCTTTTTTCTTTCCGCTGCGGCCGCGCTGTCCTCTATGGGAGAGCCGGCCGCAGTGGAAGAGCGAGTGGCCGGGCCGCTTCAAAGCCGCCGCGGGTTTTTCCGCGGCGCTTTTCCAGGATAAAAACTTGCGGTTTTTGCTACGGCCAAACCGCAAGATTTCCAGCGGGAATCTGCCCAGTGTGACCCCAGCCTAAGGTCTTATTCACATGATATATACGCAGCTTGTGTAGCTGCATGCAAAAAACGTGACCATGTGAAGCAATGTATTCGTTCCCACGAACAATTTTTAGCTGCGTAAAAAAAAAAATTGCGCCGGGAATAAAAGGATATTGGTGACCGAAAACGGAGACAATTTTTATACGATTCGTGATAAGATAGGTCGTGACCTATCTTTTGCCGACATACGCTGGAAGCTCCTATAGAAGCTGAAAAAAAGGGATGGGGAGGGAGTTACTCAGCGTCCAACGCTGGGAAAAGAGGACAGCTGCCTCTATTTAAGCATTAGCAGTCATTCCAAGGATTTCTGCAGACTGAGGGATTTCCACACAGCAGAATATATTTTTTCGGCGATACGCCACAGCCACCTGTACGAATGGATGAGAAAACGCTAATTTAGGTTGGAACTTGACCGCGGCCATTCTTCATTCACACGAGTTTACAGCACGTACGGGCGAACGTAAAAACACATACAGTTGTGCGAATGAGGCCTCAAAGCTATAAAGCAAATGGTCAAGTACTTTCAAACAAGCTGCAAACAGCGAACACTTTCTATTACTCCTAATACATTACAAACATCCAGAGACTGCAGCGCCGCCTCCTTTCAGAAGCCGGATCCATGCTAATCCGCTGATGCCAGGCTGGCTACAACTGAAGAATGAGTTGTGTTGATGAATACGGCCCCTTTAAGGTATTCCTGTAGACTGCAGCTGTTGGTCATTTGAGAAATCAAGACATTTCTGTAGAATATCGTCTTTAAATCCTGCGCCATCCAGCATAGCAAATATATTCATAAGCTACTGTATGTCCTCGGACTTCACTAATTCAATTAGAGGTTTCAAATCAGGGCTGAGCTTTAGAAAACCATTCAATGCTGTAACTATTGTAAGCCCCTCACGAGCTTTAGGACACATTTTACAAGGCTCGGAGGACCTTTAGTGTTACCATTGTTCATCTCTTCTTTAACCATTTGTACTTTAATTTCTAGGGGGTGGTGGCAAGGCAAAGCAAATCTGATGAGACCAGCATCAAGTTCAGCGCAGCAAGTGAGGAGTGAGCTAATCCAGTGACCCCCTCCAGTGGTGTGACCATGTTAGGGCAATATGTCAGAGGGCCATTATGATGTAAAGAGAGCAATAGAAGGTTCAATGCGAGGCCACCGGATGAGAACCACTGCTGTAACTGAGAAGTAATATAGTTATGTTGTCAAGTTGATGTAGAAACATTGTTACGTACAATATAACCTTGCTACAATAACATTTATATATCTACTTTATTTTTGTTCTCTGTGAGAGTAAGGCTGCCTTGTCCACGGGTGATTTGGGATTGCGCTCCCCATGGCGATAATCCGGCCGCAGGGAACGCAATGCATGCTTTCCATAGCATTGCTATGGAAAGCGCAACCCCTCTGTCCACGAGCGGAGAATCATAGCGATTCTCCGCGGTCAGCCTATCTGTTAGATAGGCTGCCCTGTTGAGAACTGTCTGCCGGCTGCTGCTCCCGGGCGGCAGCTCCACCGCGGGATACCGCAACGCCCGTGGACAGGCAGCCTTACATATACATTAGCCTTCAAATGTGGGGACTCAAGTAGCAGTCAACATAATACCCCAATGTGTACCCTGTAGCCAACCTCTGAGTCTTTTCTTAACTCTTTCATGCTAGAACGGCCATGCTCAATCACATACAGCAGTGTTATAAGAGATAAAGTACAAACACATGGAAAACTCTCAATGTCACTTTTTTTTGCCGATACTAGAACATGGCTCTGCCCGCTATAAGGGAAGCACTACATTATATTTCTGTAGTGCAAAGTAGGCATTGTTTACCAATATACTTCTAGAAAACACGCTATGATTCTCAGCTTCTCTTTAACATTGGGAATACTACTTGCAGAATATTCCTCAGGCTATCCCAAATCAAGTACATTTTGTACAAATGGCGACTTTTAGGTAAACTCAGAATAAATGTTTAATATTACATACTTTTAGAAAATGTGCTCCTTTCTGTGCCCATCATAGTACAGTGATGCATATAATACAAGGCTACATGTTTTGATCTAAGATTTTTCCAACACTGTAATGCCTCCATCATTTACTTCCAACCACAACTGAAACTAATCAGCAAGCGGCATAAATACACAGAGTTTCAAAGGATTTAAGTAAGCAATTTTAGAACAATTATCATTATACATTAAAAATCCAAAAAAATACCCAAAAGTGTTTTGACCACCAGGAAAAGCTGGTCTATTCACTTCTTCACAGTATATATGGTGACATCTAAATGTTCAAATACTCTTAAGTGCAAGAGTCTGCAAAGTTCTCAATACAAAACCAATAAAGAACACCGCCTGTTGTGAAGATGTGTATATTAGCAGAACAGAACTGCACCTGGTTCTGTCAGTATTGACGGAGAGTCTCAGTCATGCCACAGAAATAGGAGACCTTCAATTAGTAGTCTTAAACAAGATCTATATTTCCTTTGTGGGAAGGAAATAAATGACTGAGCTGGTATGAGAACTCATAAGCTTTCACAGCATACTCGCTCTCCTACAGTAAGACAAATAAGTTATTCAGGGCATCCTTTATAGCTACAAGTTGCCTCAAGATATTTTATTAAATATGTGAGGTCTTATGGACTTGTTTCAAATGCTTTAGAGTTGTTTGACCGCAAATATTAATATATTTTTATTGGAAAAAGGTATATATATCCCGCAGAGAACCAAAGAGATATGCAGTGGACGGATATCCAACAACTTTCTTCTTGTGCAAGCAATCAGCCTTTGAGCTATTCTGTGAATAAACACAGACGGCAAATGCATGTACTGTCTTCAGTGTATCATTCCGAAGTCAAAAGAAAAATATCTGGTACTGTGTTAGCCAGTAGAACCAAGTATTGTTCCTTTCAGTAAGAAAAAGAAAATAATCTTGCAGATCTATTACCTTTTAATGGCTAACAAAAAAAAATTATTATACAGCAAGCTTGTGAGACTTAAGTAGCCTCAAAAGCTTGCTGTAGCATTGTTTCTTTTTGTTAGGTTTGATTCCTAAAGGCCCTTTTATACGCAACGATAATCACTCAAAGGGCTTATTTAGACGACCGTATATCGGCTGGGTTTTCACGCCCGGCCGATATACAGTGTCCTTGTCTGCAGGGGAAGGAGGATGGAAGAGCCAGGAGCAGGAACTGAGCTCCCGCCCCCTCTCCGCCCCTTGCCACTATCTGCAATAGGAGGGGGCGAGACAGGGGCAGGGCCAAGTCCTGGCACTCAGCTCCACCCCCGTCCCGCCCTTCCCATTGCAAATAGTGGCGAGGGGCGGGGAAGGGGCAGGAGCTCAGTTCCTGCTCCTGGCTCTTCCATCCTCCCCCCCCCCCCCCCCGCAGACAAGGACACCGTATATCGGCTCAGCATGAAAACCCAGCCGATATACGGTCGTCTAAATAAGCCCAAAATCCGTTCAAACGCACGAAAATGAGCAATAATCATTACGTGTAAACGTGTGCAGTCAAGCATGATTTGTTCAATTGTTGTTTGCTGCTGGTTTTTAGCCTGCATAAAAACCATTGTGAAGCCGCTCAAAATTTGTTCTATTTGAATGGAATTCATGCACGCTTAAGCCGCTTGCCGACTTGAGGGGAGTAAATGTACTCATTCTGTTTGTCTTGTGTACATAATGAGTACATTGTTTACTCATGTCAGGAGAAGACAATGAAATCCCACTGGCCAGATAGTTCTCGGCATAAACACACGCCCAGCTGAGCAAACAACTCTTACTGAGTTTACTTTAGCCATTGAAGGAAATGGAGATGATTAAAAGCCGTTATCTTTACAAGTAATTTTATGCAAAAATGTCGCTAGTCGTGCGTCCCTTTTAGTGATAATCGTTGCGTGTAAAAGGGCCTTAAGTGGCACTGTAAAGAATTACCATGGGAACTTGGTTTGTGAACTTAAAAAGTGGTTGTCCCATTGCGGACAACTCCTTTCAGTACGTGGTGCACCTACAACTGATTGCCCAAGATCCTGCTCTGGCCACCACCAGCTAAACAGTTGATTTTGCCTGGGAAGCTCTGGCCAGCCCAGCATTTCTTCTGCAGCAGCTATATACAACTGCAACAAACTCTTCCTATAACTAAAGTGCAGTCTATAGTACCAAAAGCTTGCAATAGACTTCAGTAGTTGCAAAAAAAAAAAAAACTTCCTTCATAAAGCTTCAGAAAAGCTTACACAGATGCACTGCAATTACTAATAAGCAATATTTACTTGCAGAAAATTAATATAAAAATATCTATACAGTTAATTATATGCAAAGTGCTGTTCTGATACAGTTCCACATTGAACATGCTTTTGATGTAATTACATTTTTCATTACCATGTGCTTTTTATGTTACATGTTGTTTAAATGCATTTAATGGGTTCGACATCTGTTTGTTTGTGATAGCATGGCATTGTCCCTGGTTTGCTGTACACTGTTTCAGGAAAATGCTGATATGTGCTGGATTACTGCATCGCAACCAGAAATGTCCTCAAAGTGGTCTTAATACTGCTAGTATTATAATCTATTTACTAAGTTTCATCACCTGAAGCAAAACCAAAACATAACTGGGCAGGTACATAGTCTACCATTTCAATTAAGTTAAACCTAGGAATCATCAAGCTTAATACAGTACATATGCAAGAAAAAAGCAAATGAACGTTTTAGAATGACATCAATTTCTGCATTAATTATAAGATGTGGTCAAATTATTAACCAAGTTACAATTGTAGACCAATACAATCTAGCAATCTAACTAATAGCATACAAACATTTGTTTTATTCATGTATTTTATTGAACGCTTTGATTAAAACACACAGTGCAGAGAGAAATAGTAAGCAAACTTCTACTAATGAAGAAACTGGCAAAATAGGTTTCCATTAAAAAGGCTATTGGACGTGTGGGGTTCACTGGTGCTTTGAGCATTAAATGGGGGCACACAAAGTCTGGTTACTGACAAACCTGTTCTCAAGAAAGATTGGCTAGTGTGAACCATGCCTCAATGCAAACAACTTTCAGAAGTCTTCATAAAACATGTTAGACGCATAAAGCAGAAAGGGCTACAAAAGCATTGTGAAGGACCTGGATGTATATCAATCCATAGACAAATTATCCAAAATGGAGAAAATTTTGGTCTGTTGTTACTCTCCTCTGGCTGGTTTCACACGATCGCTAATCTCGCACTATTTTATGTGAGACTCAAAACTCGTGTGAATATAAACGCCATTCTTTTGAATGAAGTCAACCACATGAGCTAGGTTTCCCCTCACAGCGGTGTTGTGAGGAAAAAAAAATCCTGGAATGTTCAATTTTTTTTTGTGTTCCTCGGAACGCATCACCCATTGATTTCAGTGGGACCTCAAATAAATTGCATGGCTCTCACATGTCGTGTGATGTGCATTCAAGTGTGATGCGAGCTTTCCCATTGCTTCAATAGGAAACACTTGCAATCCGCTAATGTGCATGAAACTCATGCAAGAGGATCAGAGTTTCACAGAAGCAATTTAAAGAGTTTTTGCCTCGCATCTGCGGGTAAAACACACGTTGCCGAACACGATCTCGGGATAAGATTCTCAGTCTGATATTGTGCAGTTAACCTTACTTTTTTTTGCCGTTATACAACGGCGCTATATGCTGGCTAAAACCAGTACTGCATGAGGTGACACGTTGGATAGGCTTCGACAGCAGAGAGGCTGGCAATATACAGCAAGAGAACCCCGACGAATGTCTTCCAACATCGGAGCTGTACAGCCTTAAATCATAATGTCTTCTGGAGGTCAGACAGTGGATTGGAAAGGGTTAACCTTAGGAATGGGACTCCCATTAAGACTACTCCAGCAGTATGACAGGCAATCCTGAAGGGGGTTGGAAAGAGCCCAAGGTTTACAGGAAAAAGCCTCAAACTGCAAAACATCTGTTAATGTGTCAACTATTAGGAAAAAAACTGAACAAGCATTGTAGAAAGGATGCCTTAGCCCGAAAAAAAAACCCCAAAAAACTTTGGGCCATCATGTTCCAAAATGCTTTTGGGAAAATCTTCCATGGACAAATGAGACAAATTGAACGTTTTTTTAAACACAATGCTAGGTTTAAAGGAAAAAGCAGAGGCGTGTCCTGGCTGATGGCGGAGTGAGTCGCATTCTGTGCGAGCTCCCGCGTCCACTACCTGGTCGACAGCTCTGAGGCACCGAGCAGCAACCACGAAGTACAGGCAGCCGCAGGAGAATGCAGAGGAGACAGCCACGCACCTCCGGACCTGCGGCGAGCAGTAAGAAAGGCGCCCTGGAGCGTTTTCTCGGCGCTCCGGCAGAAGCGCCGGAAAGATCCAAGATGGCGCCCGCTCTCGCGAGAGCGGGAGCGCCGAAGCATGAGAGCCCGGCGCCGGCTCCGGCCCCCGTAGGTGATAAGCAGCAGCGGTCTGGCAAGCCCTCGCCAGGGGGAAACAACAGAAGCAAGCAGCCGGGAGGCGAAGAGAAGGAGAAAGAAGATCACAGGAGTGCATCTGAGTCAGAGGGGGAAGCACCACCGACCACCCCCACAGGCAGGGGACGCGTGAGTAGTGCGGGCAGCAGCCCAAGCATCCCACATGGCAAACACTCACCCCCAGCCCCAGTCCACACGGAGGGGGAGAATCAGAACCTGAAAACATGGTCCCAGGCCCTGCAGACCCCTAAACCTCACACTGCGAGCACCGTCACAAAAACAGGGGCGCGAACCCCCCCCCCCAGCAGCAGAGGGAGAAGAGGCATGGAAAAGCCGCATAATGGCAATCCCCACACGGTCAGAGCTAGACAGCCTTTTCCAGAGGCTGGAAGCATCCAACAAACAAGTTATGGAACAAATGCACGCAGACATGCAGCACCTGGGCCATAGAATCCTGCAGGTGGAGGAGACACAAGAAAGTACAGCGGCCATTTTAGAAACACATAGGCAAGCTATACAGGCCCAAGCCGACCAGATAACAAGCATTATCATGCATATTGACGACCTGGAAAACAGGAACCGCAGGAATAATTTACGAATACGCGGCCTGTCAGAAGAAATAGAAGGGCAACATTTAGAAGCATGGGCGCAATCATTTTTCCAGCAGTTAATAGATGACCCAGCAGAACACCACATTGAAATCGATCGCATTCATAGAGCCCTGGGCCCCAAGTCAACGGATCCTAATAGACCGCGGGACGTTATTTGCAGGATCCATTTTTTCAAAATAAAAGATATTATTCTCCGCAAAGCCAGAGAAAAAGGGGAACTGAGCTACAAAGGTAAACCGATCATGCTGTTGCAGGACCTGGCTAGGCATACCCTACGCTTAAGAGGGGCCCTAAGACCGATCTTAACAGCCCTGAAAAATCAAGGGATCCAGTACAGATGGGGCTTCCCCTTTTCTCTAACGGCCAGGAAGGACGGGAAGACGGCCACGTTCCGCTCTTTAGGGGATTTACCAAACTTCCTAGGCACATTGAACCTGCCAATGATAGCGTTACCAGAGTGGCCTGAAACGCCGACCGTAGTAGCGCCCACCGCTCAGGAACAGTGGCAAACCATCCCAGCAAGATCACGTCGAGAGAGGCGTGCACCAGTAGATGACGCCACCTGATTTAAGACATTCAGACCTTATTGAAACAACCTCAACCACGGAGGTCACGGGAAGCGACTGCTCCCTAATTGACTCACTTTCCATACGTGCTATGTTTCAGCAACCACAGTAACAAAGTTCTTCTCCCCATTGTTTCATGTTGTTAAGTTTTGCGCCACCCTTTAAGTGGTGGTCCAGGGGGAGGAGGTGACACGACGGGACCGGCGGCAGGGTAGAAGGAAGAACGAACAAGGGACATGGGACACTACGAGATTTGCTTGCCCCCCCCCCCCCCCCACCTTCCCTTCAGGATAACAACATAATAGCCTATGCACCACCGAACCTCCCCAATCCCGGTCCGGGGAGCGAGAAGCTGTCCAGTATTCGTTAAAATGTTATTGAAGTTGGAGATGTTGTTAATGTTAGCATCGGTGCCTCATGAGTCAGCAAACAAGGCCCGGAGTAGAGGCCTATTGCATACTTAAAAACCACTACGCCTGGGGTGGGACGCGGGAGAGCGCAGCTCACGCAGCCGTCTCTTCACGCCTCACACCCTAGGTGACCAAATGCACCCAGTGCATATACTGGCATACGTTATGCCAGTAGCTCACCTACTATACATGTGCAGCAGCCTAACGCTGCACAGGGGCCGCCCCGCGGCTCCCCTCTTTTCCCTAAATCTCTACCTTTTGCTTTCTCCTCTCTCTATTACCTCTCCTTATCCTATCTCCCAACACCCAACTTACCCCCCAGACCGGCCTGTAAGAAACACCACTCAAAGTGAAATGGGATGGCGGACCTAAAATTTTGTTCATATAACACGAGGGGCCTGAACAAACCGGCCAAGAGAGGGCAAATTCTCGATCACTTGCACAAGGAAAAAACGATGATAGTCCTATTACAGGAAACTCATTTCCAGGAGGCGAAAATCCCCAAATGCAAACACCGACACTATACCACATGGTTTCACAGCCCACACCCAACTAAGAAAGCGGGCGGTACCTCAATCGCTATTCATAAAAGTCTTCCTCACAAACTCATATCTTCAAAGGTGGATGAAATGGGGAGATTTGTATTCATAAAGATTCTGGTTCACAATGAGGTTCTAACCGTGGCAAATGCTTATTTCCCTAACCAGGGCCAGCAGCAGTTCGGCATCCGGATGTTGGGGGCATTGGCGGAATTCGCAGACGGATCCAGTACCATCCTGGGTGGTGACTTTAACCTCAGTATGGACCCAGTAAGAGACTCATCTGGGGGTAAGTCGGGGACTTCCCCACCATCCACACACAAACTTAGAACAAAGCTAGCAAACCTTAGACTGATCGACATGTGGAGGACACTACATCCAGGGGAGAAAGATTATAGCTACCGCTCAGGTGCACACAACAGCTATCACAGATTAGACTACCTGTACATATCACACGGGTTACTAGATAGATCCCCCTCATCAACAATGGGCTCGTTTATATGGTCGGACCATGCTCCCGTCTGGGGTTCCCTGGGGACAGGTAGAAGGGACGGTGCATCGTTCGGTTGGCGTCTGAATGATAACCTGCTGGACGATGCAGTCTGTAAACAGGAGATACAGCAAACTATAGAGGAATTTAAAACTAACCACGAAACAGACCCCACTCCAGCCCCTATTAAATGGGAGGCCCTCAAGTGTGTCTTGCGGGGAATATTCATAGCACAGGGGGCAAGACTGAAGAAAATTAGAACGGCCAAGCTCGAGGAACTAATAGCGGACCTCAATAAGTTAGAGGCCACTAACAAATCATTGCCGACAGATAACATTGCCTCGGAGATATCCTCTAAGCGGATGGAAATACTCCGCATTTTGGACCAAGCATCTCTCTGCCAGAGAGACAAATCAAATGGGTGGTTCTATGAATTTGGGAATAAGTGTGGAAAGGGACTTGCTAGAGCCCTGAATCCTAGGACTCAGCAGTCGTACGTGTTCGCAGTTAACAAACCAGGAGAGGGGTTAGTTCACCATAATACCGGCATACTAGAAAGCTTCCAAACGTTCTATCAGGATCTGTATAACCTAGAAGAGAGACAGGGAGAACAGGGACAGGAACTAGCAACTGAGAGAAAAGCATATATAGCAAAGCACACGGTTAACCAGCTACAGGACCCCGACAAACAGGCCCTGGAAAGCGATTTTACATCACAGGAATTGAAGGAGGCAGTAGGGTCCCTAAAGATAGGCAAGAGCCCGGGCCCAGATGGCTTCACACCCCGTTTCTTTAAGGTATTTTATGATCAGCTGGCCCCTATGATGCTAGAGGCCTTTAATGCTGTCTCTGGGGTCTGCCCCTTCCCGAAACAGGCCCTACAGGCAGTAATCACGGTCCTTCCCAAGCCCGGGAAGGACCCTGCCCAATGTGGAAGTTATAGGCCAATTTCGCTGCTGAACGTAGACACGAAGCTGTTCTCTAAGATGCTCGCTGGCCGCCTCCAGCCCCATATACCCAACTTGATACATGGGGATCAGGTGGGGTTTGTCCCCGGTAGGGAAGCGGCGGATAATACGATAAGAACACTATCCCTCCTGTCCAGGGCGAAGTACACAGGAGAGCCATTATGCCTCTTAACTGTTGACGCAGAGAAGGCGTTTGACAGGGTGGGGTGGGGATTTCTGGCGGCGGTCCTCGAGCAAATCGGGTTGGGCCCGCGGTTCCTGGGATGGGTGATGGCACTATATGCCGGTCCCTCGGCCCGGATTAGAGTAAATGGACGGTTATCACAACAGCTACAGATTAAAAATGGCACGCGCCAGGGGTGCCCGCTGTCTCCTTATCTGTACATCATTGTCATGGAAACCTTGGCAAGTGCCCTACGGGCAAATGAGAGCATTAAAGGAGTACAACTGAATAACGATGAGCAGAAAACAGCCTTGTATGCCGATGACCTACTAATTTACATGTCCAATCCTAGAATTGCCCTACCAAACATATTAAAAGAATTCCAATTATTCGGCCGACTTTCAAATTTTAAAGTCAATCTGAGCAAGTCAGAGATACTTAATGTAAACATCCCAGAAGAAGAAACAGAGGCAATAAAGTCCGCTTTCCCATTCACATGGAATAAAGACAGCATTAAGTACCTAGGAAGCACAATTACACCCGACATAGCCGACCTGTTTCGGAAAAATTATAAGCCGTTGCTCACTAAAATAGAGGAGGACTTAGACAGGTGGCGGACGGTGCCCCTCTCCTGGTTTGGTAGAATAAGTACGATAAAAATGAACATATTACCCAGAATCTTATATACCTTTCAAACCGTCCCGATTCAATTACCGGGAGTATATCTAAACCGGATTAGAAAGGCGATGATGCGGTTCATATGGGGGGGCAGACAACCTCGACGTAATTGGAGGGCACTTACTGGCCCACGGGATCGCGGAGGGATGGGAATCCCAAACATAGCATTATACTATAAGGCCACCTTGTCTCGCTGCATCCTAGAACTAACACATAAGAATCCTCAAAAGCGTTGGGTGAGAATGGAGCAGGAGGCGGTACCATACAAAGGACAGGGCCTGATATGGATACCGGGAAATAAGGGATTGAGAAACCTGGGACTGTCGCCCTTCGTGGAAAATATTTTGGTGACCTGGATAGGCCCAGCCACAAAAACAAGACTAATAGCGAGACCGGGCCCCCTGACACCCCTGGTGGGCAATGCAGGAATTCCACTTTTCTTCAAAGGCTCATCCCTTACAAAGATGATGACTGACACACGGCCAACAGAGATCCCTAGGGTGAGGGACATGTTGGGGACAGAGGGACTTAGGCCCCTGAGGGAGGTGGTGGGAGACCGGGGACCCCCGGCTGGAGCATGGTACCAGTACCTCCAATTAAGCCATTACATAAGATCCCTGGGGAGGCCCGAGGAGTTAAACGTGCCCATGACACCATTCGAGAAGCAGTTTATACATAACCGGGGGAAAAAACAAAAAATCTCAGAATTATATAAATTCTTGATAGAAGAGGATTCACGGGATAGAGGAAGGGATTTAGAGGGGGCGTGGGAGCGAGAGCTGGAAGCCACATACACAGAGGAGTCATGGAAGAAGGCCTACATACTGACTTACAAAATAAACATCTCGAGTAAAATGCAAGAGCTAAACTACAAGATCATCACGAGATGGTACAGGACCCCAGAGAGGCTGGCCAGATTTTGCCCCCAATGTCCGGATGTCTGCTGGAGATGCCTATCGGAGAAAGGTACCTATACTCACATATGGTGGGCATGTGCACTGATAGGCCCTCTGTGGCAAGAGGTGGGGGCTCTCCACGCGTGGGTCAGTGGCGGCCAAACGCATTTAACCCCGGAATTAGTACTACTATCTATGTTCCCCGGGTCATTGGCGCAGGCCAAAAGCTCACTACTGAGATTTTTCATATTAGCAGCACGACCGGTGATTCCCAGAAAATGGAAATCCACAGTCCCACCTTCTCGGACAATGTGGCTGGAAGCCTTAAATAAAATCAGACATCTAGAAGAGCTATATGCTAGAGATGAGATGAAATATAACAAATATCTGACGGTGTGGTACACTTGGAATCAGCTCCGAGACTCACAAGAAGTGGCTGTATGGGTGGCAGACGGAACTATTCCGCTCCCCCGACCACGCCCACAACTGGCTGCCGCGGGCCCCCTGCATTGGAGAGCTGCCACCTAAACCATTTAAATTAGCAGAAGTGGAACAAGTCGGTCCCCCTTTCCCCCCCCCCCCCCCTTGTCCTAATCCTCTCTCATCCTCCCCCCTCCCCCCCTTTTCTTCTTTCTTTCTTTAACTCTTCTTTTAGAGTGAAAACGCAAGTTGTGTAGACATGTTTTAGATACCTGTTTTATAGGATAACAGTTGCGGATGATTGTAACATGTAACAGCAATAACACTAATCCCGGTGGCCAAGAGGAGGCCCGCCGAGGATATACGAATGTTATAAGAGATTTAAAAGTATAGAGTTTAACAACAATTTCATTGTAACAAATGTGATTTATTTTGACAAGAAAAGAAAGTTTTATATATAATGCAAAAACCAATAAAGACATTTTGAACCATAAAGGAAAAAGCACTGCAAACAAACTAAAACCTCATCCCAACTGTCAAGCAGGGTGGAGGGAGTATAATGGTTTAGGACTAGAGATGAGCGAGCATACTCGCTAAGGGCAATTACTCGTTCAAGCATTGCCCTTAGCGAGTACCTGCCTGCTCAGAAGAAAAGGTTTGGCTGCCGGCGGCGGATGGGGAGCAGCGGGGGAGAGCGGGGAGGAAAGGAGGGGAGATCTCTCTCCCTCTCACTCACTGCCGCAACTCACATCTCACCCGCGCCGGCAGCCGAACCTTTTCTTCCGAGCGGGGAGATACTCACTAAGGACAATGCTCGATCGAGTAATTGTCCTTAGCGAGTATGCTCGCTCAACTCTATTTAGGACCGTTTTGCTGCCTTAAGGTCCGGGTTGGTACTGCAGACTGATTCCATACAATTTTATAGGATCCAGTCTGCAGTACCAACATGGACCACTGTGCAATATACAGAGCTGTCTGCAACAAAACAGCTAGAAGTAGGAAAACCCCTTCAACCCTATTGAGATGCTGTGGCATGACTTGAAGGAGGCTGTGCACACAAGGAAGCCCAGGAATATTGGTGAGCTAAAACACATTTGTTTAGGATATTGGTCAAAAAAAATCCTCCTTAATGTGCTGCCAATCTTATTTGCAGCTACAGAGAACATTTAGTGGAAGTGATTGCAACTAAGGGGGATCTACAGGATATTAAATTCAAGGGTTCACTTACTTTTTCTCCCTGCACTGTGGATGTTTATGCATTGTGATTAATAAGACATAAAATGGTAAAACTGTTTGTATCTTATTGATTTAGTTAGACTGCGTTTGTATATAGGGCTACATGGCGACTTTGGTAGTAACACAGGACATGTGACCAAAGATTGCAGTATAACCCTGCAATCTTGCAATGTAACAGAGCTTAATAGGGTTGCGTTGTCACTTGCTCTGTGATACAGAGGTCATGGTTGCAGCAAGCTGCAATGAGACCACATTGGGGTCTCTTAGATTTCGAGATCACAGGGCTACACAAGAATCTTTTGACCGAGCGACCGGTTTTGTGGGCAAAGTCGTTGTGTAGCCCTAGCCTAACTGACTTGGATAACAATGAGACTAATTTTATTAGTAATCCATGCGGAAATCCAGGTAAATCTAAAGGGTTCAATTACTTCTTCTTGTAACTGTAGCCTATATTATCCTGTAATAAAAATATTAAGCAAATTCATTCTTTGCAACTACTCTGTCCTTCCCGGCTGCTGTTGACCAGCATGTGACTGCTGCAGCCAATCACTGGCTGTAGAAGATCACTGCCGTAGCCAGTGATTGGCTGCAACAGTCACATGTCCGGGTCAGCAGCAACCACAAAGGGCAAAGTGGTTGTGAAGCAATTTTAAGTGGTGGGAAACCCCCTTTAAGAGCAAGTTGTGACAAGTAAAATATTTTTTTCTCACCGTGAGGGTCAGAAGTTTGCCATAGGTAAGATGTGCTGGGATGTGGTCAGGCTTTGATCTCAGAGACTCTGTGTACCACTGCTCAGCTTCAGATACCTTGTTTAACCTCATGTAGGCTTCTCCTGTTGAAAGATCAGATAAAAGGTTCAACATTACTTGTATCATTTACTTCATGCTGAAATATATTATTGTACCCAAGCAAAAACTAGATCGGAGCGACTGACAAACAGTTATCCATCTGGAAAGTAAAGATATGGAGGGGAAAACATTGAGTCATGGTGGGAAGGATGCAAGGAAGTTCTTAAGTTCATTCTCCTTACAGTTAATCTGAAAGGGGATACACCACATTTCATAGTGTCTGAACTTTATGAATTGAGCCAACCTCATTTGGAAGATTTACAATGCAAAGCAGTTTCTTTCTATAAGTTCAGGCGTCCCATAGGGATAGAAACAAAAGGCAAAAATAATATGAAGAATTTACAAGGTAAAGTTTTTAGAAGTCCTTTGTTGTTGAAATTAGAAATAACAAAAGTTTAAACTAATGTGATGAGAATGCAACCATGTGAAGTATATGTTAAGGTAGGGGGTATGTGGCTGTAAAAGCTCCTCCACCTTTGCAACCGAATTCTATTATTTCTCCAATGCATCTAAAATCGATGAAGTAACTTGATTAAAAATATCCTACCATTTTGTGTCTACAGCCCTTATATACACCCGCGAATCACCAAGGTTACAGATTACAAACAAACCCTGCAAAGGCTGATTCTGTAGTCAATGTATTCAATAAAGCCCCTTCTAGCCAATATATCTGATGTTTCTTCAGGGCATTCAGCTGTTTTTGACAACCGAGTTCTCCGCCTGATTCTGCACGCCTGCAGGGGAAAAAAATAGCTCGAACCCACGTGTAGCCATTAAAGAGTTAAGTTCCAATACTTCTAATTAGCAGCAAGGCAAATCACATTAACAAAAAAAAGAGTAGAAAAAAAGCTGATATAAAACAGGGAAAACTGATTTATGTGCTTAGGAGTAAAAGATTACAGGTCAGATGCACTTTAAAAACAACCACAAGCTTTACGGTCAATTGTTACATTTCCTTCGAGAACGCAATTTTGAAACTACAATGAAATTATTTCGGATTCTTCCAGATCACATTCTCCAGGGGATTTTGTATTGGCAAAAAATATTTTGTTAATTTGCTATGAAGGATGGAAAGAGGAATTATTTTCATCTGGAACATTCACAAGCTTTGGAGATTTAGAGCTAGATTTAGAAACGGGAAGTTGGCTCACACACACGAAAATCCACCAAAAATTAGAATCGCAGCAAAATCATATATGATTTTACTGGAAGCGAACTACATGAAAAAGTGAATTAAGCAGCACAGCTGAAATATCTGGACTTCTATTCATTTGTTGTTTGTGTCCAACACGTCTCTCAGCAGAGAAACACAATCTAGCATACCTTCTTTAAAAAACAAAAACACCCAAAAATACAAGCAAGGCCCTGTTCATATGCGCCTGACAAAATACGTTAATTATAGGGGGTTTTGTTCATCAATTTCATCATTTTCCCAGCATTTAAGATGGATTGAACTGACTGAAATCTGAACAGCACCTTAAAGGGGTTTAGTCATTAAAACAAGCCCCATCCCCCAGCTTGGTCCTGCCTAAAATAACCAAGTAGGTAATACTCACCTCTCCTGGAGAACGTGGGACGCAGCTGACAGCCGACACTGCCATCAGCTGTGACTTTTGTGTAGACGGGCCGGGAGGAGGCATATGACCGTTGCAGCCAATCAGAGGCCACAGCGTCACATTTGGCGCTTCTGACAATTGCACTTATATCTTGACTGCCATGATGCCAGGAGTTTGGGGACGTGTTTCTATCCAGCCTGTCTACTCAGAAGGTACAGCAGATGCCAGCATCTGCTGTCCTGGGACTCCCGTAGAGGAGAGCATGCCCTCATTTGTCACGCTGCTAAACTCCCTCCCACCTCTGGTAGCTGTCATAGGCTCCCATAGGAGTCTATGCAGCCACTGGTGGCGTAGAAGCGCCTGGCTGAAATGCACTTGCGCATCTGGGTGCGGAAATACCCCCAAGTGCACTGATGCATTGTAAATGAATCAGAGGGGCAGCGTATATCGGCCGGGCGTGAAAACCTGGCCAATGTACGCCCCTGTAAATCCAACCTTAATGTGAATGCTTAATTCAGAAATGTAATTGGCTAATTCAGAACACAGATACATCCCCAAATATAAGAGGGTGTTCACACTTAAGCAAGCACGTTACTTTTGTTATTTTTTATTTTTCCACCCTAAACGATTCCAGCTTGTTTTTAAATCGAATTATACAATTAATGGATCACATTGAAGGTGGAAAAAAAACTGAAATGATTCATGTTTGTCAAATTTTTTAACATGACAAAAACCTGCCATTTCAACAGGGGTGTGTAGAATTTTTATATCTAGTACATGTATAGATAGATTACATACACTCATTTAAAAGAAAAATCAAGCACCTACATGGAGTCGCAGTTGTATCTCAAGCGTTGTGGTGTGATTAGATGAACGGTCTTACCACCTGAGGCCCTAAAAGTGGTTTCACCCCCATTCCTATAAAAAGGCTCTCGGAGCCTACTTGTGTGGAGTGATCTCTTTTTGCACTTGTGTAGGGCTTGTTGACCACTAGACGCCTCTACAATGCAATCATAGAAATTTCGGTAAGTTAACAGAGTTTAATAGAGGGTGTGTTATTAAAATGTGAGAAGCTGGATGGTTGTATCGACAAATTGTCCACCACCTGGGCATTTCTGACCAGACTATCTGGAGGTGTTGGTACCAATGGATGCGTGAGGTCAGACACACAAGGCAACAGGGCTCAGGATGCCCTCAATAAACCACCAGTAAAGCGGATTGTTCAATCGGGCGACAAGCATGAGCAGCGCCAACTGTGTCACTGTCCATCATCCAAAGACAGGTGACACCATTATTACAGGCCCCTGTGTCTGTCACAACCATTTCCAGGTGCTTGGCTGAAGGACATTTAGTCTCATGGAACCCATTACATGTACTGCCTTTGACACATACCCAGTGATGTCATGAACAACGAAACTGTTCTTCAGTAAAGAATCCAGGTTTAGTTTCAGCACTGATGATTGCATGTGATTGGGCGAGCCCCTCAATCCTGCCCTTGCTGAGGAACGGCACACTGCCCCAACTGCTGGTGTGATGGTCTGGGGGACCATCACATACGACAGTCAGTTACCCTAGTAGTGGTACGAGGGACAATGACAGCTCAGCGATATGTTCAGGACATCCTGCAGCCACATGTGTTCGTCTCATGGCGGCTTCCAAGAGGCATTTTACAGCAGGATAATGCTCAGCTGAAGACAGCAAGGAGGACACAGGAATGTCTCCACAACATTGTCACACTTCTGTGGCTGCTTTGTTGCCAGATTTATTGCCAATAGAACATGTCTGGGATACCAACTTTGACAGCCTACAAGTTTGCACGATCTAGATGCTCAGTTACAGCAAATGCGGACCGATATGCCACAGGATACCACACAGAACCTGTATGCCTCCATGCCCACCAGTATCACATCTTGTATCCAAGAAAGAGGCGGCCCAACAGGGTACTAGAGTCTCCCTTCAAGTGTTCAGTTTTCTGCGATAAAAGATCTTTGATCACCTACTTATATCAACGGTACAATCACTCAAACTGTCATTTGATTCAGACAACTCCTAGGTGCGTGATTTTAAAAAAAAAATAATAAGTGTAATATATATAACGTTATACAGCTTCTCTTCCGGAGAAAAGTCAGAGGGGGTTCTCTTTTTGGATTTTGAGCCTGTAACTTGATGCAATTATATCGGAGCATAAAATATTAAGCAGTTTTTGCACTCTTAGTACAAGAATGACCTTTTTTTAAAACTTTCTTCTATTACATCTCAAAATACACTAGACCCTGCACTTTCATGATAGATTGTTTCAAGTGGTTGCCTTTTTGATTGTAATGGCAAGAGTATTAGTCCTATGGAGAAAGCGTCATTCTAGCCTTTAGTACAGTTCGCAGCAGTCAGACCTCTGCCGATTGGACATTTCTATAGTCTGTCTTACAAAGAGAATGAAGCAAACAGTGGTGGCATTAAGTCTATCACTCCACTATTTGTGGTTGGGGACCTGTCCTTTCTTCCAGTCAATAGAGACAGTCATGTGATCGGCACCAGTCCTGTTTGTCACTTATAATACATCTGCATTGATATAACTAAGATGGCATCCACAATGTCTGTACGGAGATAGCCCCTTTAATCCAATCATAACCTGCCCTGCTATTTTTTGCAATTTAGTCATTGCTATAGCTACAACTGGAGTATCTAAACTGTGACAGAAAATCTAATTTGAGAGGCATAACAAATCAGCTAGTATTGACTAGGGCTAAAATGAAGCTCTAGACAATGCCTTGTTTGAGCATATCTAAAATTGACAGCATAATTAGCCTTCCAACTCATTAAAGGGTTTGAAGCTACTGTTGTAGATAACCACATTGTGAATAATACTGTTATCACACTCGGAGGAAGGAGGCAAGTCCCTTAACATCAACATGTAATAGCTGACAACAAGTGTCATTACCCATATCCCTAAAATGTTATCAGTACGGTACAGGACACGAGCAGAAAGGACAACATCCAACTCTATAAACCTTCAAGACGCGATTATTTCCAAGCATACCTTTCCTTCCGGATTTTATCAAGAGAAAATATGGGAGTCAAGTATTTGCCTTGACTGTTGTTTACTACATCATATGCTTACACAATGACAAGTTATAAAGTAAACCGCTGAAAAAATGGAATAGCACCGGGAACATTTCTCCAACGAAGACAGCTCTGCTCATGCTGGGATAAACATACTGTAGCCAGGTGAAGACTAAAACCAGCGGCTAAAGCTATATGAGCCGAAAGAGCAATTTGTCAACTTTACTTCCAGTTGGAATTTATGATTTCATTGTTCCAGCTTCGGAGAGAGACTGCAAATATCATCTCTGCACAGAATGCTAGCATTCTCTCTATCTATCGGAGTTTGTTTAATCTTAACTGCCCGGTCATACCTGATTTATAGGGAACTTGTATTAAACTATGCTGTGGAAAACCATGAGTGGGAAGCCAAGGAACTTGGAAGGAACCTTCTCCTCAATTGTTCTGCAGCCACAATGACTTTGACTGCTTGTGGCCGTGCGCTTAGCTAGAATAATTAGAATACCAAAACTGAATTCCCACCAGGAACAAAACAAAGCCAAAATTCTCTAAGCTTTGCTAGACAGCAAAGGACACCAGATATATGGAAAGCAAATTAACCTTTGATGTACGGTCAGATTGGCGTCACTCTAATTAGTTTTATTGAGAAGTTAATGTGCCTACAGGGCATCGCCTTTAAGCGATGCTCCATGTGGCCATCCAGATCTTGACAAGTTAATTAGGGACTGACAGGAGAATTATTTATTTGTGCGGTGGTGGATTATGCTTGGAAACACAATCGGTTAGGTTTTCATGCATTGGTAATAAACTGTAATACTGCACATTGTGTGTTGCGTCATGTTTCCACGCACCACAAGTTCTTAAAGTCACCAAAAACTAATTGCATACTTATTGCCAAGGGATTGCTGCATCAACATCACTTGTTTTTACATTCTATGCATTGAGTATACCTCCAGTATTTTAATCCTAACCTGCCCAAAACGTTGATTTATATCAGGCGAATACGTCGCAGGTTTATAAAATGACTTATACGTTTGGCTGTTTGTGTGGCATCAGATAAGATGCGATTCTTTTTTAGCTTAAGTAGAAAAAAGCAGATTGTTATCACTGTATTTTTCTTCTTATTACAAGCCATGTAGTTCTTGTCGCACACTCTGCATGCCTCCATCTTCAAGTCAGTTGGAGTTCTGTATCTATTGTGACATCGCATTTACTGTGTAGAATTCAGAAAAAGTACAATTTAGAGATACTTTTCTCAATATATACTTCTTCCAAATATCCCTGCAAGACTCAGGTAGGGAAAGATACAAGACGGTTGGGTGTTGCTGATTTTGTTCTATTGTATCTTCAGAGCAGAAGTGGATGTTTTTACGGCAGAATAGTCCACCCCGCAGCTAACTCACCCAGTCTATGGCATCTTAACGGGAAGCATTGCTTTAGCATGTGGTTTTGGCCTCTGCCCTAAAATAAGAATGGCAACAGCTTCTGCACCCTTATACAAGAGTTCACAGGTTAGAAAGTCATGACCACAAATAACGTAAGCCCTATTTACACAGATGGACTTTCGAATCACTGATGTCTAGGGATGAGTGAGTATACTTGCTAAGGCACTACTCACTCGAGTAACGTGCCTTAGCAGAGTATCTCCCCGCTCGTCCCTAAAGATTCGGGGGCCGCCGCAGCTGACAGGTGAGTTGCAGCGGGGAGCAGGGGAGAGCGGGCGGGAGAGAGGGAGAGAGAGATCTCCCCTCCGTTCCTCCGCACTCTCCCCCGCAGCTCCCCGCCCCGCGCCGGCCCCCGAATCTTTCGGGACAAGCGGGGAGATACTCGGCTAAGGCACATTACTCGAGCGAGTAGTGCCTTAGCGAGTATACTCGCTCATCCCTACTGATGTCCTAATTTAAGAAGTCATTTCTGTTGACCCTATTGTCATATCCATCAAGACGATCCTCAAGTATCATAAGTAGTAGCAAGGTTTCCTGCAAGAACTCTTCTAGGCAGCAATGCTTGTCCTAAATGTCTGTATCATTAGACTTTACATTAACACAATTGATGAAAATCAACATTCCCTTGTAGACAAATGATTCATAATAGAAACTATCAATTTTAAACAGGTCTTAAAGGGATTGTTCCTAAATATATAAGTTTATCCACAGAATAGGGGGCAACTTTATGATCAGTGAGGGACTGCCGAGACCCCTGCTGAATGTGAAAATGTCGCTAATTCATTCATTTCAGTGCTAGAATTAGAATTTCAGAGTACATGCGTTTGGCAATCTCCAGTGCTCCCACTGAAATGAATGGAGAAGCGGCTTGCACGTGTGACCTTCGCTCCATTCACGCAGGAACATTCGGTCCCCTCATTTTCAAAATTAGTCAATATTTCAGTGAGCAAACTTTACTAACTTTATATCTTGGAACAACCAGTTTAAGTCACTTGTAAACTCCCTAAAGGTAACTCTTAGGCCAGATTCGCACGGACATATTTGCACACACAATATGCAGAGGAAAAAAAACCACATTGATTTCAATGGGTATTTCACATGCATGTATTTTTCATGCACATTATGACCCTGTTAAAAAGAAGAAGAAAAAAAAAGGGAAGCATGGTCCATTTTCCTGCGCATTTACACACCAGATGTCCATATAGAAGTCAATAGAGATGCACATATGCACAAAAAATACACTAGGAGATGTGTGGAACAATGTAGAATTGCCTAGGGGAAAAAAAAACATATCTGGAGCTTATTAAATCAATTAGCCATTTCAATTTGTGTGTCATTGCTTGCCACACACAAATGAAAATGTCTTGCGGGCACAAAAAGTACAATAAAGCACGTCATGCCACAAAAATACTATGCTTAGGCGTGCACAAATATGTGTGAATCTGGTGTTAATGTAAAAAATTTAAAAAAATAAAGATATAACATTTTTTCCTTATGGTATGTTTATATGGGGCAGATTTTTCCCCTGTAATTTGCCAGCAGATTTCACAGCGATTCCATAGTAAAATCAGCATATGTCTTACATGCAGTTTTTGTTGCGGTTTTTGCAGTGGAAAGGGTGAAACCAGCAGTAAAAATCCATCTCTGGACCATAGTTACCCCATGTGCACATATCGTTAACCTTCTCCTCTCTGTTGATCCTAATTTGTTTCATATTTGAATAAAAATGTTAAAGGGGTTGTCCCGAGGCAAAAGTGACATTTTTTTTTCTGCCCAGTCCCCCTTCTAAATCAAACATTACAATGTACACGTGTAAAGAAGGTTTAAAGAAGGTTTCTACTCACCATTCTAGCGTTTCATCAATTTATAAAACTTCTTCCAAAGATGGCCGCCGGTCCTTTCCCAGGGATGCACCGCGGTTTTCTCCCATGGTGCACCGCGGGTCTTCTCCCATGGTGCACCGTGGGCTCTGTGCGGTCCATTGCCGATTCCAGCCTCCTGATTGGCTGGAATCGGCACACGTGACGGGGCGGAGCTACGCGATGACACGTAGAAGGGGCGGAGCCAGAACGCCGCTCGTGCCCGGACCGACCAGAAGAGAGAAGACCCTTCTGCGCAAGCGCGTCTAATCGGGTGATTAGACGCTGAAATTAGACGGAGCCATGGAGACGGGGACACCAGCAACGGAGCAGGTAAGTGAATAACTTCTGTATGGCTCATATTTAATGCACAATGTATATTACAAAGTGCATTAATATGGCCATACAGAACTGCTTAACCCCACTTGCTTTCGTGAGATAACCCCTTTAAATATATTACACCGTATGTGTACAAGAAAATTAGCCATTTTCCTCCTGCTCACAAAAAGCCCTTCCCTAGTACTCAAGCCTACTGTTGGAGACCAAGCACCCTAATACCTGCCCTCATGCTGAAGCATCACCCAATCAGCCAGCTGGATGTGACCAAGAGGAAATTCAGCCTGAAGGTACATGCAGACTGACAATGGGTCTATAGCTTTTCTCTGTTCACTTATCATTCGTTTCTAGGATTAGCGTTCCTTTAAAATTGCATTCTGTATTTTTAGAGACATGCACTGCATGCTTTGGGTGAGAAAAGCACATTACAAATGCTTCTTACTGTCTTACCAAAGGCAGGTTAAAAGAGTGACATTTTGCCCAGTATTGGTGCTGACGGCCAAAAAGAATGGGTCCGTGACTTTGCTTTAGAAGCTGGAGTTAAGTACATGTTTCTACTACTCATGCTCCTTTTAATACATGGAGGGAGATAAGTAGTAGTATTTTATTGGCACTAGGTCAGGTATGATTGCATCGGCACAATGCAGTCATTTAATGAAAACTACAACTCGTAATATACCTGATACGCTATTATCCCAGTTGAGTAAAATGTAGACGGTGTGACCTTGATACTGTTATTACAACCATAACTATCATTTCACATTAAATGTCACTAAAGTGCTTTGGGTTATAGAAATACTTACAATACTTATCAGGGGGAACTAAACATTCCAGTTTCTTTTATCCCTTATGGCCCTTTTAGACACAATGAGAATTTCACGATTCTCATTTGCTCGAGCGAAGTGCTGGTGACGTCATCAGGAGCTCGTTCGCACTCAAGCAACTCGTTAAGGCTGCATGATTCTCGCTCAGACTCAACGATTCTCGTTCACTTGTCATTCAGTGTTTCACATTTTCTACAAGCCGGCATTGATTTTTATGCCCCACTAAAAATATTGTATATATGGTTAATTCCAGCCCACAATCAAGACATTCTAGAATAGCACCACCTACAGTTTCTATTGAAAAGCCTATGTCCAGGCCACCTTAGTAAAGGTCTCAGGTGGTCATACCTACTCAGTCTTGCATCTCTGCAGTAATGCTGTCTCACTCGCTCAGCAGTGATACAGAAGACACGTCAACTTCAGAAGCAGCTGGTCACCCCACTAGGGGATCTCTCCACATACCCAGCGGAGCAGAGAGAGAAGCAAAACTATGCATGTGTGACCACCTTGAAGGACTTACTAGGATGGACACAAAATAGAAACAGCAGGTGGCGCTATTCTAACAGTCCTCGAGTACCTAGGGCTATAAACATTTTCTTCAGATAATTTAATCTGGAATTTTTTGAAAAAAAGTTTACTGTTTTTTATTTCCTGCCATTTATTTTTAGATGTTCCTATAAAAGAATTGGCTCTTTGCTTATAGTAAATGTTGTATAAACCGCATTAACTCTATAAATGGTTTTAAAAAGTAAATAAAATCTACCCAAAATATACAAAGTCTGCACATATGAGAAAAAGGAAGTTGTTTGCTTTGAGAAAAGGAAAATGTTATGATTTTAAACTGGATTAGAGACGGGTCAAAAATCTGATCACCCAATTGTGGAAAGCAAAAATTAAGATGTGCCCTCACATTCCAGTTCTAAAACAGCAGCATTGCACTAGAAGGCTTACATTTTCACACCACTAAACGCATAGAAGCACAAATTACTGTAACAGGTGGCCCCATGTGGTTTTACATGCAATGTAATACAATAAACCTTACAATATCAAGTTTCCAGGAAAGGAAAAGACATCTAAACCTGAACTTGATCCTTAAGCAATCTTTAATTTTGGCATTAAAGTGCATAAACTCCCATAGGGATCATTACATCTTTTGACCCAAAGTTTTAATTGAAACTTTAAACAAAATATATTTCTTTCCTAATACATTGGAGTAATGTCCAACTCTCGCAGTACACACTGTATTGCCAGACAAATTCTCTCTAGCTTCACTATGCACTGTCTGATTTGTACTCAAAAGATTAATGTCACAGAAGAGAGAATAATAGGGCATTTCTAGACTAAATGTGACGGTTTTCTACCATGTAAAAATCTATCAACAAGGCTCATTTGGAGAAAGGTTTCCTTTTCAGCTGTGATTAGCTTCACATTTCCATATAATATATGAAAACATTTAGTACAATGCTCCGGATTGTTAAACATTGATTTATTGCCATCCTATGAACTTGCTAGTTTAAAGCAAAAAAAAAAAAAAGTAAAAAGGTTTGGCAATTAGCATTTTACACCATTCTAAAACGTTTCCATATATTTTATCTTCCAAGTTTTGTATTATATTTGAACAAAGTTTTTAAGCTCCACCCACCTTCAAGACAACAATGAAAACTCAGAATAAATAGGACAATTATGTTAATCATATGAGCTTAGAATTTAGTGCTCTAATCTTTTTTCTATTTGTAGATTAGCTTTCCCCCCTACTTTTCCTCAATTTCCTATTAACCCCCAATTTGGTTTAACCCTTTCCAATTCAATTTGTATCCTGGTTTTCTGTCGTTATACAATGGCGCTATATGCTGGCTAAAGCCAGTACCGTATGAGGTGACACATTGGATAGGCTCCGACAGCAGAGAGGCTTGCAATATACAGTAAGAGAACCCCGATGGACGTCTTCCAACATTGGAGCTGTACAGCCTTAAATCATAATGTCTTCAGACGTCAGACAGTGGATTGGAAAAGGTTAAAGGGAACCTGTCATCACATTTAAGCCCCATAAATTACATTAGGGACTCAAATATGATGGAATGGAGATTCCGGAGAGCTGTGTTTCATATTAACCAAGTGCCCCCACAAAGTTGGCACACACGTGTAGCATGACTCTTTTCAGCCAACTCTGTGCACATGCTTTGCCATAGAGATGAATGAGAGAGTGATGGCACGGAGTTAGCTGAAAAGAGTCATGCTGTGTTCGCAAGTTCTAACTTCGCAGGAACGTGGCACAAGAACGGGGCACCAAGTATGTATGAAACACAGCTCCCCAGATTCCCCTTTTCATTACCTTTGAGCCTTATAATATAGTTTATGTGGCTCATAAACAGTTAAAGTGTTAGGAAGTATTTTTGTATCATGTTTGTTCTTTTTGGCACCAAAGTGCAGCATGTATGTTATGGAATGGAAATGAACAAACCAGACTGTCAATCAACACAATAATTTAACATATAACAACTTGTATGATGGGTGAATGCACACTGGCGGATTTAAATTGCGGAATTCGGAGTGGGCAACTGCCTCCAGATTCCACAGCAAATGCCGCCCATAGCATGCTACAAAAGTGATTCATGCTGCTCACGAGCAGAAACCAACTGCGCTTTCCGCTCGTGGATGAAAAACCGCAGCATGCTCCATTTTCATGTGGTATCCACATGAACGGCTTCAATCGAAGCAGACGAGCCGCAGATTCCGCGGCAAAAACAGGAGTTTAGAAAAAAAAAAAAAATGTACTGCACATGTCCAACGGCGAGCCGTGCAGACCATCTGCAGTATAGATAAAGATTTAAGATAGCAGGTACTCGCGGACAACGCTGCTGTTAGGGCCGGATTCCGCTGTGGGATTCTGCATGTGGAATCTGGCTCTGCTGTGTGCAGACGGCTTAAATTATAAAACAGAAAATGAAACGCATTTTCCAGATAAAACACAGCAAAACTCAACTGAGCAGCGCCCACAAGTCCTACCTTATCTTCATTCCTTACTGCTGTCAGGTATACCATTTGTTTATTGTACAGTTTTTCTCCCAACTACATTGACTAGATGTTTGCAATGCGAACATAAAAGTGTTTGAAAAAATGTTTGTAAATGTTTTAAGAAGCATTTTAATTGGCAAGGACTTGGGGATAAACTACATTTTCAGTGTACCAACTTCCATCTGAGCATACCCCTTGAACTGCTCGCAGTCCACGGCTTGGTCTTCCACATTTGGGGGCATGGCAACAGTCAAACTGGTAAGCACTTGATATGAACGTCATCTAGGCCACTCACACAGCAGCGCGGCAAAGCACCACGATTTTGGCCGCAGCTTAAGGCAAGTAGGGTTTGTAAATCTGCAACACGCTGAGTTTTGTGCAAATTTTTTTCTGCTACGAGTATGGGATTTTAAAAACCCTATCCACATGTATGGGATAATGAGCAAATTAGCCACTTCTTGACCTTAACCTAAATGATAGTCTTTACTTTCTCCCCGTCAGTGGAGGTTTCACTTTGTTACTAATATATTAGCAGATCATAATGTTGCATGAATAAAGTTTATGTTTTTGGGCGTGAAGGTCCTGTACTCAACTTCTCTTAGGCAGTACCCCATTCATTCATAAACCTCTTTTCTCCCCAAACATTGTACTCCAAAATAAAGTACAACTAGAATCTCGAGTGAAAAGATCACATCCATGTTACATTAAAGCTTTCTTCAGGGTGTGAAACAAGCAGACATACAAGCTGACCCTCCCTCAGGCTGAGAGAAGAAGCTAAAGCTGTAGCATAAACTGTAAAAAGACTCGGAAATTCACTAATGTATAAATTATCAGTGATAATATGTCTATCCATGCATTCTGAAGAATTAAGACCACATTCAACAATTAAACAAAACAAAGACATAGAGGTGGATTATAAGAATCTGTACATTCTATATTCAATACTAATACTTTAGTATTGCCAAATACCTATTTAACTGATTTAAGCAATTTTGATTAAATATATGCATTCTGCTAAAGTGTGTTTTGTTTATCTATTTATCTAATGGGGAAGCAAAACTCTTATAAAATACATTTTAATAAAAAAAACGTAATGTTGAATTGCACGAATGTAAGACCAGGATTTTCAACAGCAGGTGAAGAAAATCACTTGCCAATAAAGTCATAACATTTATGAAATCTGAAGAAAAATTCAGCATGTAGGAGGAAATAATGGAAAATGGATATGGCAGATTAACACTTTCAAAGTGCTAAATGGAGCTATTCATAAATTATACACCGTTTCCGATGGCATAAAAACCAACACAAAATTAATTTTATAACGGCTACTGTACAAGTAAAACTAAAATACATTAAAGAATATACAATAACACTAAACATCACAAACTAAAATAGAACTGGAAAATTATAAGCTAAAATTGAAAAGTTGGCATTATAATATGCCAATGAATGTTGACTCCACAACTGGTTACCGAGAGCTATCTTCCCTGGAGAAATCTCTAGTCCTGAAGTGACTGTGGTACAATACTATTAAGAGGAGCCAAAAGCACTTGTGTAAGCTGGAAGGTGCCAAAATTAGTCACAGTAATCAGTGCTGCATAACAAGCGAGAAGCACTAAGAAAAGATTTAACTAAAATGCTGGTAATGACCGATTGTTAATTTCCCTTTCTTAAAACAAACAAATAACCTTCAATAAAGTATTTGTGTATTAATCACATGTAGATACAAGTTAAGAAAACACACTTAATGGACAAGAAATGTTTAGATGGTAAAATTATATAATTCTGCTACACAACAAAGGGTATACAAAGAAAAAACAAACAAACTAAATCGGTTGGATAAGCAGTTCAATCATTTGATTTACGCCATGACAGACATTCTTTTAATAAATTCAACAGATTAGACACTCTTTGTAAAAAAATAAAAATAAGCCCCTAGAAGGCGTTGTCGTTTTGCTGCAAAACTCAGCATACAGTTACATCAAAGGCAGATATACCTCCACAACATTGTCACAATTCCGTGGCCTACCTGATTTATCGCCAATAGAACATGTATGGAACAATCTGGGACACCAACTTTGGGAGCCTACGAGTTTGTGTGATCTAGAGGCTCAGTTAAAGCAAATGTGGAACATTATACTGCAGGATACCATGTAGAACCTGTATCGCATCTTGCATCCAAGCTAGAAGTGGCCCAACAGGGTACTAGAGCCTGCCTGTATCACATCTTCTATCCAAGCTAGAGATGACCCAACAGGGTACTCGAGCCTCCATGTCTGCCTGTATCACATCTTGCATCCAAGCTAGAAGTGGCCCAAAAGAGTACTAAAGCGTCCATGCCTGCCCGTATGACATCTATCCAAGCTAGAAGTGGTCCAACAGGGTACTAGAGCCACTATGCCCGCCCATATCAAATCTTGCATCCAAGCTAGAGGCGGCCCAACAGGGTACTAGAGCCTCCATGCCGTCCCGTATCACTTCTTACATTCAAGCTAGAGGCGGCCCAACAGAGTATTGGAGCCTCCAAGCCCACCAGTAGAGCCTCCATGCCCACCCGTATCACATCTTGCATCAAAGCTAGAGGCGTGCCCAACAGGATACTAGAGCTTCACTTCAAGTGTTCAGGTTTTTATGCAGTAAATTATCTTTTTGCTCTGATATTGTAATCACTTACTTATACCAATGTTACAGTAACACATATAAAGTTTCATTTGATTCTGACAATTCATTCTAGGGCACAGATTTTGTTTTTCACAATGAACATATAACATATCTAGATAAAAATTCTAATTACCCTAAAATATAGATGTTATATAACGCACTGATCTTTTCTTAACTTCTCAGTTTTTCTAGCAGTTAGATTTTATGGAGATGTTGTCTGAACATTGGCTCTATTCATATTGTAGGCACGGTTTGGTAACATAGTATGTTAGGCTGAATAAAGACAATGTCCATCTAGTTCAGCCCGTCTCAACCCCCCCCCCCCTCCCCATATTAGTGCAGAGGAAGGCAAAAAAGCCCCAACAAGCCAGTTAAGTTAATTTGGAGGAAAAAAAAATTCTTCCTGGCTCCATGATGGCAGCCAGAGTAATTACTGGATCAACATTTGAGATCATCAACCCCGCTGGTCACCTAATGTCTAAATCCTGTAATATCATAGTGCTCTAGAAAGACATCTAGTCCCCTCTTAAAACTCCTCAATGGATTTTGCCATCACCACGTCCTCAGGCAGAGAGATCCACAGTCTCATTGCTCTTACAGTAAAGATCCCTTTTCTGTGTTGGTGATGAAACCTGCTTTCCTTAAGACGCAGCGGATGCCCTCTCGTTACCGATGCAGTCCTGGGTATAAACAGATCATGGGAGAGATCCTTGCATTGTTCCCTTATGTATTTATACATAGTTATTTGGTCAACCCTTAACCGTCTTTTTTTCCAGGGTAAATAATCCTAATTTTGATAGCCTCTCTGGGTATTCCAGTCCTCCCATTCGTTAATGTATTCACCCTTCTTTGAACCCCCTTAAGTACTGTAACATCTTTCCTGACCACCGGTGACCAGAACTGTACACAGTATTCCATGTGAGGCCTGACAAGTGCCTTATATATAGCGGAAGAATAATGTTCTCGTCCCTCGCCCCTATACCTCTTTTAATGCACCCGAGACTTTATTTGCTTTTGCAGCAGCTGACTGGCATTGGTTGCTCCAGTTAACTCTACAGTCCACTAGTAGCATCAAGTCTTTTTCCATCTCACTTTGGAGAACTGAACATATCACATTTCTTGTTCCACTCATAAACCAATATGTACAATATGATTGCTGAGAGTTAATCAAAGATAAAGAAGCTACATCTACATATGCTTCAATTAAAATATTTAAACTCTGTTTCATTTTCTTACCCATCATATTATATAAGCTCTGCGGTGCAAATTGCCTTGGCATTTTCAGTATTGCTTCTTTATACACAGAGAGAGCATCCTAAAGAAAGAAAGAAATCACCAATTATACACAAAAACAAAGTTTTAGAAGCACATTATTACTTATATAAATACCAAGATTGTTTAAACCACATTAATGTAAAAATAATCATCACTGCTCTTAAAAACATAGCATATACGAAAAAATAAAGAACAGGTGACTGGTGTACATTAGTAGTTCACAAAATCTGCATTTATCTACAAAGATGCAGTAATTATACTTTACTTAGTCTTTGCGAAGCCTTAAACAGAATTATAATTGTAATTATAATTGTAATTATTGTAATTATAATTTTCATAAAAGATAAGTCCTATTTGGCCAAGTTACTAAATTCTATTTATAAGTTTCTTTTCTATAGCCGGTCTCACATGACCATATTACACCTATATATTAGGATCTGTATCCTGAAGGCACCCAACTCCAATGGTTCTAGGGCATCAATTAGATCATAAGGAAGTCTTATCACCTACGTTTAATTCAATAGAAACATATGTGCTGAGGTTCGTAAGTCAGCCTAAATCCTATATATTGTTTATATGGGCTACATATTAGGAAAGGTGTTTGGCTGTTTGATAATGAGTGCCATAGCAAATAGGGTCACAGTGGTTGAAACTAGGCCCCCTACGCTAGGGAGACCCACAGACATTCCTTCCCACAGTAGAAGGGACGACACTGCAGCCCCCACATCGCGATCTCCAGCAGTACTTCTCTATATCACTCTACTGTATGACTAGGACACCACATGCACCAAGCTTAACACAGCCGGATGCCTTTGCCCTAATGTCCAGCTTTCCAGTGCTTTAGACAACTTTTTATAAATTGAGAGCAGGATATGGGAGGGAGGGGGGAGCAATCAAGTTGTGTGCAGTATCCCAGACATGCAATGCAGCAAGTGATGCAGGGGAGCACTGCTAGATGCCGGAATTCATGGGGATATAAACTGCGGAAAACACAGCTTGAAGGGGCACATAAAGGCACAATTACTTTGAGGACGCAGAGGGGGGCATTATTTGTTTGTGAGAACAGAGACATACACTTTTGTGAGACAAAATTACTTGTTGGGGGGACAGACTGGCACATCTACTTGTCGGGGGCACAGACTGGCACATCTACTTGTCGGGGGGACAGACTGGCACAACTATTTTATATAATTAAAGGCAACTCCCCTTTTAATTAAAATTTACCCCCAGACTGGAAGTTGCAGATCCTTCTTAGCCTTAAAGGCATGCTCCATTCCTGCAGTCCATGGCCGCTTCCTTATGTACTTTATAGTCTTTCAGTATATGCATATAGAGGTCAGTTAGATTGTTCTCAGTATACACACACACACACACACACACACACGTGAGGTAGTTTTTCCTCAGTATATACAAGTAGAGGTGTGGTAGATTCTCCAGTGGCGCCAGTACACTTTAAAAAGTGGAGAGAGTGGGGTGAGGGTGGCACATTCTGCAGAGGGCCATTAGTACATGCAGCCTGTGAAGAATCTAACGCTCCTCTATGTGTATACAGATTTTATTCCTCGGTTCCTCTGAAGTAACCATGAGTTCATGAAAATTTTCCGTGCAGACAACACGCAAACACGTGTACCAAATTAATTTGGGCAAAGCCGGGTATATCAGCTGGTCTTTAATATAGAAGTTAATGAGAAAACTAAACAGAAGAAAGAAATGTGGTTCCAAGACTCAGCTGTCTGTGCTGCAGACCTCTACTTCTCCATAACTCACTAAATGGAAGTAGAACTCTGTCTACAATTCTACAGATATAGTGAATTGCAATCCAATTCCAGCACGGTCCACAAGTCTATTAGCTCACACTACACTTTGCACTTCACTGTGATTACACTGCAGAAACAACCTGCTAAATCAGTGCCAATGCTCTTGTGATGACAGGACTATTTGCTAGCTAATGTCCCGTAAAGTCACACAATTCCATATTTTGGTAACTTATAATATATATATTTTACACACACATAAGGTATCTCTCCCTCCCACTTTGTATGAAGGAAAGAGTAAAGTATCCTCCTACTTTGCACCATATTGGAAAGATTTTCAAGCAAGTGTGTGAATCTTATGAACAGCATGGAGCACTGAAGTTTTAGAGTATAACCTTAGATTTACATGCTGAGGTTTGTATCCTAAGAAGCTCTTAAGTGGATCGCTTGAGGTATGTTTCCAATGACGAATTATCTTCCAGTGAAGACACACTGTACCACACATACTCATTAAAATAAAGAAAATAGAAACCACAGTGTATAATGCTAGGGTGCTACTGCAGCCATAAAATTACACTTGCAAACACCTACACAGTAGGAGTATCAACTTTTTTTAACCACCACTAGAGGATTTTCCACGGAAAAATTACGTCAGTTACAAAAATGTGGTACTAAAAAATGATTAAAAGAATCATAATACTTCCAAAATATTAAGGTCCATCTAGATGGGACGAATGTCGGGCAAACGATGCCCGACACTTGTCCCCGCACATACTAGCTCTCGTGCTGCTGCACAGGAGTTAGTATCGTCCACTCACAGCGGAGCGGCTGGAAGAGATTTCTCTCCTCGCGCTCCCCTGCTTCTCTCCATTGACATAACACATTTAGACTGAGCGATCAGCTTATCGTCCATCGTTTATGCTCCATAAACAATGGACGATGAGCTGATCGCTGATCTTCACTGTAAATAGCAGTCGTTCAGTATTGAAAGGCCGCTATGTTATGTCAATGGAGAGGGGCGGGGGAGAGTGAGGAGAGAAATCTCCTGCAGCCACCCCACCCCCAGCTGGCCGCTCTGTGAGCGATCCAGCACTACTAGCTCCCATGCAGTAGCACGGGAGCGAGGACACACAGGGACGAGTGTTGGGCATCGTTTGCCCAATATTCATCCTGTCTAAATGGACCTTTAGCCAAAGAAGTGAAATAAAATGGAGAAATAAAGTGACACCCCAATACTAGGAGAGTACCATCAGTAAACAATTAAGATTATCTACCACCAAGTGCTCTATCAGCAAGAGATCTATAAAAGCACTCGGGTACATTGTCAATTCCAATAGATTGCCTGCTTGGTGGAGTTTACACCTACATTTCAACTCGCAGGGGTATCTCCAAAACACTATTGCACGAAGTATAAAATGTATGTAGCCATCTCTTGGTAATACTTTTCTTGTAAATATATCATAAAAACTGTTCACAATATAATTAAATAAAGGTAGAATGTCAGATCCTTTTACATGGGCCAATTATTGGGCCTGAATGGTCCTCCAAAAGCTCATTTGTCTTGATGATCAAGCCATGTAAAGGGACCAACGGTCAGCGAGCATAAAACCGCTCACCGATCGGCTGCATCTCTGTGTGAACAGGGCCATGAACAGCTGGCCTATCAGGATGTAAGAAATGAAATGATTACTGATTAACATGCGTGTCAATCAGTGCTTGTTAGATTGGGCCAAGAACTCTGGTTGGGAAAAGAGACCCTTGTAAATGTTATATATTTTCGGAAATAAAGTTAATCAAACATTTTTCAAACATTGGTAGATGAATTCTTAAAAAACATTTTGGCGAAGCAGGAAATACTGTATTAAAGTTGTAGTGTTTTTTTTTTTAATTTAAGCTAATTTATTCACTTACTTGATTGAGGTAATTGAAGCTTTCACTGAATAAATTTGCAAATATTTTAATTAGATCTGAGGTCTATAAATTACAAGATGTAGATTATTTTCACTTATCATTATACAACCATTATGTATATAAGATTTAGAAACACACGGTGGGGGGGGGGGGGGGGGGCAAAAATTCCAATGCCTCCCTATAGCTTGAGCTTATTTATATTTTACATTTTAGGAAATGCTCAGCCTAGACTAAAAGCTATATAATATTCTGTTAACGGTTTGAAAGATTGGCTTTGCGTGCGGCGATAATGCGTAGGAGTCAACAATTTTATACTAACTCCTATACTCCATTCGGATAGTCTCAATGTGTAAGGATTCGTAGATGAGTATTTTGGATACACTAAAATTTTGTTTTAAACATAACACAGGATAAAATGCACCATAAACGCTGTGCTTGTTTTTCTCAAAGCTTAAGAAACTGCATAAAATATAACCAAAGCAATAAAGTGTTTTGTTTTTAAAAAACATTTATGCATTTCCTTTTTTATCCCAAGTCAAAAGTAAGTTACTCAAGCACTGATAAAGTGTATGATGTAAAGTCAAGCAACTGCCTAGTGTCGATCGATGCATGGTTATTAGAGATGAGCAAGCATACTCGATAAGGCAAACTACTCAAGCGAGTAGTGCCTTATTCGAGTACCTGCCCGCTCATCTCTAAAGATTCGGCTGCCGACTCGGGTGACGGGTGACATGCGGCAGTGAGGAGGGGGGAGCGGGGGGAAGAGGGAGATCTCCCCTCCGTTCCTCCCCGCCGGCACCCAAATCTTTAGAGACGAGCGGGCAGGTACTCGAATAAGGCACTACTCCCTCGAGTAGTTTGCCTTATCGAGTATGCTCGCTCATCTCTAATGGTAATCATAGAATAACATTTAATGAATATATTCTGATTAGATAAAAAAGTGGTACCATGACCTTGTTCTTATGGTTATTGTGTACTTGATAAATTTTGAGCAAAAATCCTAATTTGTGTTGACCACTATAAGAGTTCTCAAACTATATTAAACACATAGAAACTCTAATGATGCTATAACTAATGGCCCTATCATTAGTCGAATTCACAGCCTGATGTAATGAGCATTGATTGACATGCATGTCAATTGACGCTCATTTCATTCTTGCTTACACGGGCTGTAAGATCTCTCTCTCCCCCCCCGCTCCCCCACGCTCACTCCCACAACTCACCGCTCACCCCCGCCGACCCCGAATCTTTTCTCAGGAGCGGGCATGTACTCGAAAATGGCAATACTCGCTCGAGTAATTTGTCTTAACGAGTACGCTCGCTCATCTCTAGTTACTATAGCAATTACCAAATATATAATCTTAAGACAAAATCTTAAAACAATGAAGTATCTATCTAAACTACATATCGCGCTCACACATTAGGGCCACTGTTAGTAATTGTAATTCATATACAGTTGAATATATATTGTGTCAACATACAACCTATATAGGATACAAATAGCCTTATATGGGCTGTGTGCAGTTATCTGAGCTAGATACAGTGCATCATGCATAAAACTCCAATTACTAGCACTTTTCAGAACAGTGTAGCTTTATGCTTTGCACCCCAAACTGCGTTGACTCCCTCTCCCCCGTCTAGTCTACACATCCATTTATCGCCCTAGGATGGGTTTCCACAGGCTGAACAGATGGCAGCCATTTTGAGGCAATTCTGTACAATCTCTTCAACTATTTTCATCTTGGGGATTACCCAAGACTTCTTCGCTGAATTCAATTTGAGAAACACTTATTGGAAACTCACCTCATACTGTCCTTGCTCATGGTACAACTTCCCCAGATTATAAAGGCAACTGGTCACTGAACTTTTATGAGCGTTTGGATCTTTTAAGTTTTCATCTGGAATTTCTGAGCATTTCAAGAAAGTCCTTCTGGCTTCTTCAGTTCTTCCCTGATTCATAAGAATTATACCTGTATTCAAGTATGCCGCTGCAAAAAATAAGTAATGTAGATGAATATTTCAATTTTTATGCAATATGGTAATTGGCTGAAAAAAAACAAACAGATAATGGAATATTCCACTGGTACATTAGTAGGCTTAAATTTAATTGTTGACTCTGTGTCCTGCCAATGGACCACCAGAGGCGATGAGTGGTTCAGCCTACATACTTCATAAAAGCTTTCATCTCCCCACACACTGCCAATTAGGATGCCAGTTGTGATGATGGTTTGTGGTGAGGTCTTAGCCCTTCATCTTATTTCAAAAAAAGACTCAAATTATAATGATATACAGATGTGACCAGGGAAGATAAAATGCAAATTCATTACTTACATGCCAGTGTAGGCCTGCTACCAATTGCTAACTTGTAGTAGTGAAGAGCCTCTGCAAACTTGCTGTTTTCCTGGAGCAATAAGCCTCTGTAAGAAATACACCAGAAAGAGAATGAAATATTAAAAAGTATGGAAGATACAGAATGAAAGAACACAGAACTAGGGTTATAAATACTGAATTAGGATTTCTTTCTTTCATAACAGGCAAATCATGAGTCAACTCAGCCATACGGACTACAACCCTGTGTCCAATCCCACTCAGGAGTCGGCACACATACAGGCTAGAGACCTTGGGTGGCTGCACACCGGCCAGCTAGATTCCACAGCGGATCCGGGCTGTGAAGCTAACCAGTGAGCCTACGTACCTGTGGTGTCTGCATTGTGTATGACCGCAACGGCTCGCTGTCAGTCATGCTTTTTTTTTTTTTTTTTAATATGTGTAATTTCTGCACCGTCACTGGGCGATGACGTCGGTACGCACGGCCCATCTGTAATGCTAATTGCGTATGGGGTGCGGGTCAAGCACCCTCCATTAACTTACATGCAGGCTATCCGCGGCACAATAGGGAATACTGCGATTTTCCCTCTGCTCACGGAATACACAATTGGTATCCGGGAGTGAGAGCAAAAAAACGAAAGTATATGCGTGCGATCTGCTGTGGACGTTGATTGCGGATTCCACGATAGGAATCCGGTCGTTTGAAGTCAGCCTAACTTTGCAACTAAGAGGACTTTAATTTTGGCATGGCAAAACCCCAAACATGGATATTGATAGGTTGACTTGCTTCAGATGAATTTTTCAGAGTTGTGTCTTGGAAGACTTGTGACCAGTAGCAAGAAGTTATCTGGGAAAGCAGACATCCATTAATAAATCATATTGGTAGGGACCACTAAATAAATAAGAATAAAAATCGGCACCCTCTAACTTTCAATACCCATCTTGTTAAAGGGATTCAGTCGCCAGGTTCATGGAGTTTGATTCGGAGCCGAGTTCCAACCACATGGGAGACCACAGGCCGTGCCAGCTTCTCCCTGCCCACATCATACAGACTGACAGTGCTCTCCCCTTTTGTGTTTAGGGAAAAAGTTGTCACATTCACGGCATGCTGCTGGCAGGAGGAGGCTGGCGCTGCCTGCCTCCGTGACTCAGAGTTCAGCTCCGAGTCAAACTTCATCAACTTGATGACGGAGTCTCTTTAGTATAAAAGACTAAGGCCGGCTGCACTCGGACATATTTGCATTGCGGAATCCGGCCCCGGATTCCACAGCAAAGACCGCCCATAGCATGCAATGGAAAAGCGCTTTCTCCTGCATACGTGCGGAAAGCAATTGCGATTTTCCGCTTTTCGACCGGTTTGTGTGCAGTCGGCCTTATACGGATAGTGAATGAGGGAAGATTTATGTAATCACATAACTTTTCATGTAAGTTAGTAAATGGATTAACTAGGTTACTAACAATATCTGGTCAGTTGATTTATAAGAGTATTCTAAAGTTTTAATGCAAATTAAATGTGCAAGGTGTTCAGCCGGCATGGCCAACCAAACATTTCTAATAACATTTTGTTTGTTTTAAGGATTTAACAATTTTGAATTTCATATAGTTCTCAACATCAGGCATGTGGTATCAGCTACCTACTGTGCAAAATACATTTCACCAAGTAATAGGCAACATAAAACACACAGATATACAGTATATTACATTCTATCACTGCTTTCTTTTTATGCATCTACTCCTAGAAGCCTACGCTAATAACTTCCGTGAAGAGTATTGCCGATTTTATGTGGTCCCGATTTCCAAACAGTTTATGCCATATAATAAGAGGGAGCATATGAAGTATGTCCTAATGTAATACATACACTCTATTGCAAACACTGCACTGGGAATGACTAGCAGATTATGCCGCCAAATGAAAATTATGACTTGAGGGAAATATATTTAATTGCTTTGACATTGCAGCTATACATTTTATCGTATAAAGAAAAATCTAGAAAATTACTATTTCGATTTTCTTTTATGGAATACACACAGCTTTTATATACCGCACTTTCGTCTTTACACTCAGGATTGTACTGGTTCTTTAATACTGTCCGAAAAGACTAGTAGAGTGAAGATGATCTACAGCGGGCTGTCATTAGATCTGTTTATCTTGGAATGTTTTGTAATCCCAGCTGATTTGGGGCTCATTGGGATGTTCATTTAACGTAGCAGAACAAGGCAAAACCAGATTCATATCTCATCAGCCATGAAGCATTGCATAACTTAAAGCGAAACAGCCCATGAAACAGTTTATAGTCAAAAGAACGCTCCAAGTTTGTACAACAGATTTACAACTCTTTAAATCTATATCAAATGTTGCATATATTTGCAAATCATTAACTTTTATCTTGCACTACACTTTAATATACCATGTACCATATTATTCTCCATTGTGAAACTCAAGTTCAAATTTCTTCTGTATTCCTGTACTAGAGCGCAGTACATAGCAGGAACTCCAATGACAGAGAAAACTACAGAACGCTCAAAATCCATATAAAAAAGGAAATGGAAAGTTACTCAACTTTTTATGTATCGTTTAAACGGCGATATATTTTTCAAAGAGGGTATTTCTTCGCATGACAAATGTGGTAGGTTTTCTTCCCACTGCACCTTACATAGCATGTGTGTTGTCTAAATCACATTACTGGTGCTGATTAGAAAAGACAGTGGCTTAACTTGAGAAAAGTACAGAAGTGCAGAACTAAGCAAGTCCTTCGGGATTCTAGAAGTTCAGCAGCACTTTGAATGGAATGAAAAGCCTCATCACACTATACAAACACTTAAAAGGGGCATTTCCATCTCGGGCAATCAGTCAAAATTGGAATACTCCTGTCTACAAGGCAATCCAGGATAGGGAAAAGCCAAGCATGCCGTTCTACAGAGTTTTCGTAGCTCATATAGGAATGAATCTGAGTTATGGAAACGGTCTAGCACAAGGAGATATGCTCTTTCCTAAACTGCGGAACTGCAGAGATAGTAACTCATATGCTATGCTATTTTTCTCCCATTTATTCTGATGGAAGTCCCAAACAGCATAGCAGAACTCAATAACCAGTTCCCATATTCTAAGCACCCCATGTTATTACTTAAAAGGGGGGGGGGAATCAATTTTGTCATACAATATATAGAAATAAAGCAGCGGGATACCACATGGGGTATCCTGTGAAGTTGGCGGTAAGACAGTAAACTAGTTTTTAAAGAGAAAAGTATATAAAAAATGGCATCAGATACAGATTCATTCTGTAGAGAAAGAAGTGCCAAGTCACTCAGCCTCATCTAATGAAGCAAATCCATGTGCACCAGCCCAACACAGATTCTGCATGGAAACCGCATCAAGAATTAATGTCGATCAATGGGTTGTAAAAATAGCACACAATCTGATGTGGGTTTGCAGCACAATGAAGAACAAGCTGTATGGTTATGCAAATCGAGGAAGTAGATGGTGTCACTAAATATGCAAATGGTCAAATTTTCTGTGCCAATTCATGCCAATCTGTGGCCTCAATGATTCGTAAGCCAGATCAGAAGCAGCCACATGAAACATCAAAAATTTGATAAAAGTCTCCTGTTTGTCGACATGCCAGCTCTTGCCACTTGTTACACACGGAGAGGGACAAAATCCTTGAACAGAGAGACCTTAATTTATCACTCATCAGATCGCTCAGTTAGACCAAGATGTCAGCACTGTTCAATGTTGCATATCCCAGTGGTCGGAAGAACAAAGACCAA
Source organism: Eleutherodactylus coqui (assembly GCF_035609145.1). Lineage (NCBI taxonomy): Eukaryota > Metazoa > Chordata > Amphibia > Anura > Eleutherodactylidae > Eleutherodactylus > Eleutherodactylus coqui. The sequence continues at coordinate 124,450,365 of NC_089838.1, read as the reverse complement.
CTCAAATAAGAACAAAAACTGCACAGAGATGAAACTCTGCACAAACAGATTGTTAAATTAGAAGAAAAATGCGTAGTGATCCGTTCTGCACAACAAGAGTAACTAGATGTCACATCTCAAGCCTAGGGCATTGAACAATGTCTTCACAAACCATCAGAAGGTGCTTGCATGACATTGGGCTACGAGCCAGACTTCCAGGGACAGGTGTTCTATTGACCTCACGCTACCTCTCTCAAATGCCATCATGGTGCAGCGTAACATGTCAATTAAGGCAGAAATGAAGGTCTGTCCTCCTTAGCAATAAGTTCCGCTTTGGTTTTGGATGCAATGCTAGCCGGGTATTGGTCTGGAGACCACATGGGCAACTTCGTGAGAAGACCTTCATGACAGAATGCCACACTGGTCCTATTCCCATGATTATGGTGTGGGGTGGCATAATGTATGGTAGCTGGACCCCTCTAGTCTTCATTCCAAGTGCAATAACAGCTCAGCTTTGCATTGATTTTGTCGTCAAACCAGTGGTAAGGCAATTTCTCAGAAGTTTCCTAGGAACCGTTTTTCATCACAACGCCAGGCTGCATGGTGCTCATACAACTGTGAGCAGCCTGTGTGGTCTAAACTTGTACCATGGCCTCCAGCATGTCCGGACTTGTCTCCCTTGATGATTTGTGTGCCCATGTGCATTCAGTGGGCAGAACATTCATAATCTTATTGACAGCACGTGAGTATTTCTGCGCATAGCGCTCATAAGTGATAGTGAATAAAATTGAGGAGTTGTGAATATTTTGTTTATATTCTTTCATCATTAGCAGATCATTAACAGGTCTTTCAATGCTGTGGCTTCCATAATTCTTTGACTTTTCCTTCTTGGTGTTGCAGTTTCAATGCCAAGAAGTGTACATTATATTTAAGGATTTAATTTTTATTTGTGCACATCAGCATAATCCTATCAACCAGTGTTGTAAAGAAGCTCTTACAAGAGTGAGGAGTCCAACAATTAACAGTGGAGGAAGTAGCGGAGGTGCACAATTTTAGGGCACCTTTACATGGTAGGACTATCGAGTGCATAAGCACCTGACAGACTTACCAGCGACTATCGCTCTTGAGCTTTATACAGGAGTGATACTCATTCAAGTGGAGGCGAAGTGGTCCGGGTATTGTTTTGGCCCATCTACCTCCAATCACAGTAAACAGGAGTCACTCATAGATTGAGCAACTCCTGTTTACGGAATGATTAGTGACAACTGATTGACTTCTTGCTTAGTGCCCAGTCGAGGGCCATGTGTGAATGGGCCGACAGTCACCCAAAGTCAGCCAGTGTAAAGGTACCTTAAGTATTACAGGGCACCAATTGGAATAAATAGCTGAAAATGTACTACATGACTGTATTAAGTCATCTGGAGCAGCTCTCTACACTGGCTAATAGTCAAGGGTCTTGAGCACAGGATCCTCTCTATTAAGTCCATATGTCATAGAGACACAACTGTTTTAATAGAACTTACTCAACTCTCAACTCAGGCAGAACTAGCAAGGGGATTTCTGATCTACCATTTTACATATTCATAAGCAAAACGAGATAATAAAATATTCCAGGCATTTACTGCATACATTGCTATAATCACTGATGTATAACTGCACTTTGAAGCTACTTTGCCGAAAATATGAATATCCGATCTGAATGGCAGTTCCCTAATATTAACTAAATCCTGCTCCTGTTAGCTTTGGGAATAATACACATCTACTGCAGTGCTATTGGGGAAATCTCAGTTTTGTCTAGGAGCTCTGCAGTAGATCTGAATCACTCCCAAAGCTAACAGGAGCGGTTCTGGTAATGACCATTTACTAGGGAACTGCCATTTAAAACAATTCATTGATATTTTTCTGCAAGTAACTCAAAGTGGAGCTATAACCAAGTAAAGATTTTAGAAGTTATTGCGCATTTCACATGCATAATAGAAGGTTGTAGAGGGTTCTTCCCTCCTCACCAAAAAGATTACGTCTTACTATGGCTTTGGTCTGTAAGCGCACTAACCTCTACTCTGACCCGAGCACAACTCTCAGGATGAGCTGTCAGGGTTGGCTGGCTTCCCAACTACAGCTGTAGCCTCTGTATTGTGCTGTAATTCAAGAAGGGACTTTACACTGTCTTATACAATACTGAACTATTCTCTTTATTCACTTGAAAAGCAATTTCGGGCTAGGCGGTGCCTACTATATTCAATAAGCCAAGTACTGTCAGCCATAACACTATTTTACAGAGAGCGATTTCAAAAATGGATAGGATGTGAAAAAAAAAAAAAGCAAGTGGGCAGAACACTGTAAGAAAATGGAAAATCAGTAGAAGAACACAGATGAGCGGTGCTTCGAAGTAGATGTTGGGGAAGGTGCCGTCAGCCCAGAAACACTGGTTAGCCAAGAGCTGTATAGCATCAGTTGGCATGCAGAATGTGGTAGAAAGGCTAAAAGCTCTGGTGAAACCTGGCAGAAAGGAACTGTGAGCCAAAAAATGCCGATGATCTAGAATTAGTAAAAGCTTTATTCAAACCAGCAGGTAATGCATTTCAAGGCTAAATGTCAGAAAGCTGGATAGTGAATTCTGATAGCCAATCAGAGTACTCTAATCCAAACAGGTCAATGGTACCATTGGTGGCGAGCCATAGAAGTTTATGGCCTTCAGTGTTGAGTCAGTCTTCCCACCATGTTCTCCTGATTTTAAAAATGGTCTCATCAAGGAAATTGCTCAACTCTGGGCACACTGGAAACCAGCTGGATATGACATTTGTCCCCACAAACAAAATTAGACTGCGAGTCCCGTTAGGTATTTAGAACAAAGCAATTTAGAATATTTTAGCAACAAATGAATGTCGAATACATACATATTCTACAAAGGTCATTGTTAGAAAAGCATCACGCAAAAATCCACCACAAACAAATCCACATCAAAATTTGCATGTCTTAAGATACAGCTATAGATGGGAAGCCTTCACCGATCATAAGAACAGAGGTCCCAAATGACTGGAGCCATGGTCACACATGTATATTAACCCTTTCCAATCCACCGTCTGACCTCTGAAGACATTATGATATAAGGCTGTACAGCTCCGATGTTGGAAGACGTCCGTTGGGGTTCTCTTACTGTATATTGCCAGCCTCTCTGCTGTCGGAGCCTATCCAACGTGTCACCTCATGCAGTACTGGCTTTAGCCAGCAGATAGCACCGTTGTATAACAGCAGAAAAAGAGTAAGCCCCCTAGGAAAACCGGGATACAAATTGGATTGGAAAGGGTTAAAGCTCCATTCATTTCAGTGGGACTACCAGAGATAGCTGATAGCACTTGGCTATCTCTGGCAGTCTCATTAAAAGGAACGGAGCAGTAGTGTACATAAGTAACCACAGCTTCATTCCTTCAGGACTCTTCTCGTGAAGATTGGAGGTCCTAGCAGTTGGGGCCCCCACAGATCAGATACAGATTCCCTTTCCTGTGGATATGGGTTGATTTCATCTCACGGGACAGCCACCTTAAACATCTGCATCAAAAACTGCATGCGAAATTCCAAAAACAAGCTAAAATTACAACAACGGACAGGTATCTGAAATCTCTGCTATAGATATGATACAATGATATGTGCCAACATAATTACTAACATAAGAAGAGTGCCTTTAACTCACAGACAAAAGGCATGCATAGAAGAATCCCACCTCCTTCATGTCAACCAGAAGGTAAAATACATTGGTGACCACTGTTTTAATGTTCAGATTCAAATGGGATCTTGATCATCCATTATATACTTGCTCACAATACAAGTGAAATGTTATGCTGTGCTTACTTGGGTAACAACTGTGTGTACATCTAGAGCAACAATACTAGATTTTGTTTGATAACCTCATATACTGTAATTGCATTTCTTACTGATTGCATTTCGAGTAACACTGGTTACGGCCATCCGTTTTTAGATATTATACACAGATCTACAACACCACAGGCAAAATGTAGAGTTACAAAATGTTGTGTTCGTGCCGTTATCTTGGACTTTTCCCTCATTTTTTTTTTACACACTAAATATGTTCTGTTTCGATCCCACGTAATAGGAATGCCAAGGAATTCTAATAAAATACTGGCATAATATCTAAGATCTTTCTACAAGCTGTGGCTTCAGATTCAACACTTTTTTTTATTGGTCTACAGTTTCAAAGTAAGGAAATATTAAAGCAAACTCCTCAGACTCCATACGGACTACAAATGCCCAACTTCACACTTTTTAGGCGATAACCTATAATGTAAAAGATTTGGAAAAAGATGACAAACATACCAAAAGAATAGAATTACAGCCTTCTTTACTTGAGTCTGTGCAGCTTCACATGGAAGATCTTACAAGTAAATGGTTGCCTTTAATGACATATTTGCTAAGCAAGCCAAATATTGTATAAGGGAGCCCATTTTTGAAGCACAGAGTTCAAAATCCCCTGCATGCCTTTACCCAGCCACAGAGCAAATGACAAATTCTGCCTGCATTCCGCCAAGCCTATATGAAGGAGGACATGCTGTATACAGATTTCTACATTGAACTTACATCCGTTAATAAACCAATAAGCGGCAAAGCTTATCTGCAGGCATCCTTAAATGGGTGTAACAGGCCAAAACTATTGATTACCTATCCTTAGGATAAGTCATTTAAAGCAGATCAGTGGGATTCCATCGCTTGGGACTCCACTGATCAGCTGACGAGAAGCTGCTAAGGATGGCCAGAATACTCAGAACGCTAGTGCCGCAGTTTGGTATTGCAGCTCTCTGCCATTCACTTCAATAGAAAATTGCTGCAATACTAAACTCAGCCATTGCGCTATGAACAGAGTTCTGAGCTTTCCAACGGTCCACATAGCGGCTTCTGATTGTCAGGAGCTTCGAGCAGTGGGTCTCTAACGATCTGCTATTAATGATCTTTCCCAAGGATAAATTATCAATAGGTTTAAGCAAATCACAGAAAAAGGTGATTTTCTTAAATAGATTTATCCCAACAGGAGACTATACTTATAGGGGTTTTCCAGCAAACCACTATTGATGACTTCATCGTCAGGATGAGTCATCAATAGTTGATGGGCTGGGATCCTGGCTGATCAGCTGATAGGCGCCCACTGTCAGCATCGTAATACACAGGGGTTGAAGCAGAGGGTGATGCTCAGTCCCATGTAGTGGCCAGAGCGTGTAACTGCAGGTGCAGCTCCCATTAATTTTAATGAGAGCTGCATCTGCAATTACCAGCACTGGCCACTACATGGGTCTGAGCAGCAACTCAAGTCAATCAGCCGGGATCCTGAGCAACGTAGTCTGGCCGATCAACTATTGATGACCTGTCCTGAGGATAAATCATCAATAGTATTTCTACCATATGGGGTGGTGGCTACTCAACATTATACTTGCACATAGATAAGGTATATAAAAGGTGCCAGATAAAGGTGTCATGTTAAGAGTCCTCCTTGTCTAAATTTTTTTTTTTATAGAACTCTCCCTTTTTTGAGATTATCTATGTGCAAGTATAATACTAAGCAGCCACTCCCGTCAATATGTGGCGGGTGTGTGAGTGGTCGTTCATCAGTATTTCTGCAATGCTGTATAGCTTACTGTCTGTTGTTCAAGCGGCTGTGAAGTGCTGCTTTAACCCATCAATAACTGTAACCTGGAAAATCACTAATTTTATAATTCTACGACTGTATGAAGGTAAGCTGGGGTTTTAGAACACTATTGAAAAATATTGTTAACAACTGCTACAAAAATTATGCATTTAATCTGTACTGAAATTTCAATCAACACATGAAGTAGTTTTCAAAGGTAAACATTCACGTTCAAGTCAATTGGTTATCAAATTTACAAAAATTACGTTTTTAACAGAATCCATAGCTAAACATGATCTATTGCCCCTCACAGTTTGGGCATTTCCTGTCACATCTGCTGATGCATAAAGGGCATGGTATTGGCATCTCTTTAGCTACTAATCACTTGTAGCACAATTGGTATTTATTAGGTAGAAAATACACATTTTGGGTATATTTCAATTAACAAATATAATTATGTTCTTTATTACAGTACCTGGCGAAATCAATTTTTATTTTTGATTAATTGCCTAACACTAAGAAAACCTATTAAAACTACCAAAGCATCATCTAGGAACAGATTGTATTGCTTACCAACTGAAATCTGCAACATTATTTAATAAAATGCCTACTTGAAAAATGAGCCGCTGTCCAAGCAAGTAAGGTAAAATGAGCCGCCTAGTCCAAGGATTGCATGGAAGCGCAGTTGTTCAGCTGTCCAATGAGGGGGCTCCCTCTGTCACTCTGGCAATGCTTGGTAGCAAGAAGCCTAAGGCCTCATGTCCACGGGGAAAATCAGGTCCGCTACGGATTCTCCATGGAGAATCCGTAGCGGGTCCCTCCTGCCCCACGGACATGAGGGTTGAAAATAAGAATAAACTCACCTGCTGCGGGCCGCGCAGGGTTTCCCTTCTTCGCGGCCAGATCTTCTTTCTTCGGGCCAGCGGATGTGCTCAGCACGCCGGCTGCGTGCATGCGCTGGGCACATCTGCCGGGCCGAAGAAGTTTCCGGCCACGAAGGAAGGAAGACCTGCATCGCCCGGAGCAGGCGAGTTTAATTCAGGTGCGGGTCTCCTGCGGATTTGGACAGCTTCCATAGGCATCAATAGAAGCCTGCGGGAGACCCGCACCTACATGGAGCATGTCCGGATTTTTTCCTGGACGCGGGACCGGCGCCTGCAGGGAAAAATGAGATCCGCAGGTATTTAACTACCTGCGGGTGTCTAATGCATCCCTATGGGGCGTGGATCCGCGTGCAGAAAAAATGCTGCAGATTTAAAATCTTAATTTGCCCGTGGACATGAGGTCTAACGATGGCCTCCAAGTCGGCCATATACCAAAGTCTACTAGATCCTGCCAGAGGTCTGCCAGTTTAAAACTGACTGGCACTGTATTAAATACTATAATTACATTAGTAGTAGTGCAGAGTTCCTTCTGTTTTAAGATGGCCATGTTACCTTCCGAAGTGCTGGAAAAAAATGGGAATTTTGGATTCTTTTCACTTTAAAGTTTTAAAACATAAGGGCGCCCATTGATCATGGGTATTTAGAATTTTGTTGATACATTTAAGGCGAGATGACTTTTACCTTTCACACAAGTCCTCCTAAACTACTGCTTGTGGACAAGTTCCTTCTACAGCTAAAAAATATGTAGCATATGACACCTAAGAGTGCCACTTAGTGGGTCAGACGTTAAACGAAAATCCTTAATAACAGGGTGCGCCCTGTTTTTGTGGAAATCAGATCCAGAAGGAAGTGTCATGTAAGCGTTCTCAGTTCTGGCTCTTTGCTTAATAAAGTGTATTTACTGATATAGTGTTATCAGAACACCTTTGAAATGGAATAAATGGAAAGCATTTATCTTCTTGGCTGTTTCCCGTTAAAGAGTGTAAATATCTACACATTAATGTCTGGGTTTTGCTTCTTAATAAGAATTCATCCTATAATGTAACACATATATTCCGGCTCTGGGCTGGTTTTATCCGCTATTAAAAAAAAACAGGATATGAATAAACATGTATATCGATTTTTGTTCCTATTGCATTTGACACCATCTGTCTGCATCTGAATGGATATCCTGATAAGAAGAATTCAGAATCCACTCATTAATTTGTGCAGATGGAAAAGCAGCCGGAACGGTTTTGATAACCACATGAGACTCCATAGACACAGGTAGGAATTGTATAATTTCACAAACTCTCTTCATGTTAGCAGAAGATGTGCTAGATACTCAGTGCTGCTACAGTGCTAGCACTAATCAGAGCCGGCTTTCTGCAAGGCCACAGGGGGCTTCAAAAGAAAATGCAGAAGTGAATACATTAAATTAAAACAATACAATAAAAAAGGCACCTAGATGGCAGTTTATTAAAATGTTGTCCAAGCTAAAACTAGGCAAAACAAATGGTGTACCTTCAGGGACAGCTGGAGGGGAGTAAGGTCTCCACCCTGGCATGGATCCATCTACAAAGGCCTTCCTTGACTCCAGTCTCTAGCTAGGGGATTAGTTTAAGCTTACCCTATTTACTAACCAGCTGTAAGATACAAGTGCCAGTTTTATGTTACTACATTTGCCTTAATAAATAGTTATACACAAATGAGCTGGAGGGAAAAAACATCAGAGACTGGTGTTAAGTGTGGGAATGAGGAAACATCAATTTAAGTGAAGTGTAAGTCTTGATTTTTCTTTTTTTTTTTTAATATGAATTAAGAGCTGCTACTAGTACTGCGATGGAAGCCAATGTGAGCCCAAGGACAGTGGTTCTCCACAATGTCTGGAGAACCATTAGAGTTTGAGATCATAATTGCTGTAATATCTATCCATTTTATGGATAGTCATCCCATTACACCTTTAGTTCTTCCAAGCATAATTAACGATTCCAATTTTAGGACTTCTAAAGGACCGTTTTTTTGCTCCTCCGACCCCCAAAGTTTTGGGTTTTTTTTTATAAACTCAGACGTGCTAGGGCTCAATGGTGATATAGCATCTTGCTTGACTGTGGTAAAATAAAAGGATTATTGACACACGTATAATACTTACTTATGGGAGGAATTACACAGGCCAACAGCGTGCGAGGCAGGTCAGAGAGGTTTTGCAATGTAGTGTTTACAAGTGAAGCACCCATAAAAATCTTGTGGCCAAAAGTTGCACTGCTTTTTTTAAATCCAAGTGCATGGCATACTATTAGGCCATGTGACTACACAATATATGAAAAAAGTATTTTATGCAATATGAGGATTTTAACTACTAAATTGTAAATATAAAACTTACTACCCTAGTGTATGCCTTATATACTGAAAGGCCACCATCTAGTAGCACGCTGGACCTTCCTTGGCCGCCAGAAAGTGGAATCCATGCCATGATAAAATGTAGCTTAAGTTATAAAATCATTATGTAGGCATACTGGCCCATGCAGACAGAATAGCTTCTTGTATCTTTAGGGTAACTAAATTAGACAGAGGTATTGACATGCTCTGAAAAGCCGAGAGGATTTTTAATTATTATTAATAAAATTTAGTTTTAAATGTGTTAGTCTATTCTGTGAAGGGCAAACTTTGACATATATACAGACTATTTCCTGTCTCTGTGGCTCCCTGGTCGGGAATCACTGGTCTAGTTATTAGCCTTTCCGCATCTGTGGGTTGCTACCAATTTGTAAATTAATGAACAATATACAGAATTAAGGGGACTACTGAACAGCTTCCATAAAAAAACCCAAAACTGATACACGTTATTTTTGCTGAAGCTGGGGTTGATTCTGCAGGTTAATTTAATTGTAATTAACAGTTCATAGTAAACGCTACTAATGTCTTCATGAAAGTATTCTGAGCTACAGGCATATGATTTATCATCTTTATGTAGTGATTCAGCCTGATTATCCAATCCGTTTGTGAAAAATGTCTGTAATTTCTTTTTGACGGAATGTCAAGGTAAAAAAATAAAATAAAAAAGAAGAAGTATACCAGAAGTTGGCTCTCCTACACTCAAAGCTCACATAGAATATACAGTATAGATAAGCATTCCGCAGTGCTTTCAGGTAATATTTATAAAAGCAAGCAAGCTAGGGACTGAACCTTGAACCGGCTACCTGAACCATTTGGGGATTGAATTCGCAACCTTCAGGTCGTGAGCAAGAGCTCAGGACTGCATTCTGCTGCCCTAAGACTCTATGCCATAGAGTGCTCCTAATGAACTACACAGCAGCTACGAATGCTGGGCAATGTTGTTAAACACTGCAGGAGGGCGTTAATCCATTCAGGGGACTAATTCACACATTATAGTCATTACCTAACACGGGTATAAACCCTAAAGGCCCCTTTACATAGAACAATTATCGTTCAGTTTATCACTGGATCAAGCGAAATGGAATAATCACTGTAGACAGTGCTAGGATCTGAAAGATGAATGTGAATTTGTTTGCTCATTGTTGGTCATTCTGTATAGGAAGGCATAAAAATCAAATGACGATTGGCCTGTGTGAACAGTCAATTGTTAATCTATAAACGACTGCCTGTTTATAGTGAATGGGATTGGGCAACTGGATGTTACCTCCGGCCCACTCCCCCTTTTATTCTTTAACGATTATTGCTCCTGTGTGAAAGCATAGTAGGGATAATTGGTGTGAAAGCACAGCAGTGATAATTGCTGGGGCAGCTGTTGGGCGCTTAAGAGTCTGACAATCATCCCGTGTAAAAGGACCCTAACGTTAGCAGAGCATTCAGAATCTGTGCAACCTACTGCACTAGAACAAGTAAAGCCAGCTGCACGGGAGAGTAATTTGCTGCGCAGCATGACATTGTGCACTTGTGGACCGCCGATTGCCATCCATGCCATGATAGAACCTGCTGCAATCTTTATTGAGCGTGTATTTCGCGTAATGTGTGATTGGCAGCATTGGAAGCCTATGGCAGATTGGTACAAAGTATTCTGTGCGGAATACGCTGTAAGAACATGGTCAAGTGAAGGAGCCATAAGACTTATTATTGGCAACATCCATTGAGGAGTTTAAGAGGGGACTAGACATCTTTCTCAAGCGGAAGGACATTACAGGATTTAGACATCAGGTGACCAGTGGGTTTGTAGCTCCGGGTCTTACCGGTCAGGTAGGAATGAACAAAGGTTGATCCAAGGATTATTCTGACTGCCATTATGAGTCGGGAAGGAATTTTCCCTCAAATGAGCTAATTGGCTTCTGCCTCTTGGTTTTTTTTTGCCTTCCTCTGGATCAACTAGAGGGTGGAAAAAGGCTGCGCTACATGGACATTGTCTCCATTCAGCCTAACATATTATGTTACTATGACGTGCGTGAGGATCAAAGCCTAGCCAGTCTGATCTGGTCGCAGAGAAATTATAATGTAGCACAAACTGCTGAAAATATTTAATGCTGGCCACATCCAGAGGTCTTCTGGAGTCTATATCTCAATGGGTCAAACCGATTTAGTGACACAAGAGAGACTTCCACAATAGGCTTTCTTCTTTCGAGGTTATGGCCAATTGGTAAATATCAGATTTTTTTTTACATGCAGGAGGGAACTTATAATTGCATCTGTGTGCGATTTTATTTTTTTTGGCGGCTGTGTTTTTTTAGATCTTTATTGGAAACTAAGAGCAAAATCCAGGCAGCTCAAGCGGCGCTTTGGAAACCCTTCAATTTCTGAGGCTTTTGAATCCAACTGTGGATTACTGTTACCTGTAGAACTCAGGAAATTTCCTTTTCTTCTAATATAAACTATCAAGCAAATACAAGAAAAAAGAATCAATTCATTAGTACCACCATGTAAGTGGTTGGGAGCCAGGGATAAATATTTGCCTTTAAATACTTATGTCATGACAATTTCTCCTTGGCTTTCCATACAGCCAAATAAACATAGACCGAATGAATCTGGGAACGTGTTTCATGTCATACCTGCAGCAACCTAAATGAACAACTGACTCAATTAGCAGCTTTATTGAGTGTTTATTAAAAAATGCTATTTTCTTTGCCAGTTTATAAATATTGAATTTGCACTTTAGACTGTGAAACCGCAAAGAGGATGTATCGTCAGCGATCTACAGAAGCGTGCTTGCAGCTTTTCTGGAGTGTCATTAACAGAAGATAAGCTGCATATCCCGGCTCTAATTAAACATGGAAACGATCAATAAACATGGGCTGTAAAAAGGACGCAATTAGTCTAGTGAAGGCATTAGATAGCTCGACATCTTCCTATAAGATAAAACTATACACAGAGATTGATGACTTTTACAAGACATGAACAAGTAAAATCGCAGACATGGACATTAACAGGACTCAACTCAAGACATTTCCTACTAACGCTGCGCTATATTTTACTGATAATATACCGGTGTTTTGTTAGCATCCGTCTTGTGTTGCGTAGGGTCACATAAAACATTTAAACCGATGTATATATTTTTGTATGGAACTAGTTAAGTTCTAAAGGCGTAGCGGCCTGATGTTTGGCAGGCGTACATAATCAGGATAATCTATGACATCGCCGAAATTGTTTTCATCTCATCAAGCAAGGTAAAAAAAAAAAAAAGAAAGAAATGAAGGCTTAGGTAAAATGATGATTATATTCTTTAGGATGGAGCATTGGGCACACTTAAGATGTACAACATAAGTTTTATTTTGCACAGAAAATCTAATGGTGTCCCAGGAAAATAACGGATCATATTCCCCAAACAAACTAATTTGTGAAAATGTAATTACTATGTTGTTCGTTTAGCTACAATTACCAACCTTCTAGTTTTTTGTGTGTGTCAAACAGTTGACGTGTCCTAGAACCCTTTTTTTTTAAAGTTAATCCAGGTGCACTAAGTGTCCGTAATAGGAAATTAAGCTTTCCAAGTCAAAGATTTCAATTGGCAATTAGGGGACACATGGGAAACTCACACTAATGCCCAAAATCTGTCTAACGTCACTATTAGTCCCAAGTGGACAATGCATCATTTCCCATTTACTGGGAGATTTAATTTGCTACACATACCATTGGTATGATTACGGCTAAATACTTAGAGTGTCTGCAGCATTCTCACAGGCCTGTCTTAGATTTCTCCTCTGGACAAAACACTTTATTTGCACTATGCTTCTATCCAGAGGCGTAACTTGAAGCTTCTGGGCCTCAATGCAAAGTCTGTAACGGGGCCCCCAATTATAATGCTTTATCCATAGTACTGGGCTCACTACATGGAGAAGAGAGGCGTTATGGAACCACCAAGGCTCGTGGGCCCAGGTGCAACCGCATCCCCTATAGTTACACCAGTGCTTCTATTTAGTCTTCAGATGAGAAAGAAGTCTTTTTAGTTTTGCAGATAATGTAAAACACTACTAAGTAGAGTCTTAGCTAGACCATCATTTACTTCAGGCCAAAATTCAGTTTGTTGCCTAGCCTTGTATCCAAGTACTATAACCTAGGTAAAGCGGCTTGTTGGTGCCTTTCTGACAACCAGCATCAAGGGCACAAGCTCTGCCAGCCACTCCAACCTGCACCCTCTACTACCATGTTCATATGATGCTCCTGAAGAGAGAAAGGACTTATGAATTCCTGAAAGAATTCACAATGACATTTGCATCCAATAAATTGCTCTTAATTAGATTTTTTTTCTCATTTTAAGTGAAAAATAAAATGACTACATATTTTACACCCAACAGTGATATTAGTCATCAACCGTATTTTTGTTTAGTCTTAACTTTGGGCAGGGCATGTGCCACATCTTAGGAGTGTCCCCACATGAGTATAACTGCACAGGAACAAGCACTTATGAACACAAACATTTGTTTTTAAGGGATCATTTTATGTTTCAAAGACGTTTTAGTCAAGCTGATAATATGCAGCCTTTAACAGACTGTTTACCATGTTTTTACAGTTTATCCTAAGAGATGTGAAAAAGCAGAATGAACGTATTTAAAGCACAGGGGAATTTTAAAGGGGTCAAATCACTAAGAAGAGTATTTAAACTTTTTAAAGCAGTACCCCAAGATCTTAAAGGGGATGTATAAGATTAGAAAGAGTGGCTGATTTTTTTTCTTCCCCACAGAGCTGCAATACGAGATATAGCCCATGGAGTAGAATCCCAGTGTCCGGAAGAGCGCTCTCCTTCCTTTTTTATCCAGACTATTTAAGCATGACAAGCCGTGGAGGGGAGTGTGACATTACACACTTATGTCAATACAATGGACATATTTAGATTTAAAGTGTGTCTATAGAAGCTTTGTATGGATACCTGTGTTAGACATACACATCTACATCTTGGCATAGCGACATCAATCTAGATACAATATTATACAGTTTAAGTGTATAGTCAAAGTGGATGTTCAGAGTTAGAAAAACATGACTGCCTTCTTCCAAAAACAGTGCCACTCATGTCCGATGGCTGTGTGTAGTATCACAGTTTGGCTGCAATTACCAGACACATCCAATGGCCAAGAACGGCGCTGTTTAAAAAAAAAATAAATAAATCTATCATCTTTATTTATTCCTGGATGACCCCTTTTAAGACCCAGAAAACTCCTGTAAATAACAGTAGCCCCTACTTTACTAATGTACCGTGTTTCACCGAAAATAAGGCACCCCTGAAAATAAGACACCCCCTGAAATTTGCAGAAGTCCCAAATATAAGGCACCCCCCGATAGTAAGGCATAGTAAAGTGTGCAGACAAGTCAAGAGGCCTGTCCCCTGCTGCCATCCCCGTTGTCTCCTACCTCCAGATGTATAGGTAGATCTGCAGACAGTCTGCTGTTATCCTGTCCCTGCTGTGCTGTACGAGTGTGCTGTTGTGAGCTCCCCTTGCTGGCTGGAAAAGTCCATACTGTACATTCTGTTCCTGCTGTACATGTCTGCTGTGATGAGCTCCCCCTGGTGGCAGGAAGCTGCAATACCATCCCTGCTTACAAGTGGCACAGGAACTTCTGTCTGCAGACAGGTACGTTACTTTACAGCCCTTATTTTTTTATGGCTCTGTGTGTGAGTCAGGCAACCTGTGTGATTCTTAAGGCTGGGTTCTCACAGAGCGTATTTCCAGCGGAAATCTCGCGGTTTGGCCACAGCGATAAACAGCGAGATTTCCGCCGGGAAAGCGCTGCTTCAAAACCCACGGCACTCAGCCGCTTGTTTTGAAGCGGCCTGGCTGCATGCTTTTCCGTTTCTGTGGCCGGTGAATCCGCACCAACACACCAGCTTTTCCCAGCTTTGCTGTGACAGATTTGCTGTCCCATGTGGACGAGATTTCTGAGAAATTCCGTCCACAAAGCTGGCCAATTGAGGGATTAGCGGCCACAGACAGATTTGCCGCGGCGAAATAAGACACCCCCTGAAAATAAGACATAGCGCATATTTGGGAGCAAAAATTAATATAAGACGCGTCTTATTTTCGGGGAAACAGGGTACCATCTCATGGCAGCTCTCCCGATGACGCTGTATTTGAACCAATAGCATGCGGTTGTCAGCCTTGTTACAATAATTACTAAAAAAAACAATGTTGGGCATCTTTCACATCTGCGTCGGGGGTCCGTTTTTCTGCTCCATTCAGGGAGCAGGAAAGGGGAATCCTTTGGCTAAACAACTCCAGCTTATCACGGAACTGAATGGTGCCATATGGCCCCTATTGGCTATAATGGGGTCCGGTTTCCACTCAGCTGCCCGGCACTTTACCGAAAGAAAAAGTGCTGCGTGCAGCGCTATTTCGTGCCATATCAGCGAGCAAACCTCCTAAGAATGGTTTCAGGCAGATGTGAAGGCAGCCTTATTTAGCTAAATAATGCAGTGAACATAATAGGTGAACATAGAGAAAAACTCTAACAAGAAGGTACTTATATCAATGCTCTAATACTGTGAGAAAAGATGACCTCGCTCCATTCAAGTGGAACAATACATATGATCCAGGATACATAATGCATGCTTCTACTATCTCACTGATTGAAACAGGCTTTAGTAAATGTAACAAACTGCTACCTAGTAGAAAATTAGTGTGCACACAGGTCAAAGCCAGTCTGCAAAGTGCTAATAATCTGCGTATGTCCATGTATGAGGGTGCACTCTGTGAGTTCTGAATATACGGATAGACAATTGCTTTTAGTTCTGCGAAGTAAAGATTAGCTTTACAGTATGCTCGGTCTACACGTCATGTTATAGACTCGGGGAAGCGGTCTACCACCAACATTATTTGTGTACAGAGCCCTATATACTGGCTCCATAAAACAGAAAACATTCCAGCAGGTAAAAAACAAATAATGCTACCAGGGAGGCACTAAATTACGAGGTATGAAAAAGTAACAACACGGTCACCAATATACAGTAGGACTTCTGTCACTAGACAAGACCCATAATACCCCAAAGAAGGCAAGGTGGTGGGAGGTAATGCACTTTTTTGCAAGGCATATTCTACTTTCTAATTGCATACAGATGTAGCAAAGTTTCATGTAGGAGAGGAATGAGAAACTCACATTAGTCCAGCATCCTACTGAGATTTAGGCTGCGGTGTCTATATACAGCGATACATAGAAGTTGATGTATACAAAAAAGGATGCACATTTTTAATTAAACTCTATTGCAAAAAAAAATCGCCACCACCAAAAGTGCCCATAGCCTTTAACCCTTTCCAATCCACTGTCTGACGTCTGAAGACATTCTGATTGAAGGCTGCACAGCTCCAATGTCAGAAGACGTTCGGCAGGGTATTCCTACTGTACATTACTAGCCGCGCTGTTGTCGGGGGGCCTCTCCAGCAAGTCCCATACCGCAGTACTGGCTCTAACCAGCAGATGGTGCCATTGCATAATGGCAGGAAGAGAAAGCCCCCTAGGAAACCCTGAATCCAAAATTGGATTGCAAAGGGTTAACACTGCATACACTGGCTGCTTACAGCTACCACTAGAGTACGCATAGGAGCTTGCTGCATACGGTTTACACAGTTTAAAGGGCAAGAGGGAGTTCAACAATTTCTAAAAGTGCCAGAAATACTTATATATAAATAAATTAAGAGACTTTATGAGTATTTTCTGCATGGTTTGCATTCCCTCTTACTCCAACAGGCATTGCTTCTTGTGCTCAGACATTTTTCGATTGGGGGCACATCAGGGGATCCCCAGCAATGCCTTTTCGGCATCCACCCTTTACACAGCCTAGTACTTTGATTTAATGCCCAGTCTGCTTTCTCAGACCAATCTTTCTCTGCTCAGTAAATCTCGTAGGGGTCTCATTCCCTGCACAATAAGCTCAATGTGCAGGCACTTTGCTAAAAAGTACATGACATTGGTCACAGAGGTAGGTGAGCCGAGACTAAGCCTTGCTACAGCATATGCATGGCCTTCGGTTTGCACATATGCACTACTGGGAAATGGAGAGACTGGCAGCCCATAAAGTGGATGTTGGTGATGATGACGTGTTATTGTGGGCATAATCCGGCTATCAGAGTACACAAGAGAAATGTGCAACACATAATCAGGAAAAAACCCAGAAGAAAGCTTGCTGGGTCATGTGATGCCTAAATTGAGGTTATGAGGAACATTTTTAGTGGAGCTAATTTATAATGTACATCTGTGCATTTAAATATGAAAAACTAGTCCTGAAAAATTCCTTTAACTAAATAACAGTAAATTATGCACTAGGCTCCAAAGCTCCCTCTTGTGGCAGCAAAGGCAGTCAGATCTTTAGCTGTTAAATCTATGTAGCTCAGAAATTTGGTTCTCTCTACTAAACCAAGTTAGGACTACTGTGAATATAGGGGAAATTAATCTGGATAGAATCGTGGCCCCCAAAAATTACACTGGTGTTCAAAGGTGGCACATAGATTCTTCTCTTTGGCATTTATACTTTTGCGGCTTTCTGACATAGTGATACATGGTCCCTTAGTGCTTTATACAAAAAGGTGATGATGAGCTTTCACCACACCACATACATTTATGTCACTACAGGCAAAACCTTAACTAACAGTCATGGTACGGCTAGCCCCAGCCCCAGATTCCTGTTGTAGGGTCACCCTTGTCGAGGCGGGTGCTACATCCTAGGCAGGTCATCCATTCTTAGATCAGGGACAATTCCACTACCTTTCTCCACCCTGTTTTCTTGCCATGTATGTTACATCTGTCTCCTTACTTGTCAGTTTAGTTCTGGTTCCATTCATTGTAGATCTTTCTGGTCTAGTGTGTGCAATTCCTGTGAATGGATCTGCCCCCTCGAGTTTGTCACCATGACAGGCCTGTGCTGTTATGACACTAGCCATCTTTAAATCACATATACAAGACCGTTTTACGAAGTAGAACTAAGCGACCATCATTACTCTATTGTTCTGATGAACATGGAGATGGTTATGTCATATGCTACAACAGAAAGAAGTACTAGTATACATGCAGGCATCATTTCAACGGTTCCCTTCCATTATATTTAGCAGTGCAACCCCCGATCTGCAATACTTACAAGTTATACAGCATATCCGCCATATTGCTTCGATAGTACAAGGCGTTCCTATAAGCTTTTTCGGCTTCAGAAATCTTGCTCTGGCTCTTCAGTACATTCCCAAGGTTACCCCAGGCTGCCATAAAAAAAAAAAAGTACAAAACAATAGTTAATTATTTCTTCCTCTTTAAGAGGGACATAATATTGAAAAAGTCTTGGGTATCATTTTTACTTGATCACATTTTAAGCAAACCGAAAGGAAGTGATACTTTTTCGGACAGCATCAGGATAATGACTTTTTTAGTAGGAAATATATTATTTTCTGCTTGACACCAGCATACAAAATAAGTCCATTCATTTCTGACAATGTCACACTCATTACTAGCCTCCGCAAACAGTTGATGCTGTAAGCTTTCACTCTAGGATGGGTTCTGTATCAGCTCTCCTGCTGTCAAGCAATAATGCTATGCTACAAAGATCAACTAATAATGACAAATGTTCCAGCACAAGTAATTACTTTAGCTCAGGAAGTGTCTGCTGAATCATGAAGAGCTTTCTGCAGGAATCAGACAGGAGAAACTCAGCAGAAAGAATAGCTGTCCTCACCAGGACAGTGCGGCTGAGGCCACGGCTCCGAGGCTCATCAGATAGCTTACAAGCACTATTACAGGAGGACATTTAACTGTAAAAGCAGAACTAAAATACAAGTGTTCGGGGCTGTAAAAATCAAAGCTAATAATACCTTGAGAGCAGCCGGTAATAACACAATAACGGCAGCGAATAACCTCGCAAGCACTTTATAGAGTCTTAAGATCTACAAGAAGCTATTCTGGAAACTTAGTTTTTTAAGAACCCTTCCTTAATACCAATTACAGAAATGTAAACATCAGCCATGCCCTGGCTCTTGTACTACGAGTCTTCATAAACACAGAGACGGCCTCTGCATATGTAACAATATTTTCCGCTAAAGTAGCTCGGAGGCTATAGGAGTGATTTATGAAAACAAGTCTAGACAATATTAAATGGCACATGCACCATAAATGGATGTTCTCCTTCTCTTGGTCACACTTGACAGACATACCGTAGGTACATAGTAGGGTTAAACTAAAAGGTATGTGTCCATCAAGTTGGAGCATGGGTGGGAGAGGCTTTGGATGATGGAAAAAGGGAAGGCTAAACATAATGAGTCAATCTACCTTAAAATGGAACATTTCCATCCTGAACTCAAGTGTGGATCAAACTGGATAAAACCTCGAAAACAAGATTTCTGCACATTTCCATAGGAGTTAGGATAAATTCCAGTTCTATCCAACTTTGTAACTTAGCTAACTTTCACAGAAGTTGGACCCATTAAAAGCAAGGTACTATTGTATCTTGTCACCACCGGAAGTAGGGGTGGGGACAAGATTTAGGCTGCTTGACAGGCCGGTGACGCCCCAAGGAGCTGATTGGCTGATGCAGTTGCTCGCTGTCACTGAACCTGCCCTGGTATTTGGGCGTCTGTGCCGGCCTCGATATCCTATCGGTGATGTGCTGCGGTCCTCCATCTCCCCAGCATGGAAGCGAGTGATCGCCTCCCATCTACAGACCTTGAGACAGTTCTGCTTGCTCCTGACCGCGATGTCAGTGTGGCTGCTACCCCTGCCCTCAGCGCTCTCTGTGTTGCCGTCCCCACTGTCAGTGTGGCCACCGCCGCACTGCCTGCTTCACTGTTGGTGGCGGCTGTACCATGGAGGGACAGACTGCGGAGGGCTTGAGGATAACAGCGGTGAGCAGAGGTGCGAGCGCGGCAATGGAGTGGTGAGGAGAGTGACAAGGCTGCCAGCCTACAGCGGCGGGATGCGGACGTTGACGGCTTCTCAGCTTCCCTGACTCTTCTTCCTTTTGCAGCTGGCATCAGCGCCACTGCTCAGAGGCAGATGGGGAGCGGAGTAGCCCTCAGCGGCCACATTTCGGCGATACAGCATGGGGCAGGACAGTGTGGTAGGCAGCGCCGTGGTCATCTCAATCCTACGGCATGGGGGAGGACTGTGTTGGCAGCGGTGGCAAGGTGTACCTTCCCCACCCAAACAAGTCTCTTCTCGGCCGGGAGCTAAAGGCGTGTCAGGGGAATTCCTCCATGTAAGGCCGTCAAACCCCTAGGTTCCGGTGGTGACAAGATACAACAATAGCTAAAGGCAATGGGGTAATGCACATGAGTGACTTTTTTTTCTTAATATACATGGATCAGTGAAAGAAAAAACAACTACATAATGTCCCAATCTTGTCCCATTCACAGACTAGAATGGGACATGCTCCACCCCTCAGACAGCACCCAAGTCCGGGTGCTGTCGAATGTGAGTTGTGCCCAAGGATATTGAGTGCAACTTGTGATTTTTTTTTTTTTTTAACAATTTTTCTGTTTGTGCGTATTACCAAAATGGCCACAAAGTCCTACTGGTTAAGTTTGGAATTTTGACTAGACCTATATAAAACAAACAGCATATGGCTAGTTTCACATGAGCATATCATCACACATCTGTAGTATGGATCCATAAGATGGACATGTTACAGAAGACATTGCAACCATATGTCCTCAGTATTTCATCATTCTTTGCTGTGTATTTGCAGTCATTGGTTTCCATCAGAAAGTACCAATGAATGCAAATATGGAGTTAAAAACTGACAAAAAGTAGCGTATTCTGTGTTTTTTAAACATGGCGGGGAAAATTATAGCCATGTGAATAGATGCATATATATTATATGATATAACAGTCCGTAAAACACAGGCCACATGCAGAATAAAAATATGCTGGTCTGAAACAGACTATGGCATGAATTTTAAATTGGTGGATTCCCATCCCTGGGACACCCATTGAGTAAGTTCCAGTCAAATCTATCAGTCACTGCATGTAGAAGGAGACAAGAAACACAACTTGTCTTTCCATTATTGTATTGTTTTACAGAAACAGAGCAAGAGGTGTAGCGTTTCTTCTTGTAGAGGGAACCAAGATGGCATATGACATAGCAAGTCTTACAAGCCATTTTTACCCAGGGAGCATTGCATGGCTTTTAAGACTCCCCATGTCATCTTAGTGGCCTCCACAAGGAATGACAGACACCCCCCCACCTCCCCAATCAGGGTCTTCTCACCTACCCAACCAGAATCCTGCTCTATACTGATGAGGGGCAAGAACGACAAAACAGCTGTCTGTAAATTGGTCTTTAACTTGGGCCATATTCACAAGGCTGATAACGAGTTGCACCTGAAATCCTTGGGTGTAACTTGCATCGGATAGCAAACTGACATCTTGTTTGGTCATCACCACACATTACACATACTATTCTCATCTGATCAGACAATAGGACATGGAGCAATTTTTCAAAGTCGGACTTTTGGGCCAAGAGAAAAAAAATCGCTCTTATGAAAGAGTCCATTCAAATGAATGGGTTCTTTCCCATGCGAGTTCTGTCCATCTCAGAATTAGACACAACATGGGAAAATCATCATGTTGGAAGGCCTGTTAAAAGGGCAGAATTGACTCTAGGGAAGCTGCCTTTTTAATAGGTGTCACTACAAATGCATTTTTGCTCTCCCATTTTAGTTTTTTTTTTTTTTTTACATATAACGATTATCGTTGAAAAAAAAAATGTTGAAACGAGCGAAAATGAACGATTGTTGTTCAGTGTAAATGCAGCCAATGATCGAACAACGAGCAATAAAGCAATCACTTTTTGTTGATCGTTCATTTTATGTGGGCATAAAAGTCATTGTTGGCTCATTCCATAAGCGTTCGGTTTAAATACAGATTGTTCAGCCATGCTCATTGTGTGATTTCTTGTTTGAATGAGCCAACGCTGTATCTGCTCTTTAAACAGGCTGGACGACCGATCTCTGACATTGTTGGCTCGTTCAAACAAGAAGTCGGCAGGTCTAAAGGGAATCTTACAGAAACAGATCAAGCATGTTCAACTCTTACCTGAATATGCATACATTACAATGTAGAGAGACGGGACAAGCTCATCTATTTTCCCACTTTGACTAGCATGTATTTATTTATATCAAATTTCTTTAATCTGCAGTTTTAGATTAAAGGGGTTGTCCCGCGCCGAAACGGGTTGTTTTTTTTTTCAACCCCCCCCCCCCCCCCCCCCGTTCGTCGCGAGACAACCCCGATGCAGGGGTTAAAAAAGAACACTGCACAGCGCTTACCTGAATCCCCGCGCTCCGGTGACTTCTTACTTACCTGCTGAAGATGGCCGCCGGGATCTTCTCCCTCGGTGGACCGCAGGGCTTCTGTGCGGTCCATTGCCGATTCCAGCCTCCTGATTGGCTGGAATCGGCACGTGACGGGGCGGAGCTACCAGGAGCCGGTCTCCGGCACGAGCGGCCCCATTCAGAAAACAAGAAGACCGGACTGCGCAAGCGCGTCTAATCCGGCGATTAGACGCTGAAAATTAGACGGCTCCATGGAAACGAGGACGCTAGCAACGGAGCAGGTAAGTGAAAAACTTCTGATAAACTTCTGTATGGCTCATAATTAATGCACAATGTACATTACAAAGTGCATTAATATGGCCATACAGAAGTGTATAGACCCACTTGCTTTCGCGGGACAACCCCTTTAAGTCTGCATCTCAAAATATGGCCAGGTATTCATGACATATCGGTGCAAGTCTAGAGAAGAATGGTTTTACCTTGGGGAGGCCAAGCAGGTGTAAGGAGACCTACAGGCCATGCAATGCTCTTCTGGGAAAAAGATATGCAAATGACAGATGGAAATTGCTTCTGTAGCTCCACCCACAGATTGGAAAGTAGCATCCTCATCAGTCAAGGGTCTTGCAACATGACCAAGGATGTAAGCCAAACCAGAGTCTCCTCCATAAGGAAAAAATGCCCATCGACCGACATAAGCAAATAAGAGGAATCCAGAAATGTCTAACCAGTGTGACATGCATGATCTAATTACTCTACAGACATGCAAGGCCTCTAGGCTTAAGCAGACACAAAAAAGTCAGTGTTTTTTCTTTTTTTTTTTTTTTAAAGGTTGTCAAAGGGCACCAAATATGGAAGAACTGGAATAGAAGTGGAAAGGTCATAAAAATAACACTACTGGTAAACAATTGCCATTGTCTAGTCCATAACCACATGACCTTAATTGACAGAAAGGTTAAAAACCTGTTCATCAGTCTTCCAGGATCTGTACTGAAATAACACAATTACATAAAGGAAATGCAAATTAGATTGGGGCATAGCTAGCTTGTACAATAAGCTGAATGGAAAGTTATGTTTCTCATTAGCAACGCATTTCAGGCTCTTGAAGCACAGCGGTATTAGCAACACTTTGCTTGCTTGCTCTCCTATTAAATAGTGTATCATCTAGAAAGTTATCTGTGTGGGTGGTGACACAACCTGCCTAAAGGCATACATTGTTTCTAGGAGTCTTTCAGACTAGAGATATCTGATTAATTCAATTGTCGTACACAGTCTTTTTGGCCCTCTTTGTGGAAAATTGAAATAGGAAACAATGCTTAAATATTCAAATGTCGAGCAATTTAAAAGCAGACTTATTTAGCCGTGAAGTGCAGAAACTTCCATCTGGCCTTCATTAATGTGAGGCATGAAGAATGTTGACACAGTTTTCAAAAAAAATAAGCTGAAGATGAGGAACAAAACAAAGCAGAAGTAGCTAAGCCGAACTGTAGGTTCACTATCGGTGTTCCACTAGAGAGCTACATAAAAAAACAATTCCCTAATGCTCCTTTTACGCGAGAACTGCACGATTCTCGTTTGCACGAGTGAATGAGCTGATGACGTCATCACCAGCTTGTCCCCGCTCGTGTAGCCCATTTAGACAGGCAGATTCATCGTTGAGAATCGTTCACTTCTCATTCAGGGTTTCACAATCCTATGTGAAACACTGAATGGGTGCTGTTTAAACGAAACAATGAATGAACGACCAGTGATTTTTAGTCCCGCAGAAACTGAATGACGAATAAGAAGCAAACGATTCTCAGCTTTGTAGTGAGCATAAGTCCATATGATGGACCCTACCACAAACCACCCCACCTTCAGAGGGAAACACAGACACTCCTATTACAGTTACTGATGATCACATACCTCCTGTCACACTGTTATAATAGAGGAGATCACAGCTCATCCTCCTGACTTATGGTTTGTAGCTAATTAAGAAGAATACTGAAGACAATTAAACTGACCTCCCTGCAAGGTAGAGATGGTACAGCCTCTATCTGATCATAAACTGCTGTAGTGAAAGTGAAAACAGAATCAAGATGGTGTCTGATAAGTATTAAACAGGAGTCTGCACTGCATAGAAGAGTGCAATATAAAAATGAGGCATCTAGAGTGTAGCAGGCAATCAGGTGAGGGGATAGGGATGGGAAAACGTGTTTTATCTGGAGTGCCTCTAAGTGATAAATGGGTTTGACTTGCACCCATGGCACATGGATGCAAGCTGTCCATTGTTGCAACTCACTACTAAGATTCAAATTCTTTCTGGATCCAAAAGCAGCAGAAGAATTGTCTGTTGGGGGCTTCACGGGCTGGGTTTCCATGGCCAAGCAGCTACGCAAAAGCCTGTGATCAGCAAGTATGATATCAAGAATATACTGCACAGTAAAAAAAAGTGTAACAACCCAACTACAATGTTTGGGTTGGGCCATAAAAAATGGCTTGCTGAGTTAAAGCATGAAGGACTTGACAGACTTGCAGAGTCCTGACCCCTACCTCAGCAAACACCATCAGGATGAATTACAATGCCTATTGCTAGTCAGAAGGAGAATGACATATTCATCAAGCACATCCAGATGTTTCCCCATCCATCTGGCTGTGCAGTGTGTATATGTATAGTGCTACAGGCGCAGGACATACATAGATATGGAGAATGTATGTATATATAAGCGCAAGCTTTATTTTCCCTCTACAAATATCAACCACGTTACCTTCCGCCCGCTCACACATTATTCATGATCATTTTTACAGCTGATCAAACAGGTTTTGTTTAACGGATTAATTAATCGGCTCCGGCTATGTCAGAATGTGCATATTATTCTTCACGTTCACAATACAGCCCAACAGTGCTAAGCAATGGAAGGCAACTTATTTTATGGTAAGTATAACAAAACCATGTCCAACATACACATTATGTAATAAGACATAACTGACTAGAACTTCTCCTAGTCACTCAGGTGGTCGCGCTATATTGAGGAGCAAGGGGAAGTCATTTTTCCAAAAAGTTGGATGTTCTACATGCTAAGAAAATGATACGATCCTCTGCAGAAACTCCTGTAAATAACACTAAAGTTAACTGTAAGGTTTTTAAAAGAGACCAAATTCACAACCATGTTCAGAGGTTCCATCACAGATCCAGCATGAACTGTTGGATGATAAAGTCCTGCACGGAGGACCTTCTCATCCAGTAAAATGCCAAACGGAAGCCAAAGAGACCGCATTATAGCCTATGAGGTCCCTTCGGTAACATTCAGTTCTGTCACAAATGAGTCCATACGGGGAGAGGACTCTCTTTTCCTGATCCCATAATGGAGCAGGAATACGGCATCTAAAAACACAGATGTGAATGTAGCCTTAGGGGTAAGTACAAACCGTCACTTGAATGTACTGAGTGTTTGAGAAGGCGCCTCAATCTAATGGCATATGTTGCAAAATATGCATATGGAAAATGTTGCATTCTGACACTTGTTTGTTGTCAAATGTTACACTTTTGAGTACTTTAAAATGTAAATCTGTTCCATGCATATATTTAGCATTGATTGACATGTATTTAAAAGTTTGTGTTAGATGGAGGAGAACAGTAATTGTAACTGGTAGGGCTCATGCACATGGCAAAGCTGAGCGCACAAATTCTGCGTGGCAGTGTAGGGAGCAACATAGCCTTTACCGCAAGTATAGAGATGTTCTCCTCTAGAACCAATGCTTCTAGAGGTGAAAAGGCGCAGAAAATTAGCATTCCAGAATCGACAGAATAGGTTCTGGATGCTTTGACATGAAATCAGAGGCATACAAACAAGAGCAGAAAGCTCACGCAATGATACTGGACCCCTTATCAGTTGGAAGAAAACAGAACCATAACGCAGCATACTACACAAGGGTACATGCAGTTTTTAAAAAGGACAATCAACCTAAATAAAATACTAAATACTAAAATTTAGTATGCCAAACTAGCTTTGAATAACTTCGTGTTGATTCTTCCCCCCTTTTCATATGCTTGCATCTCTTCACAGAGCTTCCGTGACTATTCATGCAGATGCCTGTCCCTTAGGTATGTCATGAGTTAGGAACATGGCGGCTTGCTATACAATGAGTGCAGGGGCGTAACTATAGAGGATGCAGGGGATGCGGTTGCACCCGGGCCCAGGAGCCTTAGGGAACCCATAAGGCCTCTCTTCTCCATATAAGGAGCCCAGTACTATGAATAAAGCATTATAGTTGGGGGCCCTGTTACAGGTTTTGCATTGGGGCCCAGAAGCTTCAAGTTTTGCCTCTAAATGAGTGGTCTCTTCTAACTCAAGGAACATGGGTGAAGTGTAGGGTTAGTACCGTAGTAGCTGGTCGTAGAGTACAGAGAATATTAGGCTGTCAAACTCCACAGCGAAGACCCGAAGTTGTAAAGCTCATTAAGAAGCTCATTATAAACCTTCAGTGACTTCAATGTTAAATACATTTTATTATTAAGTACAAAATGTTTATTTTTAATGTTTTACCCTAAAGTAAATGGAGTTTATTCCCGACTTAAAAATTCTTCCTCGTTTTTCCGACCTCTTTGCAAGTCCACAGAATCAAGAGATAGGTCGTCAATAGTTGATTAGCTGTTGAGATCCACCACTTGGAACCCTGGCCAAAAAGCTGATCGGTCGCTCGCTGTCAGAGCCCCAACACGCAGAAGCTGCTGCTCCGACCCCTGTGTAGTGGTCAACAGTTGTGATTGCAGGTGCAGCTCATTAAAATCAATGGGAGCTACACCTGCAATTACAAGTGTCTGCCACTACAGAAGGTCAGAACGTTACGTACCCGCATGTGTTGCAGCACAGAGCGGGGGTGCTTAATCAGCTGGGGTTTAACACTATTGATAACCTATTGATATACTGAGGATAGGTCATTTATAGTATTTCCCTAGAAAACCATCTTAATATGTAATGGCCCTTTTACACAGGATGATTATCGTTCAGAATCATTCAACATCCTGCGCTCCCACAAGAATTTGACCGATAATCATCCTGTGTAAATTCATGTAGCGACTGAATGAGAATTGTTCAGTCATCCACCGTCTGTATGCAGAAAACTGAACAACGAGCCGCTCAGTGTAAACAGCAGTTGTTCGCTTTTGAATGACTGTCTGCTTACTATGAATGGAGGCGGATGGGGGGAGAATGCTTCCTGGCTGCCCTGCCTACATGTAGGCCGTGCTGTGAGCGATGCCAGCGATACTCGCTCCGGTGTAACAGCATAGGAGCGAGCACCACTGGGACGATCTCCCGGGCAAACGTTTGCAATCATATCGTCACCTAGAAAAGGACAATTAGGGTCCTATAAGACAATCCGATTCTCGTTTGAATGAGTGGGTAATGCAGTAACTAACTTGTTTGCTCTTGTGCAGCCTGCTTAGATAGGCAGATACATTGAGTATAAATTTAATATATCACCTTAAATTATCATACAATATTATTCCCGTTGGCACGAAATGCTCCTAATACATATTGCCCCCTTCTCACAGGCCACATCCCCCTTTTTCGGCAAAGTGGCGTACCTGTCTAAAAGTCACAAGATTTTTGTACAATTTTAACAGAAAAAAAATTTGAAATTAGGATTTCTGGGTCATTTTCTTTTCTTCTACCACTATAGGGAACATATAGTATATACTCGAGTATAAGTCTAGTTTTTCAGAACTTTTTTTTGTGCTGAAAAGCCCCCCTCTGCTTATACTCGAGTCAGGGAAGGCTTAAAAAAAAAAAAAACCTCTATACTCACCTCCCAGCCGGCGTCTGTGTCTCCAGCGGTGGTGCGGCAGGTTGCTTGAATTCTCTCTGCTGTCATCCCCCACCGTCCTCTTTGCTTGGCTCTGTCATCTCCCGCCGTCAGCGCTTTGTAAGTAAGAGCTGTGATTGGATCGAGCGTCAGCCAATCACAGCCGCTGCTCGATCATTCACAGCCAATCAAGCTGCTTTTGAATTCTCCCTGCTGTCATCTCCCTGCTCTGCTTTCAAATCCCCTGCCGTCAGTGCTGTGTAAGTAAGCGCTGTGATTGGATCGAGCGCCAGCTTTGATTGGCTGGTGCTCAATCCAATCACAGCGCTTACTTACACAGCACTGACAGAGCCGAGCAGAGAGGACAGCGGGGGGGGGGGGAAGGGGGGGGGATGACAGCGGGAAGAATTCAAGCAGCTTGTCGCACAGAGACAGACGCCGGCTGGGAGGTGAGTACGGAGGGTTTTTTTTATCTAGTATATACTCGAAGTATAGCTCGGCTTATACTCGAGTCAATATATTTTCCCAGTCTTTTATGGTGAAACTTATTGTCTCGGCTAGTATATACGGTAGTTTAGAAGGCACGCAAGCTTTAACACTCATGAACCTATGATGCTCAGATGCAACAGCGCGGCCCATATCGGCAGCATATTATTGATCAAGTTATTCAACTGCTAATAGATTTGTTAAAAGCTGCACTGGAGAGACGTCGGTACGAGAGAGATATCCACCGTTACGCCTCGTTCTTTTGGGTAATGTATTTCAGATCATTAGAGGTCTGCTATAAAGCCGATTCTGGTACTGGGTCTATAGATCATTCCGTTAATCATTCCTCCTGCATTTATTTTAGGATTTTATCTAATAATAGATGCCTAAGGAAGGGAAGGCTGTCATCTTCAAACTCAATGCTGGCCTTTGAATATATGAAAGTTCGCTAGTCACACCAAGAGCATAATGACTTTCATCTCACTAACTGATGGAGGCTCATAAAAAGGTACCAGAAATTTTAGTTCGGTGAACCCCAGCGCTCAGACACATGACCACTAAGTCACAGAAATACAAATTAGAGATTGTAGAGCACAATTGGAAAGGCAATGGAGAAATCACCAGTAGTGTTGGACAATTGACAGGTTTCTCAGTAAGGGTCCTTTTACACGGGACGATTATCGTTCTTATTCCCGACCTCCTGCGGAAATTTGACCGATTGTCCCGTGTAAATGCATGCAGCGGATGAACGAGAGATAGCAGTCGGTCAGTTTCTTCACTTTTAGAACGAGTGTGTGCTTACTGTGAATGGAAGCGTGTGAGGAGAGAACGCTGCACGACCTGCAAAGCCTCCATTCCGGCAGCGCTGTGAGCAATGCCACTGTGCGTAAGCGATGTTGTGAGCAAGCATCACTGGAAAGAGCTGTCGGACATGGTTTGCCTGTGTAAAAGGACCTTAACCCTCTCCACATCTAAAGACATTATGATTTATGGCTGTACAGCTCCGATGTTGGAAGACGTCCGCTTGGGTTCTCTTACTATATATTGCCAGCCTCTCTGCTGTCTGAGCCTATCCACCGTGTTGCGTCATGCAGTACTGGCTTTAGCCAGCATATAGCGTCATTCTATAACAGCAGAAAAAGAGTAAGTCCCCTAGGAAAACCAGGATACAAATTGGATTGGTAAGGGTTAAGGGTTCTTCTAGACGAGCAGATCATTTGAAGGAGCAAGTTACGTCATCGCTGGCTTGTTCGCTCTCACGCAGATTGTCTATACATCGTTGGCTCGTTCACACAAGAAATCGTTCAGTCTTTCACATTTGCTATATAGGTGACTGAGAACAACTGAACGATTGCTGTTTAAACAGAACGATTAGTGAATGAGCCAACAATGATTTTTAGGCCTGTATAAAATGGCCGAACGAAAAGTGAACAATTATTGGTTGACCGTTGGCTTGTTTGAATTATGATCATTTAATCTAAAAGCACCTTGAGTCCTTTTGCACAGGACGCCATCTATAATCGCTTCTGTGCTCTCACACGTTCCAGCCGCCCGCCTCCAATTACAGCACAGAAGCCGTTGTTCATAGATGAATGCCTGCATGCTTACACCGGCTGATCATTTTTTGAAACGGAAGGACAAATGAATTATAGTTCACCATTCATTCGCTGTGGGCATTTGTACTGAGGATTATAGCTGAGATTCCCGCAATCCAGAGAGAATCTGAAGAATAATCATTCGGTACAAAAGAGCCCTAAAAACCTTTTGTGGCTTGAAACTAGTTTGCTAAACAGGATGTTCTGATTTCACTATTTTTAAAACACATGATATAAAGCTTTGGTTTTAGATTTTTCACTGGACCGAGTCCTGGACTTTTCTACTTGGAATTTGATGGAAGAAGCAAACATTGTTGAAAACCTATTGTGGTATTACAGGATAAGTCAAAAACCATGTAAATACTTTCTATCGATAGGGAGTCCTGGACGCCATGACTGTGGGGGGTTGGCTCGTTCTCATGATGTTGCGGTGATAACGGAGAGTGGAGCTATGTTCTATTTCGCTTTTGAATAGCAAGTTATTATTGTTCACTATTTTAGGTGAATTTCATATAAAACTGAATAAAAGTTTTAAAAACCACCACAACAGCCTAAAAATACCCAAATCTCTTTAAAAAAAAACCAAAAAAAAAAACCAAACATGATAGCCAAATGGCATCAGTGATTCATTTATATAGCCAATTGCAAACTGAGTGGAAATGGTTTTAAAAGGGGTTGTCTGGTAGTAAACTATTCTTGGCCTATCCCTCAGAATAAATCATCAATAGTAGATTGGCATGGGTCCATTGCCAGGCCTTATAACGATCAGCTGTACGCAGGCCAATGCATGTGTGTGTGGAACTGAATGGGAATTTTGCCTGCGATACCAAGCCTTGCATTACAGTGCAGAAATCAGCTGGATGCACAAGCATGCTGGCCTAGCAACCAGATGATTGGCAGGTGGTCCTAGGCAACAGACCCCTGCCAATCTACTATTGATGTCTGAAGGCCCATTAAGACACAATGATTATCACTCAAAATTCGCTCAAAAGCCATCTTTTGAGCGATAAATCGTTGCATGTAAATGTGCTCATCTTTAAATTTTCTGGTGAACGATGGACTTTAGTTTGGCATGAAATCCGTCATTCAGCAGAACAGCTGATAAGCAGGACCGCATGCTGTGTTCTGCCTGGGGAGCGCTGATAACAGCTGACTACATTGTCTCAGTCCTGTGGCAGAAGGGAATGTATTCAGAGACGGTGGGTAGTCTGTTCTCTGAATACAGCTCAAGGCGGCTCACGCTACTAATTGGTACTAATAGGCATTAGTACCAAATAGTAGTATATACAAAATGATCGCTCAAAAGCCATCTTTTGAGCGATCATCTTTGAGTATAAATGCACCTTTATTCTGAGGAAAGGCCATGAATAGTTTACAACTAGAGATGAGCGAGCATACTCGCTAAGGGCAATTACTTGAGCGAGCATTGCCCTTAGCGAGTACCTGCCCGCTCGGAAGAAAAGATTCGGCTGCCGGCGGTGGGCAGGGAGCGGCGGGGGGAGAGTGGGAGGAACGGAGGGGAGATCTCTCTCTCCTTCTCTCCCCCCGCAACTCACCGCTCCCCCGCGCCGGCAGCCGAACCTTTTCTTCCGAGCGGGGAGATACTCGCTAAGGACAATGCTCGATCGAGCAATTGTCCTTAGCGAGTATGCTCGCTCATCTCTATTTACAACCCCTTTAAAGAGTCATGAAGTGTGAATAGAAGGTCAGTTTGTGAAGGCATAAATGCTGCATTTAAAACTTTCAAAGAAATCTAGAGCAAGGTATCTAAATGCTGCTGATGCGCACAGGAATCAATAAATCTCTATGGCAGGCTTTTCCTTGGAGGATTTCACAAGGCAATCTGTGAGGAAGAGAGCTTCATTTCTGCCAGAACTGGCAGAGAATTTTCAAACAAACAGTCAAAAACATTTTTTTAGCATATGAAATAAATTGAGCTCAAAAGTTTTTTCTTTAAAAATCCACATATAATACAACGTAAACGTCTGGGCGAGTCCGTGTGAAAGTCTATAATGTGTCAGTCTTTACCCTGTGCCACCATCGAAGCAATATATGTTACAATGGTGGTATAAAAGATTAAAACCAAATGATCACGTAGTCACATATTAAGACTGATAGTAAAAACGAGGTGCATCAAGTAGTGCAGACATACCGTTTAACAGTATGTGGATACGGTATTCTGGCTACAGGATATAATGATGCTGTAAATGCCTGTTTTAAAAGCCTGTATTTCGGCACCATCTTGTAAGTGCATAACAGCGTGAAAGGCTAGAAAAACAAGCACTAAACTTGCCACTCATCTTGGAAGGGTTTGTTTAAAGGAACTTAATGAGGCTTTAAAGACATCTAATCTATCATCCAGCAGATAAAGAATACATGGAACCTCAACGGAACACAAAAAATGAGCAAATGTATCAAAGCTTAGAAGAGACACAAATGTAACACTCGGCAGAATGAAGTTCTAGGTTACCTTTAGCTGGGTTGACTTGTATTCCTGACCTATACAGCATCTCTTCATTCTTCCAATCACCGTTTCTGACAACAGTTTTCAGTCCATAAAAAAGAACTAATGTAATGGCAGCATAAAAAATTAAGCTTTTAAGAAAGTTTTTTTGGGCCTTAATATAAAGAGCTCGGGCCCCTACAGTTATTAGTAAACAGAACCCCATACTAGGAATATAAAGTACACGCTCTGCAATAACAAAGCCAACATAGAAAAATAGATTACTAGCGGGCACAAAAGGGACTATCAATAGAGATAAAGCTAAAACAACAATGTTTTCTGTAGAAGGAAGTTGAAATCCATGGTTAATATGGTTTTTTACACCATTTTCAAGTTTCGAGACAATGGTAGTCCTCGGCTCACAGTTCTTGTATTCTAAATCTGATTGACAGCTATGGCCATTAGCATTCTGCTTGCCATTCATGAACATTTTCCCATTGCATTCTCTTTTTGTACTGGAGCTCTTGAGACTTGTGTAGGCAAGGAGGAAGAGCAAGATGTAAAAGGCCACAGTGTGTATATTCCTCCAGTCAAGGACTGATTTAATTAGAGGCACAGCATCCATCGACCAATCAAAGCTGAGTGTATCAGGGCAAAAAAGCAGCCAGAGGTTCTTAGTTGGCAAGTATAAGAAGGTCAGAGTACGCGTGAGGAGGATTTCACAGTCCGCAGCTGGGTTGTCAGAGTTGGAAAAACTTGGGGGTGTATTTCCCATCCAGTAGAAACGGGCACCCAACAAGAGGACTCCCCAGGCAACCAAAAGTCCAATGCTAAGAATAAGAGAGAAGTTCTTGCCCTGTAAGAGAAGTAAAAAACAGCTGTTAGTCCAACTATAAAAGTAGTAGATCTAAAACCAGCAACAATCTATCAAGGGTATTCTAAGCATTTTACACACAAGTATTAAACACTGCAAAGATTTACTGCAACCTGTGCTGCATAATAAAAAGTACCACCACCTCAGGTAGTCTGAGGTTTTTTTTGCTTTCAAAAAGTTTCTCATGCACTAACAGTCATATACTCCCCTCTTCCAGCTCCCCTCTGTGTTCAGCACTCAGTCTCTGGGTCTCCCCTGGGACGCAATGTTTACAGGCTGCAGCAGCTCATTTATGATTTTACAAGCTGCTGCAGCCAATGACAGAGCTCAGGGATTGAGTCACAGGTAATGTTCATAGACTGCAGCTGCCTGTTTACAGGATGTCACAGGTTGCTGCAGCTAATGACAGAGTTCAGTGATCGGGTTGTAGGTCTCCGCCGTCATGTAAGGCTTACAGGTTGCAGCAGCCAGTTTACGTGACTTCACACACTGACTGCCATCTGTACACAGACACTGGGCACAGAGGATCAAGTGGTGGTATGGGAGATGCAGGGATCCAGAAGAGGCAAGTATATAACTGCTTGTTATGTTGTTGTATGAGGAATATGGTTTTGAGAAAACAAAAATCTTGGATTATCCCTGTAATTGAGCAGTAAGAATTTTTCAGTGTCCTTGTGCATAGTTCATGCTGCAGCCACCTCCCTAGGTGTAAATGGGGGCAAGGTTCAACAAACGTGCAGGTCTCCAAGGCGGGGCCCACATATAGCAGACATTTATGACATAAACCTCTAAGTTACACATTATTCTACCTGTTGGATGGACATGATCAGAAGGGATTTCAGGTACAGTGCAGAAATCATGGCTCACTTAAACAGGTTTTCCTGGACTCAAATGTTAATAAGCTATTCTCAGGATGGGTCGTCCATATCAGATTGGTAGGGATCCACCAGTGCAGATCAATTGTTCTCAGGCCAGTGAAGTCACGCTCAGTCAGTCAAATGGCTTAAGATCAGCTCAGCTCCATTCAAGTGAATAGGATTGAGCTGCTCTACCAATCACAGCCACTATGAAACGTATGGTGCTACGCCTAGTATGCAATGAGGTGGCCAAGACGTTCTACAGAGCGCTGCAGCCACTTTAAACAGCAGACCAGCAGAGGTCCTGAGCAGTGGACATCTACCAATCAGATGCTGATGACCTATCCTGAAGACAGCCCCAGAAAACCCTTTAACCAGGGGAACTCCTGATACAGCAAAATAGCAATAGAATATCACCGCACTTGTTAATAAGTTGTTGATTCTCTGGGAATGACAAACTTTGTGCTAGATGGAACGGGACATTCTAAAAAAGTTCTGCTATCACGTGTCATATTGTTACTAATGTCAGTTTTGCAAAGAATTAATATGCTTTAGTCACCGATTGGATATCTGCTCCCTTTCTTAGGCTGCCTACACACTATGCTTTGACGGGATCCTGGTACAAATGGGAAAGGAAACAATCCATAAAGAAAGGTTTGGAAAGCTTTCCTCATCCTTTGTTCCAAGATCTGTTCAGACTTTTGAAAGAAGAAAAGCAAAGCTGTACAGGAGTGGATGTGGTGACTACAGTGTGAAGGCAGCCTTACTTAGTAGTCATGAAATCATGGAGCTGAGGTTAGGTTCTGCAGGTCTTTGGATGTTCTTCAAGGATGTTTTGTTTCCTGGATGAGTTATTACTGTGTCCTTGGAGTAATTCTGGCAGACCCAAGACTCCTGGGAAGATTAACCACTGCTCCAAGTATACGTTGTTTGGAGATCACAGCTTTTCACTGTGGTCTGACGAGTTATCTAAGAATTGCATATTAACCCTTTCCAGTTTTTTCTTTCTTTTAACTTTTTTTTTTTATCATCATCTCCATTAGATTTTTCTTTCTGTAGCAGTAAGATTCTATATATAGGGTGGTTTTGATTCAACATGCTGCAATCAAGCCTGTCTGTGTTCATCCAGCAAAATGTGATTGCCAATTAAAATTGAGCAACTAAGAGGAAATGTACTTCATCTTGTTGAGGATATGGATGTTGAATGAGTTTGTTCCTTAAATAAATGTGGAAATAGTTCAAAAGCAGTTGACTCTCCTAGCCTTCCATACGCAATGTAAGCCTCAGGCTTTGCTGGGAGAAGAGTAGCACATACCCCCAAAGTTAATAGGAGTTCTTAAAAGGAATGGGTCATCAAAAAAAAGACGTGCTGTAGAAAACAAGTTTTTATGTTAAATATATTTGAGACTTTTTTGGTGACTTTTTAATTTTATTTTCAATATCTCAATCTATATTTACAAAGATCTTGATATTCTGCAGTTTTCACACTGACTACAAAGTGTGTAATAAAAGTTTGACACTTTGTTCTGTAGAGAAAACTTTTCAGCAGTCATTTCATTATGTCATGAGGTTACGGCTCTTGCAATACAACAATGACAATAACTTGGTCCTAGCCTTCATTTTGTAGCCTTTGATGTCAGGAAATACGTATCAGTACAAGTGCTAGATATCGGGTTAAGACAAAAAAAAATAATTGTTGGAAACTTTTTAAGTCTAATAGGATCCATAGCAAAACGGATCACAAATCATTCATATCCATCATGGCTCCTATAAAAGCAGACACCTTAACGCCATTGTAAAAACATCCACACTATATATGTGTCACACAGTAACGAGGTCTACATTTCCTGTTTACTTCAAATCAGTAACTCTCCGGTTAAGCAGCTTTTATGCCCAGGCTTGCAGTCCAGCTCATTTTCAGAAATGAGGAGGTTTGGATGCTTCCAATTAGCATTTCCATTATTCCAGAGCAATCCTATAATCCACAAGGTCTCCGGATTATAAGCAAAACATGCAGCGCAAAGCAAACCTTCAGATTTTTCAATTATGTAAAGTATTTAGCAAGAGTGCTGCAGCAGTTCTGGCGTTGTCTGGTATGGCAACCATGGAATGTAAGCCATGCCCGCTAGAGCCTGGGCTATGAAGATGTTGCAAACCAGATGTCGGACATCCTTGATGTCACTTATAGAGCGTCTCATAAGGGAGAATGAGGAAAGAAAACAAACGCGGCATTAGATGTGATTACTTTCTATTTCTGGGGCTACCACACAGGCAGCTGTCCTTGTATGATCAAGGAAACCATTTCTTATGTTGTAAATCATTTATTTGGAAAACAAGGTTAACGCCAGGCCAGTTCTTCCCGGTAGTTCTGTAATTTATAAAGGATGCAGGAATGAACTTTAGACGAAGACATTACCAACCAATCGTTTTACGATTCCTCTGCGCGATAGTAAATTGAATGTTTCATATCGGAAGGCTCACTCATTTCAATGTCAATGGTGTGAGGGTTCAAAGTCTCTGTTGGAAGGCAACTTCCAGCATATGATTAGTGATCACATTAGTAAGTCACCACATGTAGGACGATCAGTCAGTGACGGCGGCTCACGGGTGAGAACACTGGGCGCTACTCATCCTTTTTCAGTGGTCACAAGTTTTGTGTTCTAGCTTTACCTTTTCTTGTAAAGTAATTAGGGACATATGGGCTCACTAAGGAGCCTTACTGTAAACGGCTGGATAGGAGAAATCTAATGTCTAGATTTAGGATTTAAAAGTTTTTAGGTTGGCTAAGGGCTTTTTACGCAGGACGACTGTAAAACGCTGAAGGGCCCAACAGTTGCCAAGCAATTATCACTCCTGTGTTTTCACCCACGAGCAATGATAGCTAAGTGAAGGGTACTGGTGCACCTTGACACCACCGGAAGCTAGGGGTGTGGCAGCCCTTACATGGAGGGAGGTGTCTGTCATACCCCTAGCTCCCGATTGGATGAATGGTTCTCGGGGCGGCAAGCTTCTTCATCTGCCCGGGTGCTGTGCTGTGTCCTCACCCCTGGCCGCCACAGGCTACTCCTCCGTGGTGAGCGTGTGAGGTGCAGGGTGAGAAGGAGCCGGGGACAGCTTTTGCCGCAGGTGGAGAGGCAGCAGGAGCCAAGAGAGCCAATGCATGGTGAGCGGGAGCTGGGGACAGTAGCGACGACGTGACTCACACTGCTCTTGCAGGGGGAGCGGCAGCGGGAGCCGAGAGTTCTGGTGCAGGGGAGGGGGGCTGTCTGCGGAGGAGCGGTCCGGCAGGGGAAAAGCACCATCCGGCAATTTGTGGCAGGGATCGAGAGTTAGGCTGAGGGGTAAGTGTAACAGTTAGCCTTAGATTAGAAAAGTAAGGCTAATTGTTACACTTACCCTAACCCTCCATCTCTGTCAGAAATCACATCACGCTGCTCTCTGCCTCCTCAGAGCTGTGCTGGGTCCGCAGCCAATCGGGAGCTAGGGGTGTGACAGGGGCGTTCCTCCTGTCAAACCCCTAGCTTCCGGTGGCATCAAGGTACACCAATACCTAAGTGAAGGAGGGTGGAGCGGTCCGAAGATCATTCCCATCCACATGCCTTCATCTATGTACGATTGCTTGTTTACTATGAATGAACGGCTGCTTATTTAGAACGAACAATGCAGCAGCAGCAGACCAACAACGATTTGCAGGTCTACATGGAAGATCCAATCGGCAATACTCTAAATGTGTGTAGCTACACCTGACAATTATCTTACAAACCATTGAGCTAACAAGCGGTTTGCACGATAACTGTGCCATGTAGAAGGCCCTAAAGAACCATCTTCAATTCCAATCACAAACGGCAATGTTGTCCAATTGACATTACGGCCTCGGGCACAGTAGCGTATTTGGGGCTATCTACTGTCTGTCTTAATTCACGGGCAGAATATGGCCCTATTATAGCCTTTGATATCATGGATGAGAAATCACACATGCTAATGCATATCTCTGCACTGTGTCTATAGGACAGCATACATACAGGTGTCCATGTGCTGCCTGATGCAAGTTGTACCCAAACATCTCAGACGCATCTCACACACTTGGGAAATGTGCACCTGGCCTAATGCAGCATAGGTTTCTTGCATTTATACTTTGAGTAGCACACTTACTGGAGGTGGACAAAAATATGGAAACACCGTATGAAATGCATGCCTTAAAATCGGTCTCTACATATCTTATTGAAATATGATTTATAATCCTATGAAACTTAAGTGGAGGTAATATGACACAGATGCTGCCGGGCAGAAGTGAACATCTGCCTGAGCAACAAGGTTCCATAGGTCAGGCGTTTGAGCCATTGAGCTGCTGTTACCAGCTAGCTCCCAAAACCATCCAGAGCAGGGCAAAAGGTGAAGTTAATACAAATTTGGTGGGGAAGCTCTCAGCCAAGCAGGGGGTCAAAAGAACAGCTCAGAGCTAATGATTAAAATCCTATGCATTTCATACGGGGTTTCCATATTTTTGTCCACCCTCTATACACTGCTATATTAAGTAAAATAGTAGCTTAGAGAGAGGGGTCCCAGTTCTGCATAGTCCCACACCATTGTTACCGAATTGCAAAAAACTGTTTTGAACTCCCATCTCCAGAAGAACTGTATTTTTTAGCAAACAAGGGTCTGGTCACATCTGTGCTGGAAGTTCTACTTGGAGCCAGTAGGGCAGCATGATGAAAACCCTACAAACCCCATAAGAACCAGCGGTGTCCATCTGGTACCATCTGTTACTGTTCTACGATGGATCGGTCCCCGGCTGGCATTCAGTTTTCCTGTTCCCATGATGGAACAGGAAAACCAAATGCCACAATGCAAGTGTGAACGAAAGCCAAATTCAGACGGTTGCATGTGCCAGAGAATCTTGGGTACAACTTGGATCAGACATCGCATGCATCCATGTGCTGTCTGATCTTCAGGGACAGTGCACATTACATGTTCTATTCTCCACCGTGATATGGATGAGAATAGGCCATATAGTGTTCAGGTGTATAGCTTCATAGGCCAAGAGGGGTGGGTAAGCGGTCCATGAAATATACGAACAGCACACTAACGGAAAATAGACCCGTCTGAATAAGTCCTGTATCAAAGATCTGGACTAAAAGGTCCAAAATTCTGTGCAGATTAAAAAAAATGTTTACCCCTTATTTGCTAGGGAACGACCACATGAATCTACTTGGGAAGCAATGCTTGAGAATCACTAGGCTATTTAGCATTCATACATAATTACAGCTGCAGCGAAGTGCCTAAATAAACTGATGAATATTCAGGCTAGCTTCTACTGATGGCCAACTGAAATAGCACCAGCTTTGTTAATTAGGTTTCCTGCATCTGCCATCAATTACAAGTTTTGAACCCAAAGAAACTTCTAAATTAAAAAATGCAGACTAGAAGGAGTCTTATGGTTCATCTGCAAAGCAGACAGAGGTGATATTACATCACACGCATTATTTAGCTGAATAGCATACATTGTATATACCATAAATGATACATGAACTTTGAATATCCCAGAGGAGATTATCTGCAGGCCTCATCTGATAGTCGAAGGGAGTTCTTTCTATTCCTCCATAGCCGGTTGTTGCCTTGTAAAGTTTAACAACTGCAATGTCTTTAGTTGCTCCCTTCTCCAACTTGTTGGTAGGACTAGGATGACACCATTCGGTAAGTACATTTTAGGGGGGCTGGCACGGCAGTATAAGGGGGCAATATTTAGGTGGGTCTAGAAGGGTGGTATAGACAAGGGCCCACATGACCCTTTATCCAGCTCATCATAGTAATCCTACAGATATGTTTTAGAGAACTTAATGAACAGTCTTCATTGAGGTTTGTAATACCGTAATTAAAAAAACAGAAAACGAGCTGAGATATTTCACATAAAATTAAGCTAGAACGAAGATGAGCAGATGGCCACGTCGGTCGGCTCTCACTACTGGGAATCCGCTATTATTGCCAGGGCAAACTGTGCTTAGGCATCAAATAATTGGTAATCCATGTAACGTATGGACGTGCCAAGTATGCCAGAGTGCTATTCCACTCTGCAGAGAAGGAGAGGGTTTGCCCAACACCAGTACACTGTACTCTATAGACAGGGATCTGGCTCATGGACAGGGGTCGTCTGCTTGAGATCACCCTATTAAAGATTCAGAATTTACAAAATTATTTTACATTACTTTATTCCCCCCAAAAAGTCCCGTTAGGAAAGTCTGGGGGCCCTATTTTTGCTAATATTCTAGATGTAGGCAGCAGGAGAACCTGAGGTCAGTGTAACTAAGGGGTTGTTCAGGGAGTCTGACCCCACTGACTATAATGGGGTCAGTTTGGTTTCTGCCATCTGTCAGGCATTTTGACAGAGCTGATGGGATGAAACTGCGCTGCATGC
Organism: Eleutherodactylus coqui; assembly: GCF_035609145.1. NCBI lineage: Eukaryota > Metazoa > Chordata > Amphibia > Anura > Eleutherodactylidae > Eleutherodactylus > Eleutherodactylus coqui. Next base: position 124,409,739 of record NC_089838.1, on the reverse strand, counting down.
TGCGCAATTTGATATTCTTTTTTTTTAACAGAAATCAGTGATTGAGGTTCTGAACGGAACCTCCACCGCTGATGCGAATGAGCCTTAAACTATGGGCAGCGCAATTTTGCGGCAGCAGGTGTGCACAGATTATCTGTTCACTAAGCGGTCACAATTTAGAGATGTCTATAAACCCTGACTATTCAGTGTGTGATTACAGATAAGGCAAGTGACTAATCCCTGACTTGTCAGTCTCTCCTGGTTTTTAGCTCATCTATGAAGAACTGACTGTTTACAGTGAATGGAGGCGAACGGCCAGAAAAGACCTTGAAGGTGAGATTTCTTTTTCACTTTCAGATCAATCCTATGATGCATCAGCACAGAATTAGCTGAGGCTATATCATTTCTGCCTGCTAGGACGACAATTTAATCATCATTACCTTCTATGTTCACCTACATAAACTACAGATCATAAGTATATAGTCAGGAGGAGGAGCAGTGATCTCCTCTATTATAACTGTGTGATCACCATCATTAACAGTGACAGGAATGCCTGTATCCCTCTCCAGGCAGTTTCTGTGGTAGATACATGAGAAAGCATCACACAAACTGAGAAATCAACTATTTTCAGACCGCTTAATCCCAAGTAAATCTGACCTCGCCAGAATTGTGACTACATGAAAATCTCAGGAGAAGGAGGTCAGGACCTTGAGATAGAAGCGAATAAGTAACCAAGGCTGGCTCACTTATATTTACTCGGGGGAGTGTTCTATAATGAATGAAAAAGACAAAAAAAATTGAATGGGGCTTTAAAAGCACATGAGCAATAATCATTGGGACAGCTGCCAGGTGCTTAAAGGGGTTGTCAGAGTTATAAACAGGCAGCCTAAGGGTTCCTCCATGGTGTAAAATAACAAAACGTTCGATATTCACCACTCCCCGCTGCAACAGCTTGTTTGTAGGCGGCTCAGGCTGTCTGCAGCCTCTAAAGAGGATGTCAGCAGGGAGACCAGAGCCAGCGATGGGGGATGAGTGAGGAGCGCTGAGCAGCAGCAGTTTCGGTATTTTACACCATGGCGGACCCATTAGGATGCCTTTTCATAACTCAAGACAACCCCTTTAAGTGCTCAACAGTCATCCTTTGTAAAACCACCCTAGCGCAGACAAAGTCTGCGGTGTCTGCACAGCCAGGACCTCTAGCCATGTCCCTCATGCTTACAACAGAAGCAACCAAAACCCTCTCCTCCTCCCTCTATGTGCTGGCAGGGAACAGATCCACCTCCAGTAACTCCTGCCTCTCTGTACTTCTTGCTGGTAAAGTCAAGGAAGGGAGTTTACTGTAAGGCAGTCCCCAATAGTGGAAGGGCACTGTGCCCGACAAACCAGATGGGGCACTGCAACTGAACAAATGAGATGTTGGCTACATGATGGAACGCTTTGGCTTGGCAATATGATATGGTATGGAAGCTGGAATATCCTATTGCCCATAGGAAATCTTTTTCTCCCTCGCTTTATGCATTTTATGGTCTGCTGCACTCCAAGGTCTGAAAATTACAGTACCGTACTATAAAATATCAAATACAATTTTGCATCATTCTGTTTAAAAATGTTCTCCGTAGACTGACTGCTTATGCTATCTCCGGTATTGCTCTATATATTAACTACACAGTCAGAGAGGTTTTTGGATTATCCCCCTGCAAAAGGATCCACAATAAAGTTGTGAAACAACCTAAACTGGATTATTATATTTTCAATTCTGTGGGTCAAATACCCAAAACACATTAAACTAATTTGCATCTTCAAGAAGGGTCGTCACGAAGCTGCTACACTGCTGTTTCATATCATACTACATGAAACTGCTCATATATCCCCTTCTCTTCCGGCACTAGGGTCGTATGTCTAGCAGGTCTCCGGCTGCCCCTGCCAGACAGGCTCCCAGCTGTGCAATAGACAGCCCTCCTCTTATTTTAAGAGACTCCCAGACAATCCAGGAAGACTAAGAAAATATCACTACAATATCTAAATTTCCACCGAGCCCAATTAAAACAAAGAACATTGGGCCTTCTGTGTTATGGCCATCTCAGACAAACAGCGGAAAGTGATTGTTATGCGCATCAATACTAACTTTTTTCAGAAGTCTGCAGTCCTTTCAGACATTCTCTGCAATGGAAATGAATAGTGGCAATCAATAAATCCAGTTGTGTGGGCACTTGATATTCAGTCAATATAAGGCAGTTGGCGCTGTCACGAATATGACAAACTATGACAAAACGGTTTCAAGATGTTACCAAGTTCATTCACAGACCATAAGAAGTGTTCATTTCACATGCAGTAAGAAAACCAAGTGGCTTCGTTTTTTTGCTTAGTTTAAGATGCTTAAATTTCCCTTGCAAGATATACTAATATAACACATAACAAAGGAAATAATCTTCTAAAGACTATTTGTAAAAACATGACATTCGGAGGGCAGAACTTGCAGATCATACAGAGATGAGTGACGCTACACTGACAGCTTATTTCCTCTGGCCAGAAGACTTTTGCAGGAAGTTTCTTCTACGGTGTCAACCACTGACTGACATGTTCTCCGTCGCTATAAGAGCGCCTCTATGCATTCCTGACGTGTCCATTTCAGTTACCACTTACATTCCTCACAACATAATGCCGGAGTATCTTTTCCGACTCGGTTCTAGTCCTTTGTTTTCCTCTTGTAACTATCCAAATGAATTGACACCTGTTTCTACCGTTCCCCTTATCAGGGTGCCAAATATGCCTACCCGCCTGATCTAGTCCAATCAGTGCTGACAGTGACCGGCTATGTAGGGATTCACCCTGCGGACAAGGAATGGTAATGCTTAGTTCTGGGTTTCCAGGAGGAATAAAGGGTACCTTCACACGGGATGACTGTTGGGATGCACAAGTGCCTGACAGATTTCTCAGCGAATATCGCTCCTCTGCTTTACCTATGAGCAATAGTCCATCAGATAATGGAGGCAGAGTGCTTGGAGATCTCTTCTAGCCGCCCGCCTCCATTCACACTAAACAGAAGTTGTTCAAAGACGAAGTGACTCCTGCTTGCACTGAGTGAAACACCGCTTAGTAGTCGTTCTATTTCAGTGGAACGACTACTAAGCAATTTCTCATTTAGTGCCCTGTTGGAGACTGTATGTACATGGGCTGACAATCGCCCGTGATCGCTTGTTTAGGTGCTTTCCATATCTAGTGGAATTTGCAGTAAAATTTGCGGAATAATCAGATTTAGATGGTAATTGAAAATTACTTAATTCTGTTGGCAATTTTACATCAAAATCCGCATTTTGACCTGCAGATTTCAGTGCGTATTTCCCCAGCAGCAAATTCCATTGCCTGTAGAAGCCAAATCTGTTTAGTGGGAAAGCACCCTAGCAGAGGAAGTACAAGGAAGAGTTCTAAAAAATATGTCGGTAAGGACTTGTCCACATCAGAGTCTTTTTTCTATCTTTAACCGATCGAGTTTTTTTTGTTTTTTTAATGAAAAGGATAGGAAAACAAGTTTAAGACTGAATCCAACAGAAACCATAGAAAGCATCATCTCTTAACGGATCCAGTAGGCGGATCTGTCGAAAACCTGCTCATTTCTATCTTGTTTGCTTCCATCTGCTTGTAAAGAATCCCTTTTGTATTTTGACTTTTTCCTTCGGCATGTTTACAAACGGATCCGTTAAACAAAACAGAAACCTTTCCATCTAGTTCCGTCACCCATTGACCATAATGTTAACAAAACGTCTTTTTCAGTCACTAAGTTTTTTTTAGCAGATAAAAATTGCTGCAATCTGTGCTGTTTTTTCTGGTAAAGCGGAAAGCAGATGGAACAGAGCCAAATTGAGTAGAACCGAAGCTCGGAGAAATACATTGAAATCAATGGGGAGTAGAGAGGAACCGTTCGTCTTTGTTTTGTTGCTTCTCTGATAGCACAACAGACTGGAAAACAAAAACACTGATGTGACCGAGTGCCGAATTGTTATTTCCTGGGCAGTACAAGTATTTCCTAAAGTAGACATGCCAGGGGGGCAAACAGGTCCTCTTCAGCAGCGGCAGTGTGGAGGATACACTTCTGGGTCCCCGCTGCTGCGTATCATCAGAATATACAGACCCAGAAAGATGCTTTATATCTAGAGATGAGCGAACGTACTCGTTTAGGGCGATTTCGCAATCGAGCACCGCTTTTTTCGAGTAACTGGCTACTCGAGCGAAAAGATTCGGGGGGCGCCGGGCGTGAGTGGGGGGTTGCAGAGGGGAGTGGGGGGGGGGGGGGGAGAGCTCCCCCCCTGTTCCCCACTGCTACCCCCCCCCCCCCGCCTCCCGGTGCCCCCCGCATCTTTTCGCTCAAGTAGTCAGTTACTCTAAAAAAAAAAAAGCGATGCTCGATTGCGAAATCGCCCTAAACGAGTACGTTCGCTCATCTCTATTTATATCCAATCAATAGTGGAGAGGAATAACCTATTACTAATTAAAAGGAGGTTCTAATGTAATGCAGCGCTAATTATAAATGATAAAGAGTTTTAGGACTCGCCTCGGAGCTCCGTAACCTGTAATAAATATACTTGGCCCGTGACCTTGTGCCGTTCTACAGTCCCGAAGCTCCTTGCTGACTTCTTATACTGCTGATATACTGAAGTCTAACAGGGCAAAATAGGAACCTAATAAAGATGTAGTTATAAATAGCAACTCGCGTCAACCTGCTTTACCATTCAAGAACAATAAACCTATAATTTTCAGAAAAAAGCAGTTCAAGATCACAGGGCTGCAAACCTCAGCTTTTAAAAAATGTACCATTTCCAAAGCGCGCTGGCATTCGTCAAATAGCCTGCTCCCCGTACCAGAAATGTAACTGATAGTCAAGTATTAATTCATACTATATTGGTATCAGGCAATTTACTGAATTTCCAAGATGCAGAGATACAGACCTATATTATGCAAGTGCCAGGCGGTTGGAGGCTATCCTCTTGGTGTTGTGTCTGTGCTATATCTATACTACTACTTTGTGACGGTTTTCCATTATCCCACCATAGAATTTACTGACTATGGACAACTCTCCGCTATCTTTTTTAAATTGTCCATTTGTTTCCTAAATACAATGTTTTCTTCTTTGAAAGAAGAGCTATTTTCACTTCTTTCAATGAAAATTTCATACCATTTTGCTATTTTAGAGTCTGTGTAACTCCTTCACCTAGCCGGCTACCCTGCTGAATTTGACAATAGATCTGGCAGAGCAGCGCTCTGTGGGCGCTCTCTGCTCTCACCTGCCCACTCTCCGTGTCAGGGCACTTTCACGTGACAGTATTTGTATCAGTCTTTGTAAGCCCAAACCAAAACTAGAATCTACAGAGCAATTCTGATGTGTGTTTAGCATGCATGTTGGGGGCTCTTCCAGGATACATGCTAAACATAGCCACAGGATTACAACATCCAAATGGAAGCCAAGAGTGATTTGATAGGAAGGGCCCTTTTACATGGAACAATATCATTCAGAAAACATTGGATTATGCCAATTCGAATAATCATTCAAAGTAAACACGGCCAACAAGTAAACAAAGTCATTAATTTTATGCAGACATAAAAATATCATTCGCCAGTTGTTCCAAGTAAACATCGATCGTCCAGTCATTCACTGGTACAGCGCCCTAAACGCCCAACGATCAAGTGAATGAGCGAACGCCAAAAAACATTACAAATAAAACTATTATCTGTATTTCTAAACTAACTGCATTTTTAATGAAAAGACTCAGTGATCTTTCACTCAAAATATTTTTTTGCTCCATGTAAAAGAGCCTTAAGCCACTATGAAAAAAAAAAAAAGGATGCAATAACATAGTAGGACATTCCATTTCATTGGTGCGGTATCAATCAGTAAGAGCACAAAGATGAAATATAAAAAAACGTAACGTTTAATAGTTATACTTTGAGAGAGCAGCTTCTCACAAACCAATAAAAAGGAAGAATGGGAATAATCTCAATTAATGGTAAAGTATCTAATAAAAAACATGCTTAGGAAAATAAAATAAAAATATTACAATGGGACCCTAAAGGTGACAAACGGCACTGTTGGCATCAGTCACAAGCACCCGTACTTCCTGGCATATACATAATGAACAATCTCCATCTATCAGATTTGCTCTTCTACAGATATTTCTTAGCCAGTTGTAAAACCAAAAGATCTGTCCGGTTCTAAAGCCCGATAAAGCCAACAATAATGCTTAATAAAGCAGAATCAACCTTTTTTTTATCACTCTAATGCAAGAAAATCCTACAGCTATTAGAAAGGTAACTAGAGACTTAAAGGTTGAATATCTGAAGGAGTGCTGAAGCAGCATCAGAGCCTTACAATAAGAGCTACCTAATGCTTACATCACTTGTAATCTTATTTAGAAGGGGAAAGCAGTTTAACAAGCTTACTAGGCACTTCCAAATGTAGCGCCACAAGAAGACACATTTCGTACAAGGGAAAGATTTCTGCAGGGTCTTATGATCGTCAAATGCCTCCCATTTGACGCGCCATAATCTGGAAATTGATCGTTCACAACTGTATTAACAAAAAAAAACCTGAATTTGCCACGACCCTAAACAGAGAGTTTACCAGAAATAACCAATTAGGAGATGAACGTGCTGCACTTCAATAATAACTTTATAATGCCCGATGTGTCATAATAGTGGATACATACATTCCAGTCCGTTTGAACACTAGACCTATGGATATAGTAAGTATCAAGATTGACAATAAAATTTGCCTTTTGTGACCGTGGCATATGAGACAACATTTTACAAAGTCATTGTGAACAGCAGGACTGTCGTATTATTTATACTTCGCCTGCTCTAATGCAAGCCCAAATGGTCAAATTACAGGTTGTCCGACTGCTATAATCTAAACTGAGACATCTACAGACGTGTATCTACAGAGTCAAATACTCAGGTAGCAAAGGCCGTGTGTAGGGTCACTATAGACTGTACAGCGAATGAAATTAAGGGCGCCGACGCCAGTGGGGAAGAAGCTCTGTGGCCACTGCGGAGCTATGAGCCCACAGCGCCAGGGGTTTGACAGCGGGGGGTGGGGAATGACAGGGCCGACACTGGCAGGGAAGAAGGTCTTCGGGCACTGTGGAGCTACGAGCCCAAAGCAGTGCCACCTTCAGGGATTTGCCCACTGGGGGCTTGACAGCAGGGGAATGGAGTGGAGGGGGGAACAGACACCGCCGAAACTGGAAGAGCTGATTATGCGGTCCAGCCAATCAAGTTGTGGGCATTGGTTTTGGGCGTGCATCTTGTTTCCACCCATTCTTCTGGTAAAGACAAGATACAACATTACCGATCTCTTGACATGTATGTTTTATTAAAATACTTGTATTCCCCATGAAATAATTATGGATCCCCTTTTTCATAACGATCTTTTGTCGTTGCTCAGTTAGTCTTCCTGAATATTTAGGAATAAACTGACAACTGGGTGTTACCATTTCTATTGTCAAAGGAGCATGTCCCTATAATGTCTGTTGACATGCCCTATTAATAACTGAATAATAAAAGAAGCTAGTGTGGCCATCTTTGTTTCTGGAATGCGGGGTTGGTCACTTTAAAGGGGATTTACCAGAACAAATTATCCCCATTCACAGCCAAAATCACTGCCAACCTGGAGAACGGGTCTCCCATATCCTCATTCCCGTCACTGTGGGGCTGCTTCTTCTCCAGCAGTAACAGCACTCTGAATGAGGAGCTGGCCGAGCACGCATGGTCAGCACTCCATTCACTTTCAATGGGACTCTCGAGATACCCGAGCAGCACCCACTCAAGTATTTCCATAACTCCCATCAAAATGACCAGGGCCACCACTCTTTGCAATGCTGTGGGGCCTAGAAGTTGGTCTCCCACCTTTCACATGTTAGGTTATGATTAGCTTACTTGAGAAATGGTAAAAATAAAAGTGGGTGTCGTACAACGGCCCTACCAGGTAGTATTATTACACTTCGGTCTATTAATCCATAATGTTGTCATGAACCAATGGACACCCAGAAAAGGGGTTAAAGGATGCATTTCCACCATAAACAGTAATTGCCTAACCCCAGAACATGTCATAAATGCTTGATTATGGGAATACATTCACAACTTCATGCTGGCTGCTCTCCCCATAGACATCAATGGAAAGGTGGCTGCATACACTAATAGAGTACCTGGTGTCAGGTTGTATCTTAAAGGTTTACAGCCAATTTCCTTGAAAATGTTGCTATATGGACTTGTAGGGATGGAAGGAGCTTGCTGCTTTCATATGGAGAAGGAACAGCTAGAGCCTTTTAAATAACATTTTTCATTTAAGAAAAAACACAAAATTGTGAAAAAGAGTTTCAGAAGGAGAAACAATTACATTTTAAAAATATTAAAAAGTGGCAGAAAACCTGTCTGCCAAGGCTAGCTGAACATATGCAAAGATACATATGAAACAAGTCACAGGAGATGTGTTCGTTTACTTCTGTCCTGCATTTACCAGTCAGCGATGGCACATTTTCAAACTCCTTGGCTAACGTAAGTGTAATACCAGCCAAGCCACAAGTAAAGTCATTGTAGAACGTAGAATTGAAGAGTGGGAAAAGCATTCCATCTAGAAATGTTACTAAACTTTATTTTATGGGCTTGGCACTTCTATACTGATGAACGCAACGCAAACAACTATACTGCACCGTATAGACGTGTAATAGACTTACCATTTTAATAGAACATTCAAGTATTGTAGACTCATTCATAGCGAAACCCGATGTGTCTTTAATGAAATCTCGTCTGCTGCAGGGAAAGGTTAACTATTTCACCCAAATTAAAATGATAAAACCATACTTTACATAGCTTAGCCTCCCACTTACTGAAACATGGACAGGTTTCTCACTAATTAAAACCAGATGTGATATATATTGTATTTTCTAATCCGTTTTAATTTTTTGATTGCAGGTCTTAATTCTATTGTCTATGCACGACTATGGGGGGGGGGGGGGGAGAAGTGGGTGGCTCACTGCCTGAGCTGCATTCACAGAATTCACAGAAAGGGGTTTTACAGCAGAACTATTCACAAAATGGACAGGAAATGACCTATTGACTTCTATGGGAGAGTGTTCCACATTGGTTTCCACAAGTGTGCAAGAAGAATCGATTTCCCATAGCATGCTATGAGGGGTATTTGCTGCAGATCCGTGGTGTGGACGCCCACAGCAACAATTATTTCCGCAGCAAATGTCCGCCCATGACCAGGAGGCCTTATGCCCCATTTACATACAATAATTATCGATCAAAAGCGATAACCGTTGTAAATCCTCCAATTTTTCACACTTCGGCTAAACGATGATTTTTAGGTGAGCATAAAATCCATCCTTCAGCTGGAGATCTGATAGCAGGGACTGCATGTGATGTTCTCCACAAGGAGGACTAATTACATTGTATTTAGCAAGCAGCCCCTCGGCAGAACAAAGGACATGTATGCAGAAAACAGACCACCTGCTCTTCTCTGCACACAGCTCCGGAGGCTAATTTACATGCAAATGAAGGTAATAATCTGCTAATAGGCATTAGTGCCTATTAGCAGATTATGCAAAATAATCGCTCACACTGTCATTTATCTTTTGAGCGATCATCTTTGCGTGTAAATGGGCCTTTAGTCATGCTTTAAATGAAACAGGAGTCATCTTGAAAAAACAATCCCTTTAATTGAATGAAGATCAAGGTAAGATACAAGGATAATGTCGTGCGTGAACAGCAGGATACAGCAAGAGAAAGTCGAGTTACATTATCAGTAGCCTGATAATGTGACAATTGACTACAGAACATTACAGTAATTGAGAACTATCGCCATGTAACAGGTTAAGATAATGTCATTTTCACCACTTCAGGCATCATGAATATCTTATACTGCACTTGTAATTGTGCCATCCGATAACAGATACATATGATGGGGATAAAGTCGTCCCCTCCAAGTACCCATGTAGTCTTTATCTCATGACCCATGCCTGCCTACTGCAGCAGAACAATGGACAACATTTAATTACTACAAAGCAACAAAGTTGTCTCGTTTAATAGTTTTAAAGATTGTCCACAGAGTTAATTAACAGTATAGTAAACACACAAAGCTACTGATTAGTTCATTCTATTAATTAGTGCATTAGCATATTTTACAATTAACAAACTAGACCTAATAATTGGCAGTTCGCTGCAGCGGGTAGGAGATTAGTTTAGAGGAACGGAGGAGATGATTGTTATTCTATCACAAGCCGGGCTAATGTGTCCTAATCTCCGCTGTTCTTTTCAGTAAAGTGGGAATAGGAATTCATTACATTTTCCTTCTGGCTGCCATTCTTCAGCAGATACAGAGAACACACTCTGTGCTCCACCACCGACTACCCACCGAACCACTTTTATATTTGACTCGTCAGGCACTGATCGTTAAGTGTTTCACAGGATTGTGAGTCGGGAGGGGTATCATCCCTGTTAAGGAGAGCACCTAGAAGGTGGGTGAGGAGACTTATAAGGCCATGCATGCTCCTCTGGGAAATATATGCAAATGAGGAACAATCGAGAGAAATACTATAGGATTACTGCACAGGAACTGCACCATTCTTGATGAGAATTGTGCAGCCTAACCAGGTTGCCCGGGCACAAACGAGCTTTTGCTTGCCCAAATAAGAATTGTGAGATTCCTGTCCCCTGTAAAAGGTCCATTAGGCTAGACAGTTTTAAAATGCACCTGATTTATCACAGTAGCTCTGCTGAATGATGTTGAATTTTGAAAGGGAATGTGTCATCAAAAAATTACCTATTATATAAATCACATTATTGCGTTGAACACATTTTTCTTCATTTTGGGTGATTTTGTTTTTTTTTTTTTATTTTCGGTCACAAACTAGATTTAATTAAAAAAATTAAAAAATCTGAAAATCCTACATTTGTCACATTTAACACACAACTAAAATGCCCTTTTACATGAAACGATTATTGAACGATAATCGTTTAGTGTAAACGGAGCCCATGATTGACCGCCGCTTTGTTCATAGTTCATTTTATGCAGGCATAAAAATTATCGTTGGCTCGTTGACTTATCATTCAGTTTAAATACCGATCATTCAGTTTTTCTCATTCACTTATACAGTGAATGTGAACGACTTAATGATTTCTTATTTGCATGAGCCAACGATCTATCTGCCTGTATAAACAGGCTGCCCATGTGAATGAGCTAACTGATATCATTCACTCGTTCAAATGAGAAATCGGCAGGTCTAAACGGACCTTAACCTTTTCCAATTCACTGTCTGATGTCTTCCAACATTCTGATTGAATGCTGTACAGCTCCAATGTCGGAAGATGTCCGGCAGGGTATTCTTACTGTGGATTACTGGCCGCTCTGTTGTCGGGGGCCTCTCCAGCATGTCACATACCGCTGTACTGGCTCTAACCAGCAGATGGCGTCATTGTAAAATGGTAGAAAAAGAAAGCCCCTTAGGAAACCCTGAATCCACAACTGGATTGCAAAGGGTCTGTGTGAAATGCAAACATGGAGAAAAAAAGAAAAGGTGGAGCAAAGCCTGCACGACCTCAACAAGACCAAAAGAAAAAACTAGGGCTATGAAAGTTCTATTAGTGCTCGGAAATAGAGGTGCTGCCCACCAGATAACAAACCGCCTAAGTGGCTAGGCAAGGAATTCATAGCAATAGTAAAAGTAACTTAAACTGTTCTCAGAGTCCGGCTTCCATGAATTATAAAATACAGTACTAGTTGTACTAAAAAAGACTAGACGTATATTTTTTAAGTTCACAGCTAATATTTTAAGACGTTCATCTCAACCGCAAACTCTTATGTTACAGGACTGCCCAGTACAACTAAAGTTAAAGCTGCTTGGATTGTCAATTTCAATTAGTAACAGAAAGCCCCCAAATCTCACCCAAATCTGCATCCAAAAACTTAATAACCATATTATTTACACTAACCTTTACAAGCCCATAACACAATACTCCGAAGAATTAACACCACACAGCCAGACTGGACCATCGTGCCGAGCGTTCTGATGTTCCCATCAGGTACACATAGGCCTTCCCAGGGGCACGGCTTGTCTACGCGGAACTACAAATAAATTAGTAAAACATGCCTTAGCTCACACAACACCATCAATCCTAATCTGCTCCGCGGGGAGCTTGTGACAAGTGCATGCCTCTGCATTTCTTAATGTTAAATTAGGCAGCTGCACATTCCTTAATTATAAATCATTTGTTTGACCCTTAAAACTCAGAAATGCCAGCCATATTGCGGATCTTGTTTGTAGTCTTCCGTAAAAAGTCATGCCTTGAAGCCATTTGTTACAGGATGCCCCTAAGAAAGACATGAGATATTGCCTCAACTGCTTGATAGAAAGTTCATTCAGATGAAACATGATTTTATCTTGGAAGTCAAGACTTAGCAGAACTTTACGTTAAAGGGGCCGTCCAATAGTTGACTAATGCGGAAAACAGGGCGAAGTAAAAAATGCTACCATTATACTTACTATTCAAATATTGCTCTGTACCCACTGCGCTGAGCGTCTTAGGTCCCCATTGGGCCTTCGTAGGTGCAATATCTCATAGACACAAAACTTGTCCAGGTCATCCAACTGTTGCCGGCAGCGAAAACACTTCACTCATTAAATAAATAAATAAATCTTGGTATTTGTATAGCGCCAACTTATTCCGCAGCGCTTTCAGGTAATAATTACTTATTACCCACCACCAAGCTGGGTACTCATTTTACTGACCTCGGAAGGATGGAAGGCTGAGTCAACCTTGAGCCGGCTACCTGAATCATGCGGGGATCGAACTTGCAGCCTTCAGGTCGTAGGCGAGAGCTTACACTCTGCGCCACACGAGGCTCATTAGGGATATATGGAGCTCATAATATCAGGAGCAAGATTTGCATGATGCAGTGAAGTGACCTAATTACGGAAATGTGTCTCTAAGGTCTAGCGTGTACATTTAGGCTACCTTCACACGGGCGCTAAAAATCACTCTAAATTTGTGCATTTTGAGACGCACAAATATGAACCCCATTCTTTTGAATTGAGCCATGCGTATGAGCGAGGTTTTCCTGCATGGCACCGTGATGCAGTGCGCTGCATGAAACAAATCACGGGGTGCTCTCGCATCGCACCACCCATTGTTTTCAATGGGACCGGCAGCACTATCGTCAGCCCCTTTGAAAGCAATGGAAGAAACTCTACGATCCTCTGCCATGGCAGCTGTGTCGGAGGAATGCTTTTTCCCTGAAGTGATGCGAGGCTGTTTTCCCATGAAAACGGCTCACATCCCTGGGGAATTACCATGGTGGGTAGCGCGATATGGGGGCAGGATTCAGAGCTCCATATCACGCTCGTCTGTGTGAAGTTAGCCTTAAGTAGTACTAGGTCTGGTTAATTATTACTATTTCTGTGTAAATCTTCCAACTCAGCAACATTAAATCAGCTGTATATATCTGACTTACTCCTCAGAAAAACTAGCAAATCACCTACAGCACTCACTTCATCCCCTGAATATTGCATTCTTGGGGGGAGGAGATTAATTTATAACAATGTAGATCTGTATGCAAAGCCAACATCGGGACCATTGACATAAGCCCCTTCAAGATATTCCAAACAAGCAAAGAGGTGGGCAGCATCAACAAGGTGCAAGAAAAGGCAACGTTTCAACCTAAGCAAGGTCTTTCTCAAGCCATAAACTGGTGAAACAGAACATCATATCCATGATTCGGAACATGGACATGATGTTCTGTTTCACCAGTTTATGGCTTGAGAAAGACCTTGATTAGGTCGAAACGTTGCCTTTTTAAACAACAAAACAATAAACATGTTCCTTTAAATTAAAGATTCTTTTCTTGCACCTTGTTGATGCTGCCACCTCTCTGCTTGTTTGGAATATCTCACTTACTGTATGTTTTTCTCCAGGACCCAAACAACTAAATTGTAGATGGACTATTTTATATATCTTCTCCAATCAGTTTACATCAAACGTCTTTGTCTTCTTGCCTTTGCTTTACGGATTGCCTAGACTGCAGGTTGCTACACCCTGCAGAACAGTCATGACATGCTACTGCAGCAAGCGGTGGGAACAACTGCCTTCTTTGCTGTCAACCACTGAGAAGGTACAGATAATGTGTAGGCCCAGGAAGAGGCAGATCCTGATGGGAGTTGGTGTATCTGGTGGCACTGATTCACCCTACACTAGGACAAGGTGCAGTGAGGCGTAGACAAAAAGGAAGGGTTGGCACCAAAAAGAGATAGTGCGGATGGTCCATAAGTATGGCCTACAGATTTTGTTGGACTGTGTAACAAGTGTACCAGAAGGTTGTTCCACCTGAGAAGAGCCAAATCAGACTTGAGCATCTGGCATGCTGGTGGATCAGAATTTGGGAGACACGATGTGAGTTAAGGAAAGATGTGCAGCGGGGTACCTGGTGCAGCAAGGGTAATCTCTAAGGGGAGCAGTTTTGCAGTTCCACGGCGCAAGGCCAGGCTGGCACAGTTGTCATTTGTGAAGCTCGGGCTAAGGAGTCTGGCTGTAGAGGAGACTGGTTTGCAAGAAGTACCATGCAAACTGAAGATACACTAAGCCTATATGGCTTCAGCAGCAGTCTGCATGTAACCCTATGTTAACCAAAAACAAACCCCTGTATACTGTCCAGTGTATGTAGCTGGCTAGGCTAATTGATACAGCATAAGAAAAAGTATAGCAATGTATACAGTTCAAGCAGGCGCTTGACATATAACAGGAGTTTTCCTGATGCACCTTAAAGGGGTGGTCCGAGTTATATTTATTCATTACAAGTCTATCCCCATGCAGTAAATAACTGGCATATACTCACCTCTTCTCACTTCCGCTGTGTCCTATGGTGCCGCTTGGTTCTTTGCTACTTTATTTACAAGCTGCAGGGCCATGTGGGATATCACAGGCACTGCAACCAATTACAGAGCTCAGCGATCAATCGCTGAGCTCTACCATTGACTGGAGTGCCTATGACATCATGTAAAGCAGACTAAGGCAACCTTTAAAAGGTGACGTCAGAGGGGAGACCCAGATCGGCACCAGGAAGCGGAGAAAGTTGAGTATATGCCAATAAAGTTATTTTACTGCATGGGGAACTTTTAAATGAAAATCTATAACTAAGATCACCCCTCTAACTTCAATCACCTGGAATTTCCGGCAAGCCAAGGTCTCTTGTATTCTTCTATCATCAATATAAACAAAAAAAGATTGAGGAGTTTGGTGGATACCCTTACATTGTACTTGTGCCTGTATGACTGGTCAACACAGCGATTCCACCACCCCTACCACCCCCCAATATGACTCTGTCCACAGAGCCCCAATGAACTCTGCACAATGGAACTGTAGGCAACCTCTTCACTTCTATGTGGTGCCACCAAACATACATTATAATCATATTATGAAGACAACCTAATGTGGAAACAATGCAATGGGAGAACACTACATCCGATGGAGCATGCCATGATTGTTTTTGTTAGAAATAATTAAATCCGAGATACAGAGCAACACGGTAGAACCCTACCGACTACTATAGGCTATACAGTATCTCATACAACCATGAGGTTGTACAACTCTGTAATACATCCATGTGCATCAAGCCTTTATAAAGAAGGGGCACACATTCTATAGCTATATTAAATACAAATTCTTCATACACGCAGTTAGTTGCAGTGTAACATATGGCTTTTCGAGAGATGACAGCAATAATCAAACCAACTGAGCACACAATAACCATCTGGGTAAAGCAGGGTGTTGGATACAATACATTACTGAACCAAGGGCATGTCAACTCTTTACCACCTGATACTCCGAGACGGATGACACCGAGTCATTAATGCACAGCAGGACCTGTCATTCCTCATCCGCTTCTTATATTGCTTTTCCAATAACACGCTTGCATTGTAGTTAAACACCCATTATACACCTGCCTTAAACCAGAAAACCTGAAGATTCCTATAATTATGGGTCAGGCACACAAATGCATTTAAGTCAGAAGAAACTCATGTAACAAACCCCATTGTAGTTCTCATCTTTCACAACGGAAAATATTACATGTCCGATACGACACGATAAGCGGGTCGGGGACATTAGATCCGTATTTTGTCTTGTGTCCTTTTCAGTGACTATTAAAATGAATCAATAAGGAAAACAAACACGCTAAATGTTTAGCCAGATGTTAGCATTGTGTTTTTGGCTTTGGGCATGGTGTGGAAAACATTGGGAAGGATCCAAGATAACTGCGGGTAGGAAAAGGGGGATTACTAAAAGATGCAGCCAGGAGAGAGGAGAATCGAGGCCAGGAGAGAATTAAGGAGATAATTAACCCATTCAGCAAAACAAGGATTTGCAAGAAAATTCTAAAGCCTTACAAAACCCAATCAAAGGGGATTGCAATTGTCATCAGTAATAAGGAGGCAAAAGAGGGATGAGACACATTAAGCCTAAAATAAAAGCAGCTTTATATGTACTTAACAAAAACTCTATAAGCTACATTTATAAAATTTATGCAAATGTCGAAGATTTTTTCCATAAGGGCATCTTTCATGTGGGAAACATTATTTCTTCGAATAGCAGAAATAAAGCAGCTCTAGAGAAAAAGATAGCAGGGTGCAATTTAGTACCATGGAGGACTGAAGTGAACAATAGATTGCGGTCTATGAAAATGGCAATGAAAGACAAAAACTTGAGACTTTTTATATGTGAATATAACCTCATATTAACATAATAAAGAATGTATAGAAAAAAAAAAAAATCAGTAAGTGTCCCTGCTATTTGGGATGAACTAATGCAGAACTTTCACCATAATCTTTTGCAGCTCACTATCATTCAACTTCGAAATTTGTCTAGTATGATAAGTCCAACCTCCGAATATACTGTAGCTTGCATGATGGTTGAAGTAGTTGTAAGTTTAAGAATCACTGTAATCTTTGTAAAATCTTCACTAGTCAAACTAAAGGCGTTTTGTGGGCCTTATGTTGGTGACCTATCCTCAACATAAGGATAGGTCATCAACATCAGATTGGTGCGGAGCTTGGGGGGAAAAAAAGACTCTTGGCATCCCCACCAATGGTGGTTTGAAGAGGGTGCAGACAGTGCCGAACATTGAGCATCAGCAGTGACTGGTATTGCAGCAGAGTCCCATCCACTTGAATGAGACTGAGCTGCACAAAGGCCATATGACAAATGGACACGAGATCATAAGCCTCAAAAGAGACCACAGTACTCGCATGAGTGCTGCTGGCACTTCAAATGGCTGAAGAGTGGGCATTCCGGGAGTCTGCTTCTGCCCAATCTGATACTAATGAAGTTGTGTCTACTTGTCCACCTATCCAGTGGATAAGTCTTCAGTGTTTTAGTCCTGGAAAACCCCTTAAATCTTACCCATATAAATTAGGGGTTTATTGGTATATGCTGCCACTTTTAGGATTCCCCAACACCTTGATGTGTAAGAAGGTAGCATGGTTGTCCCAAACATATTTAAACACTAAAACCCAGAATTGCTAAATTCTAACATTTCCCATAATTTGCTTCTCTAAGGGATAACCAGCACTAAAAGTGTTTGACAGTTGCCCATTTATCTCCCTTTATTTCAATGACATGCATGCTCAATTGAGTCAGGCACAAAAACGTATAGGGCAACCTAGCTATGATCTAATACCTATGAAATCAAACCCAAGGGCTGACATCAAGGTGAACAGAAAACCGACAAGATGCATTTCTCCAATGTAATACTTTATTTCCCAATGAGGTGTACCAAGTAATACAATAAGGAATGGCAGAAGTTGCATCTGAAATATAGTTTATGACAAGATTTCTATCACGGTTCAAGTGCGCATCATACTCTGGTATGACAATCTGGTTTCAGTGCACAAAAGTTTCTCAAAATGACACCGAAAGAAGGTGTAACACCAAACAAACACTAAATGGCAGAACTCCATTGCACTTTTAGCAGCCACCATTCCTGGGTATTAACAGTGTTTTCGAGTAATCAGATACCACCCTGACTTACAATAGAGCCGAACAGCTTAACAACCAGATGTCGTGAGCAGTATAGATATGAAGCATGTATCGACACAATGAAAACACAAATGCAACTATGACTCACCATTAGATGACAGGAGCAGAAGGTGATGGTAAATGGATGATGAGGAATATAATGAAACTGGCAGTGAAAACTAAAACAGATGGCATGGAACTCAAAATAACCAGAACACACTTACCTGAACACTAGCTCTCCCTAATCTCTCCCTGACACTAGCCTCCAATACAAGAGCCCAATGTCCTTAAACCGCCTTAGGTTTCTTTAAAATACTGTCTAAAATACTATCCCTGAAAATAACAGGGCACTTTGACCCAGAGAAGAGGGTAAAGGAGCAAATGCTCTGAGCCAAAGTAGGCAAACAATGAAAGATCAGGCAAACCATAAACTAGCAAAAACAGCTTGGATTAGAAAACCAAAAAGCAAGACATACAAACTGGACAACCTAGACAAGGCTAGACTACAATCAGGTACCTGGAACTAGAAAAAGAAATACTAAATAAAACATATATGCTGCCATGGCTATAAAGCCCACACTGTAGAACCCAAAATTACTTAAGGACAGGTCAACCAATCAGACAATCCTCCGTGCAATGAGACCAAGCAGTGAGGTTAACTGATCCCCTACAAAAAGGTAAGTTGTGGGAGCTGTTGCATAGCAATGTCCTGACAACTACTTAGAAAGCAGGAGAAAACAATGTATCAGGATTTTTCTTACTAACTGTAATAAAAGGTAGAAACATACCATATAAAACAGGTGGAACAAAGATGGGATAAGAACCCAATGAGTCAAATAGAAGTTGAAAAAATAATGAGAGAAAACTTCTGTTGTGTCCTCAGGTAGACCAGCCTCCTCCTCGACACTCATCAGGTATATTACTAGTAATTATTAGGAAATTATAGTACCAGTGTTTCTGGTGGCACTATGCACCCCACAGCTCTACCACATGCATGTCACACACAAAGCACTGTTACATATATTGTTCATCCCATACAACAGGGATCGGAAGCAGCACAGCACTGGAGATGAAGGACCTGTGATGACATCACCGTCATGCTCTGCCCCTGATGACATGACGGTGACATCACCACAGGTCCTGCATTTTTGTGCAGATTACAGGTGGACTACAAACCCCCTGTGGCCTCAGTTGCTATGGATTACTAACAAACACCTAGCCGAACAGTGGCCGTGTGTGTACAGGACCTGTGATGATGCCCCAGCCATGTGATCAGGGGTGGAGCATGTAACTCCCTCACCAAGAATGAAGGACCTTTGATGATGTCAGCATCATGTGATCAGGAGTGGAGCATGCAAGTCCCTCACAAACCCACTCACTACTCACTCACGGACGGACAAGTCGTTGTTAGTATTTTGATTGGTGGCTATATTAAACATACGAGTGCATTTTAAGGTTGCAACCCCTAGGTTCACTTACCTTTAAAACAGCAGAAATTATCTCGCTGATTTTTAATTTGTGAAACACAAAAACGTCGTAAACAGCAGACACTGCCAGAACAGTGACTCCTTGCTCTTTCCACAGCATGCTGCAAGCTGCACACAATCCACTAAAAAAGATCCAGCACCAACTACTTAGGGAATAGCTCCTGGTTGAACAATGCTTAATGTAGCATAGTAATGAAAGTAGAAAGAAGAGTCCAGCTCCCACATCTGCTCGTCCTACTATTCCAGCAACAGCTTCCGTATGGATTGGATGAGATGCAAATAGGAGGCCAGCTAAAAGAGTCCAGCATCCACCGCCGAAGAGAGCTTTACAAAGGTTAGTGAAAAGGCCTGACACGGCTGAATGCAAGAGGATGTTCACAAGGTGATAGCTCCAGGGTTCCAGACCTCCGATGATGTAGTTAAGGCGAAAAGACAGAGTGCATAGTGGACGGTACGACTTATGGCTGCCGCTATGAGTAAGTAAAGTCCCCCAAAAATCATTGAAGAATATTTGGATCCACGGAGTTTCTGGAAGTAAATCTTGATTTGTTTTGATAGCCCGGCTAAAATAAAAAAGAAATCACAAGAGAATTAGTATATGTGTAAGCAACAAGTTCAATTCATTAGCATTATTACATACACTGTAGAGTTAATTAAAGTAACATACTGTACTAGGATCTAAAGGCCAGTCACCTGTCCCGTCTGGTTAAAGGGCTACTCCAGCTAAAACACTTTTTTCCATGCCTACCCCCCCTTACCCGATTGCCCATCTCACTCTGGTAAGCCCTCAGCATTAGCCAGCTGTGACTGACAGCTGGTCTGTCGCTGTTAACCCCTTACAATGCAGTGATCAATGTAGATCACGGAATGTAAAGCATTCACAGAGGGACCGTGCTGGACACCAGACAATGGCATCCAGGCCTGCCAAGAACTGAGATCACCATTATAAGCAATAATGCATTGCAGTACAAAAATACTGCAATGCATTATCATAGATGATCTGGTTTAAGTCTCCTATAGGGACGTAAAAAATGTGAAATAAAAATGGTCTTAAAACGGCAAAAAAAGTGGTAAAAAATATGTACCCCAATTAGGTAGCAAAAAAGCCCTCAAATGGCCCTGTTAACAGAAAAATATATTTAAAAAAAAAAAAATCATAGCTTTTGAAAAGTGGAGATGAAAGTTCCCCCCCCAAAAATAATGTGTCCTTACGGACAAAATAAGTCTCGTCATTAAGGGGTTAAAGACCACTTCCATTTAAAAATGTAACCTACTCCTATACCTGCTGAGCGGTGCACTTTGCATGACCCGCTAAGGGTTGATTCACATTTTGCGCCTTGAACAAATCAATCACAGAATATGCAAATCTTACATGCGGCTTTGCTCTAGATTTTGCCCTTTATGAAGGCACAACCATACTGCATCCAGAACACGTGAATCAACCCAGGAGGAGACGATAAACTGTACAAACATCTACTTTGAGCATATTTGCAGCCCAGACAAGTGTAACTTTCAGCCCCATCAACTGCTGGCTTGGCATACTATCATTAAGCAGTGCTAGCACTAAAACAGCCAGCGCTTTGGCAAGTGTGTGTTCTATCCCTGCCTGTAATGAAATGCCCTAGAGAAGTTTCCAGAAGAGTCTGTCGATTGTTTAATGCATTCAAAACGTCAGCATTAATGTAGCTCCATGTTCAATCATACATTTCTCTTCGTTAGACTGAAATGATGTGTTTATCAGTATTTATCTCCATTAACCCTTTCCGATCCACTGTCTGAAGTCTTCTAACATTCTGATTAGAGTTGAGCGAACATACTCTGCCGAGCTTGATGCTCGTTCGAGTATTAGCGTACTCGATGGTGCTCGTTACATAAACCAAGAAAGAGAAAAAAAAAAAGCTCAGGACCCGTCATCCCACATACAAAAATGCTCGAGTCTCCCATTGTAGTCAATGGGGTTCGTTACTTGAGTAGAGCTCTCGAATTTTACGCAAAGCTCGACTTGAAAAACACGGACCCGAGCTCGGGTGCGTGCTCATCTCTAATTCTGATTGAAGCCTGTACAGCTCCAATGTTGGAAGATGTCCGGCAGGATCTTCTTATTGTATGTTACTGGTCGCTCTGTTGTCGGGGGCCACTCCAGCAGTACTGGCTCTAGCTAGCAGATGGCGCCATTGTAAAATGGCAGAAAGAGAAAGCCCCCTAGGAAACCATGAATCCAAAATTGGATTGCAAAGGGTTAAGGTTTCTTGGTTAAGATGTTAAAATGGAACTTTATTACAATACTGCACATTATTTGTCTAGTGGCATCATGCGAAAGCCCATGGGTGTGTAAGAAGGCTTCAAGCATCTGATTTAAACAAACAATGAATGTGATAATCAAGATGTCCAAGTCAATATTAAAAAATAAATACCTATGTTAGCTTTACAGACAAATACGTTAAAAAAATATTTAAAAACTATAATATATATATTTATTCATTCATTCTGCATTTAGGGTCAAGTGTTCCGAGATTGTGATTCAGTTAACACAATATTTGTGGTTCGTAAAAAACTATGTAAAAGTGATTAAAATACTGTTAACTTCTATGATTGCAGATCAGGTTTTACAGCGTGCGTTATACACTATCTTTGGGTGTAATACCATGTAGTTAAACTCTCACTTGTGGTTCTAAGCTCATGTAAGACTTTAAGATGGCACATCTGGTTATACTGGCAACGGTACATAATCTATATTAGATTTTCCCATAGTCAAAGAAAAATCCCAATATTCAAGTTAAATTCTTAAGTCACATACAGAAGGCATTAAAAGTATAACAACGGACTGTAAAACTTTCCATCTCACTCTATTTTAGAATATAAATGCGCTTCTCACTGGAGTCGAACAGCAAACAATGCAATATAGTCAATTGCTGAAAGGACAACCTCTTCCGATTTTCCATTTATAGCTTTAAAAAAAATGCAAAGCAACCAAAAAAAAGAGTTCTTTAAATACATTCTGTGGTCAACAGAAGATGGGAAGAACTTAAAATAAGTTGCAACCTTGAGCTTTGAACTGATGCATGCAATTTAAATGATACTGCTAAACTTAGCAACAAGCATTCATCATACCCAGGCTTCCATGTACAGGATTCACTTAACCCTTTCCAAGCCAATTTCCCTGCTACCTACACACTCCCCAGATGGGTGGGAAAGTGCGTTGTGGATCCCTTGGAATTACTCAACAGATCCACATAATAATGAACCGTCATGATCATTTTATTAGCAACTTTTTGAAAATTAACAATTTCCAATGCAGCGTCAGCGCTCGTCTGACATTAAGATTTCCCTGCATAGCTCACATGTCAGATGAGGGCTGACACGTTTTTAACAGTATGCAGGACAGCGCTCTGATGTACTGCATATTGTAACACACGTATGCAGAGCAGCCCTTCACATTGGAGCACTGTCCTGTATACCACACGTTAGAAACTTGCGTCAGCCCTAGTCCGACATCGGAGCTATGTAGGGAAATCTCAATGGCCGACACTGGATTGGAAAGGGTTAAAATAGATGTGCTTTTGTCTAACTTTTAAGACCATTTACTACACAAATCTAATACGAGATGTTAATATAAAATTACAAATTGACTGGTTAACAAGAGAAAAAAGTGGGCATACTTAAAAAGGGTTTTTTCATGACTTATAATTTCCTCATAACCACTCTGTCCTTCCTGATTGCTGTTGACCAGGATCTGTTACTGCTGCAGCCAATCACTTATCACAGCAGTGACCTTCTACAGCCTGTGATTGGCTGCAGCAGTTACGTGTCCTGATCAGCAGCAACTAGGAAGGTTAGAGTAGTTGTGAAGCAATCTCAAGTCATGGGAGAACCCCTTTAATATATACAGGCCCGAAACAAAGTTGACCAACAATGTAACTCCTGATAGAAGGCTCAGAGTAAGCACTCTTTATAGCACATTACGTATCTGCCTATACTTACAGCTAACAATTGGCTGCCGATTCTTGGGAAAAAGTCACAAAAGACAGCACTTTGGTGAAACCACCCCAACATCAAGACATTCGGCAACAAACATTGTCATCCACAAACAGCTATTATCCGTGTAATCCTACAATATGCATATTTCTAAAGCTTGTGAGAATTAGTTTTCTATATGCGTGTGTAATCTATATGACCTAATGGATTCCATTCAGTATAACAAAGATGCATGTTCCACAAATGACATCACATCAATAAGGACACACATGGGATGAACGAGAAGAAGGGGGTGAGTGACTTTCAACAGCCTTATAGTTCAACACTGTTGAGGTAATCTGATTAGAACAGGTCCCTTTCTAATTCCCATCAGCAGCGGTACTGTCAAAAAAGACCTTGTGCGAGGACAAATCACTACACGAAACAACACTTGACTTGGACAGTGCGAGATACGTATGTGGGCGCAACAATGAACTAAGTGATTTGGATCCACATCGGGTGTCCATAACTTGTCAGAAACTAGAAGAGGAAATTTAGTCATCAGAATCTCAGAATTACAGTATTAGTCTTGGGGGCAGCAACATCAAGCAATAGGTTTTATCATATTTGTACTGCCTATAGAGCAGATAGTGTTAACCATTAAATACCCATGGGTAATGCTGACCAGCCACTTTTGTGTTGGCTGATTTTTAAATTGATGTAGTAGGTCTATTAGAGGATTGGTGTTGGCATCTACCTCTGTCTTTCCGACCCTACATGTCTGCACCTTACAGATTAGTCCTTGTGTATAATCAGAAGCCTACCACAAACTCAGCTAGAAATCAGTGCATGGAAAGCTTATTTCCTTTACAGCAACACAAAATGGTTATAAATAAGCTACTAAAGCCATTAATCTTATTTAAGCCTCAAATACACTGAAGCAAAGGATCATTAATAAGGGGGTTGATCCTGGAGTTCCACTCAGATACTAATTTTTACATTAAAAGGGGGCAAAGAGCAGGGAATGGCACAAAATAGCAAACTATGGCATATGTGCCATTTAGGCCCCACAGCTATGATCCTAGGAGCTTCTGCAGCAGTCACATACCAGATGCAGCGAATCACTAGCCTCAGCAGTCATATGACACTCATGCACACATGACCACTGGAGGCCAGTAATTGGCTGCAGCAGTCACGTAAATGATGAACAGCATGTGACCACTACGAAAACTTCTGGGAACCGAGCGTCTGTGCTAGCCTTGGGGAACATCTAACTAGTGGGTCCTTAGCGCCATTTGTGCAAGTCTTGGAAAACCCCTTTAACACAGCTCCCAGAGTCTTTTTGTAAACTGCAATAATCCCCATTATATTCCACATCGCATAGTAAATCATGTTTCATGTTCATTTTACCTTCCAGTCAACTGGAAGAAAGGAAGTCTGTTTACACTAACCTCAATTGTTCCTCCCTGGTCGTGTGTAATGTTGGAAGGTATGAAGATAAAATTCTATCAGTTTCAAGTCTATCAAGCTGCAGTGGATGGATATGCTAAGCCTTGAGGGTGTTCTGGCTTGGAACGTAGCCAGGATTAAAGAGCATCACATTTCCATAATTGCAAGAGATATTTACATGATGTCAGAAGAACAGAAAACACTGCTGAATTACATACTAGTCACCAATTCAACCAACGGCTCTGCCGAAGGAAAGGCCAACACACGTTTACAAGCTACACTAAATGGATACAAATTGTTACGGTTCATTGGCTTCCTGATTTGAATGTTTCCATGTGTATGTTTACTTCAATGTTTTTAGGTTTTATGAATACAAAGTTATGCCAATAAGACAAAAGGGATTGTTCACCTTTAGGGTAAATTCACATGTGGCTAATTTGCTGATTTGTCTCTGGAACTATACATATTCATTAATATGCCTCATCTCTTAAGGCTCTGATGCACATTGGGGAAATGTCATCTGAATCTGCCAATTTCAGTGGGACCGCACAACTGACATATGCATATTGGAACATCCTGAGAGGCGAAGTCGAGGAAAGATAGATAGGGCATGCTGAATAGTAATGCTTGATTCTTTTGGTCTTCCTGATAAGCCGCCGCCGGCGGAGTTTGGCTTTGGACTTCTCTACTCACTCCATGGAAAACAGACAAAACTGAGTCTTCACATTCATCTTGAAGTCGGGAGAAATAACTGCTGGCCAAAGAAATGTTCGGTAGCAGCTAGTGAAAGTATATGGGCACCTTCAGGTCCAATGTCCACGATAGACTTGAATTGCGGAACTCGCGTGGGCTACCGGCACCGACAATCCACAGTTCAAGTCACCCATAAAGAAACATGGGCGTCCGCAGCCGAATTAAAAGCATGCAGATTTGTTTTACAGACCATTTGGTCCGGAAAGCAAATTGCAGCGTGCTCCATTTCAGTGCGGGGCCCACACGGATGGCTTCCATTTAAGTCAACGGAAGCCATCCAACCAGCGGCCCGTCCACAATTGAATTGCGCTCATCCACCCCCCACCCCTATTCCGAGGGAAAGCAGGAGTTCAAAAAAAAACAAAAACAACAACAGTGAAGAAGATAGAAGACCCAGGTGAGTAAGCAGAAGACCCACAGTGTCCTCAGCTGCGAGCAGGGTCAGATTCTGTTGCGGGCTGCCGCATGCGGAATCCGATCTGCCCGTGGACATGAGGCCTTAGTCTAAATAGTATTTACTTGTTAGAAGTTAGATCACTAGCTTGTGCTTGAGAGATCAACTATTCATACTGTAAACAAATGGATAACTGAACCATATCATGCTATTTTGGAGTTAAAGAGTTATGTCGACCAGATCTGTATATAAACACAGGCACCGTATCCTCCATTGTTTGTCTAACTCATCATCTTAGTCATGCCCTTGTGGATTAATAAATGCATCGTCGCACGCATAGATCCTGTATTCAGGCATATGAAACTGCCACAGGTACGCACCAAAAGCCCACAGGCATTCCATGTGTCATTGCATGTTATCTACTCAATCAAAAAGAATACTGTTGCAATATGTCAAGCGGTGCAGCAAACAGTTTTATTTTTTTGTAGATTCAGAATTTGAGAAGAAAAACAAACATAGCTTTGTATAAGATCATGAGTATGTGCGGAGCACAGGTCAATACCAAGTAATGGATGCCATGAAATGGGCTTTATTTTAGCAACAGATGCCATTTAATTTATAAGACTGAAACCAATGTAAATTGGAAAACATAGAAACTAGCAAACAGTTGCAGGAAAAAACACTGGAAAACCCACCTAAATAGAATAAATATGTTCGACTGTATTGGTGGTTTTATTTGACAGTACTTGGTTTTGGAATACAGGCTGCATTGAATTGGAAGAAGCAAACCGAAAAAAAAAAGACACACAAGAGAGTTCTTCACTCATATTAAAAAGGCTCATGCTCTTTTTGCATTGCGCAATGCAACCTCAACTTCTGATCAGAATGGCAAGGAATTACACGATCCTGAACAAATCAAGCATAGATGGTGAGAAAATACAGAACTGCATGCAAACAAGCGTGAAAACCATCAACCGCAAACAGAAGAACTAACAGAATAAGGCCGCCTGCAGACGGGCGGAAATTCCGCCGCGGGATTTCCCGCAGAGTTTCCGCCCGTACAAGTCTGCATAGGATTGCATTACAGCACGCAATCCTATGCAGACGTCCGCGCAGCAAAACAAACCGCGGCATGTTCTAATTCTGTGCAGGGCTCTGGTCGCCAGCTCCGCTTTGCGCGTGCGCCGGCTGCAAGGCAGCCGGCACATGAAAGAGCCAGAGCTGCGGGAGCAGGTGAGTCCGCGGTGCTCTCTGCAGGTGCTCGGGTCGGGTCCCGCTGCGAGAATTCTCGCAGCCGGATCTGACCCGGCCGTCTGCAGGCGGCCTTAGAATCTGATATCCAGGGGGATGAAGTTGAGTGGGCACCAAATAAGCTACCAAATCAGAAAGCCCTTGAATTCATTGCATGCCTGCTGAGCTGCTCAAGCCCCTGCCAGTCAAGACGCTAACAGCACTCCATCGCAAGATTTGGGAAACCAAATCATGGCCAAAAGATTGGGCCGGGAATACCAGAAGGTGGTGTACATATGCTTTATTGATTACAGCAAAGCCTTTGATTGCGTTGAACATGACAAACTGTGGCCATGCCTAAGACAAACGACAGTTCCAGGACATCTGGGACAACTTATACAGAGGCTATGGTCACCGACCTCCAATGGTGATACGGAATGGTTCAGAATCGTGAAAGGCGTACACCAAGACTGCATCTTATTCCCTGCATTGTTCAACCTGTATGTAGAGGCGATCTTGAGGTAATGTAGTTTAGATGAATCCAAGAACAGAGTCGAGATCGGTGGAAGAAACTCGACAATCTCAGATATGCAATGATACAACCTTGCTGGCAGAAAGTCAAGAAGATCTTTAACAATTGATACTAAAAGTTAAAGGAGGAAGTGAAAAAGCAGGCCTATACTTACAAATTTAACAAAACTAGGATCATGACAACAGCCATATCTGTACAGGAAAAATTAAAATCAACAATTAAGAAATCGACGCAGTTCAAGACTTCATCTTCCACAGATTAAAAATCGAAAGCAATGGAGAATCAGAACCAGAAATAAAATAAACTACGCTGGATCACAGCGCAATGTTAAGTACAGATAACATCTGGAAAGACAAAGGCATAAACATTGCAACGAAATACAGGATAGTCGACTCAATTAGACTGGAGGAGGATTGTTGCCTTCAAACTTTAGTGCTGGTGGGAACACCTACGAATTCCTTGGACCGCCAAGATCACGAACAGTCCTAGACCGCATCAAACTAAAGTTTTCATTGGAGGGCAAAATTACGTAAGAAAGACTTAATTCGGCCACAAAATGCAAGCTAATTCATTAGAAACATCTATAATGCTTGGAGTGGTCAACGGCAAAAGACGACCTGACCACCAAAGAATGCGCTGGCTTCCTACTATCAAAGCCAACACCAGAATACAAATAATTGAACTGAAAGAGGCCGTAAAAAACAGAACCGCATGGAGAGAGCTGGTCCATATAGTGTCCGAGAGTCGGCCCCGACTAAACTGATAAAGGGGAGAAAATTTTAGTCAGGATTGCCAAGATACCAAGAGCTGTGTAATCTGTACATCAGTCAACCCAAAGTAAATACTGTACCCAGCCTGCGTGTAATGTAAGACAACATAGGTCAGGCCTCTGGAATGGCAGAAAATACCTTTATTCAAGTTTTGCAATAGTAAAGCACAGAGTAAATAAAAAGTGCATTCCTTGGCATCACGCTTAGGGCAGCTACAAGACCAGTGATGATGAATGACTGCATTGTTAGGTGCTGACAATCTAATCTAACGGATAAGCAAACACAACATTGCAATTTTAAAACCAGAGTACTGAAATGATTTGTAACGGATGCTTTCCTGTTAAACAATCCGGCTCCTTGAAAACCATGCAAATATTTCAAGTGAGAGCTACCCCAATGTCATGGCGCTATATGGTACTGCTCCTTTATACATAGAGGGCATCGCCTTAGAATATGTGATAAATGTGTGATTAGTGAAGGTCTGACAGTTGGGACCCAATGAACACAGGGCCAACAAACTAGTGTCCCTTCTTCTACATCTGAGGCCTTCTTCACAAACACTACAGGGATAGGAGATATATTGTGTTGGGTAAAATTCCAAAAGACCTCCTCTCATTACACATCGGCACCATTATTACTTTCCACTGCGTATATAGTGCCAATATATCACATTGCACATTTAGCATCAGTTTCTGTCCACAGCGGAGCGGACAAAGTAATTTCCTTATGTCAAACGATAGATAGATAGATAGATAGATAGATAGATAGATAGATAGATAGATAGATAGATAGATAGATAGATAGATAGATAGATAGATAGATAGATAGATATAGATATATATAAAGGGTCAGTTACACAGGAAAGCTAGCACTTTTTTTTCCTCATTATGTAGCGGCTAACCCAGGAACCCAGAGGACACCCAAGCAGACGAGTAACAAATATAGAAACTCTATGCAGACGTTGTCCTTCGTTAGATTCCAACTGAGACAAGTGGTTGGCTGCAGTGATAACTTGTTGTAGAGGTGACATCACCAACAAGTGGCAGTAAGCAGTGTTGGAACGGCAGGGGGATTTACCCAACGAATACTGACGTTCAGTATTTTATGCCATTTCCCCCTTCAGGCAACTTTCGCCTGATCCTGGAACTCTTTTAGGGTGCATTCATATATGGCCGATTTGGTGCAGATCTACAACAGATTTCACCCTTTCAACTGAATTCAAATTGAAGGGGTGAAATCTGCTGCAGATCTGCACCAAAATCCACAGCAAATCAGCGACTTGTGAATGCACCCTGAGGGTATACTCACACATATCAGATTTGATGCAGATATTGGTGCAGATCTACGGTAGATTTCACCCCTTCAATTTTAATTCAATTGAAAGGAAGAAATCTGCACCAATATACATGGCAAAATCTGCAGCAAATGAGCTGTGTGTGAACCTTCTCTTAAGATTACTAAACTCATTAAAAACAACAGAATTGAATAGTCTCTAAATTTTAGTTTGATCTCGTCACATTCATTACGTATGATACCCCTCTACCATCTTGAACACAATGTATAAAATGTTATAGCTGGAAGACCTTCTGTTCCTGACATCTGACTTAAGGTTCATTTACATGCAAAGACAATCTTTCAAACAATTAAAAGATTGACAGTTTTAGCGATCATTTTGCATACAGTACTAATGGACACTAATGTCCATTAGCACTTTATCAGCTCCATTTGCATGCAAATGAGCCTCCAGAAGCTGCTTGCAGCACTCCGCAGGTCATCTGAGCTCTGCAATCAGCTCCTTTGTTCTCACATAGGCTGTCACTGGCTGCCGTCATAAATACAATGGTAACAGCCGTTCCCGTGGAGAACACAGCCTGCAGTCTGTTATCGACTCTCCAGCTGAAAGATGGATTTTAAGCCCACCTTAAAATCATCATTCAGCCAAAGAGTAAACGAAGGGAGCATTTACAAGCAACGATTATCGCTCATATGCCATCGTTTTAATGAATTTGGAGTGATCATCTTTGCATGTAAATGGGCCTCTACTCTCTAATCTTTTATTTAATAAAGCTGTGGCAGGTTTTCAGCAGATGATGTGCAGATTAAGGGGATTTTACACTCCACTATTTATTGTTCGAATGAGTAAAAGATGTCAGAGTTCGCTTGTGCAGTCTGTTGGCTCGTTCACATTCCCCATATACGTAAATGACAATGACTGAATGATCGGTATTTAAACTGAACGATTAGCGAACGCATCAATGAGGATTTTAATGCTTGCATGAAATGAATGATGAACAATAAGCAAACAGACTATCGTTTGATTGTTGGCCATGTTTAAACTAAAATGTTTTTTTGCCCTCTTACATTTTTTTTTTTTTAACCATAACCGTTCCATGTAAAAGGGTCCTAACTGAGTTCAGAATAAAGGTTACGTGCCCTTTATTTGTACCTCCAGTTCTAAAGAGACCTTTTCATCAGAAGCCCGAGAACTGAGCATTTCTTACTCGTACACTGCCTTTAACACAATTCATGTTCTGCCTTTCTAATGAGAGTGCATCTCAAATGAGTATTCTGTATTACAGACAAGTAGTTTAATCATGTGCTGATCCCAATTTACCTACTGGGAAGAATGCACAACTTTTGTGTAGAAGCAACATATATGCAAGGTGTCACAATGCCTGAATTTCATTACAAAAGGTCATGCTTTATTATGGAAGAAAAAAAAACCCTCATCATTTGTGCGGCTGCCTAGAATTAAGCCTTCCGTGCCTGTCACTGCAATGACAAATGAGGAGCAAATCACCCTGTCTGGGAGCTGGCTGGAGCCCACCGTTCTTTGGGTTACAAAAGATAATGTAACAGCTCTTGTTCTAGGCCGGATCTAAAAGGCAGAGCTGTGTATGAATGCCTTAACACAAATATATGCCTCAAGACCATCCGCTGCTTAACAGCTTTCCAGCAAATGGGTAAAAAAAACCAAAAACGTATATTCTCCAATACTAAAATAATACCAAATCCTTCAAATGTAAAGAAACAGTGTAACACAATTCTATGCTCTTAAAAACCCTCCCAAAAACGATTACAGGTTATTCTGCATTTGCATATTACTTTCCTTATCGACATATTCTAAACACGACCATAAGCATAGGAGTTGCTTAAAAAATTCAGTCTTCAAGAGTATATTAAAAATTTCAAGTGATGTAAAGTGCTGCAGAATATCTATGCCCTATATGAACAAAGGAGATTATTACACGGCAATATATTAGTAGCACTTGGGTTTCTTCTGATTCTTTTGTTGCATCTCATACAAAAATTAATAAAAGCAAAAGTGGTCTGTGAGGCAGATCTTGTGGATGAAGCAGCCAAAAGACACCGCACAATGCACAGCTAGATGAAACTTAAGTACAAGCCGAGTCGGAGACTCATGGCGGAACTGCAGAAATAATAAAAGCTAAATATCAATTAACTGTAGAGTTATTCAACCTGCAGTAGAATGGCCAGGGAAAAAAGTAATCTCTGAAAACCCTCGTAATTCAAGGATATATACCAGAGTAATCTCTATGGACCAGGTATTGAAGCTAGCAGGTAGGAGACAGTCCTAAAACGGTCTATTATGTGTACATGTATTTTAGGAACCATTCGATTTTATCAAACAGTAGGTGGACACTTGCTGGGGCTTCTGGCCATAATACATGGCACTATCAGTGCCACTTGGGTTCAGGAAGTGGGATCATAATTAAGTTTACTATGTGCCACCCCATTTCTGTGTCTTTTCATCAATGTGTTCTATCCCTCTTAGGTTTCACGATGAATTGTGAATTTACTCCAACACGTTGAAACATTATAGAGGTTCAAGAAGGTTGCGTTGCAGTCTGGAAGCGCCATCTTCACTGGCAATTGTGCTGTCTTAAGGTGGTTTTACACAGGACAACTGTCAGGTGCCCAACAGTTGTACCAAACATGATCACTCAATGAATGGAGACGGAGTGCACTGGTGATTTCTCCTGATCACCCGCTCCGTTCAAAAGTCAACAATTCTTCAAAGATGTAAGACTTTACGCGGGCCGATCATAATCAGGTTTTATGCTTGTGTAAAAAAGGATTGTTGAACGATGAACAAATTATTGTTGGTCATCCAATCATTGGTCATCCAGTCGCTGGCAGTGTTTACGGTCCAACAATAAACTTAATGATAACCGTTCCTTGTAAAAGGACCATACCTATCAGGGTGAGTTCTAGGCACAGGGCGATATCCCCCGTATTTCAATTAATTTATACCCCCTTAGGTTGGACTTTGCTATTTTCCCTAGGGGACCATCTAATTTATTGGCATCTGAACCTTTTTGTCATTTCTTGATTTGATGTTATCGATTTTCAGTAACATTTAAGATTCATGCCAATACCGTTCAGTGATTCTATATGAGCTTACAGAGTCAAGTGTAGATGAGAACCCGATCAGCCTTACCAATTCACCGATAGCTAAAATTAGTGACTAAAGATACAAATGACCATTAATTTTGTATTATATTGAATCCATATATTTAAAACTGATGTATAAAACACTCAAAATATACATAAAGCAACACAATTGCGAAGTGATCCTGCAAATAATTCTGATTGAAACAGATGGGAACAAAAGTTGGTGACTTTGAAGACCTATAATTAGAGTTTCAGAAGAATGTTTGCTTTCTCATGACAAAACAGAAACTTCTTTTTAATTCTTCAGTGTCCCTTAATACATCTAGTATGTGGTCTCCATAGAAACATCCCATTGTTCTTTATAATACAGAAACCAGTTTCTATAGGGACAACGGAGAACAGGAAGACCAGACAGCTCAGGACAAACTCTTTATCCATAAATGTTCAAGGGAGGTAATAACTCCTTGTTTGGGATGTCACTGCTTTCTCACAGATAGCTCGTGAATACTTGTCATTTCCTTGCTGAATGGGCAGAATTCATTGCATAGCAAGTTGGAGGGTGAAAATACAAGACTCATTCGTAACCCAACACACTAACAAAAGACACGCTAAATTTCAAAGTGACAGTGCAAGAAAAGGAAGGAACAAAAAGCCGGAGTTTAGTAGCACACCGAGAACTGGTAATGGCTGTTCAAACAAGGGAAACTGTGCCCCATCCCACACTCAACATCCCATTCTGATGGGAAACCACCAAGAAGAAGCCACGAGAACCTAATTATCACTCGTCAACATTCCAATTGCTCACATATAGTAGGGGAGACAAGAGCCCAATCAACTTTTGACAGAATGGAAAGAAAAACTAATAACAAATACTCCTAAATGTTACATTAAGGAGACAGATCCTAATTTAAACTACTATAATGAATATATTTGCATTGCTGATCACATATTGGAAGTTCTAGAAAAGTTCTGGAAGTGTTCTCTTATGTCAAAGACAAACAAAAAGACCACACAAATATACATCATCATTCCCCAGTGCTACATAAGTTTCTAATGAGCATTTAAAGACCAATATGAACTCCATCCAGCAACCTGCTAGTAAAACAGAAATCCTGACAGACAGAACTTCAAATCTATTGGCATAAAGGCCATGCTCCTAGCCAGAGGACTTCAGGAAGATGCTGCACTTCAGAGATAATGTACTATTTGATATCTGTCATTCATCCTCAATACGCCTTTGTTGCCACATATGTGTGTAAAGAGCTTTCAAACAGTCACTGGGAAAAATCACCACATTTCGAGGGACATGAATTTGGTTTCATTCATCCAAAGTTTACATGAATGTGAACTAAGTAACGGCTCTTAATACTGCAGGCTTTAAGCATTTACAGGACTTTCTAAGCTTTGGTGTACAAAGTGTAATAGCTTGAGATCATATGCCAAAAAAAGAAAGAAAAAACCGTGTTAGACATGGACAAAATTTTAGGCAGGTATAAAAAAATGCTGCAGAGTAAAAATGCTTTCAAAAATAGAAGTGTTAATAGTTTGTCAACTAACAAAATGCTAAGTGAATGAACAAGAGAGAAATCTGAATCGCATCAATATTTGGTGTGACCGCCATTTGTCTTCAAAACAGTATCA
Source organism: Eleutherodactylus coqui (assembly GCF_035609145.1). Classification (NCBI taxonomy): domain Eukaryota; kingdom Metazoa; phylum Chordata; class Amphibia; order Anura; family Eleutherodactylidae; genus Eleutherodactylus; species Eleutherodactylus coqui. Next base: position 124,375,080 of record NC_089838.1, on the reverse strand, counting down.
ATTCTTCTAGATTCACTTGTACGCAGTTTTTGAAGAAACATCGGCAGGGGGGTTGTTTCAGATATCTTGCAGAGAACTAACCACAGATCTTCTGAAGATGTAAGTTTGCTCAAATCCTTCTGTCTCTTCATGTAATCCCAGACTGACTGGATGATATTGAGATCAGGGGTCTGTGGGGTCGTATCATCACTTCCAGGACCGCCTGTTCTTCTTTATAGTGAAGATAGTTGTTAATGAAAAATAGTATTATGCTTGGGGTCATTGTCCTGCTGCAGAATAAGGTCGGCTGCACACGGGCATATTTGCATTGCGAAATCCGGAGCAGGCGTCTGCCTCCGAATTTCGCAGCAAGTACCTTCCATGGCATACTATGGACAAGAGTGGAAATCAATTGCGATTTTCCACTCGCGGAGGGAAAAAAAAATAAAAATATCACAGCATATTCTACTTTTAAGTGGATTCCACACGGACGGCTTCCATTGAAGGTAAGGCTTAAATTGCGTAAAGGTTGCGGATTCTGCGTCATTGCTAGGTGACAACACAGGGAAAGCAGGGTTTAAAAAGAAAAAAAAAACTCTGTACTACGCATATCCGACGGCGAGCTGTGCGGACCATCTGCAGCACAGTAAAAGGCGGCCGAATGCCACATATAAATCCAGCAAAGAAAATTTCGTAAAATTACTGAATTGTCTTCACTGGATCACAAAACAATATCAAGACAACCCCAGTATAGATGCGCGTGTGTAATGTTTATTACTCCTACCCCCCAAATAACGATGGCTGTGTACAGCACTCTCCTAACAAGGCACTACTGGCATAAGAGGCTTTCAATTACACCGCAGTCTCAGTAAGCGGCACAGATGCACACAGTAGTAGCAATGGCAGAATTTTTTTTTTTACTTTTCTCATTATACTATATTGTAATATACATTTCCATGAAATGAAAACAGATCCTTCCTCACAGAGGCATTTGGATAAAAGCTAGAAAGAATTAACATCAATATATCTCTCTGAATGTATTAAATAAATCAGCGGAAGAAAAAAAAAAACTGCCTGGAAACACCACGAATGTCTGTTTGTTTCATGAATGACGAAAAGGAAGTCATGTCCAGTGCTAAAAATGTAACCCTGTAAATAGACTTCAAAAAAAAGACATGACACAGCTTTGAGTAATATACACTACAATTTTCTCATCAGTTGGTTTTATAGACTGGGAATTGAAAACCAAGCCAGAATCCATGCACAGACAGCTGTTTTGAGGTTTTTGCTCCTCATCAGTGTGCAGTGGGATCCTGGCTTGGCTAGCGAGTATGGATTCTAGCTTGGTTTTCAATTCCCTGTCATTGTTATAAAGCCTTGTATAAAGAGTCTAACATTGGCTTGCAGGAATGCTGCCCTCCAATAGGTGACACTGCAGAGGTATTGTTCCATCTCCCTTATTTGCATATTTCCCAGAGGAGCATAAATGGCCTTATAAGTCTCTTCACTTACCTTATAGGTGCTCTCCCTGAGGAGAAACTATACCCTTCCCGAACCATGTCATAGGCCTCTCACTACATACACTCCACACGGCCTACGGACCACAGGGTTACTAGTGCGCTCAATGATTACGGACAGGCAGTGGAGCAAGAAGCGTATAGATGATCAGCTCTCTGTCCTGATGCTACCTGTCCTAGCTGGACAGGTTCTGTGTTTAGCAGCCATTTACAGTCCCTAATGAATATTGCTTAGACTAAATGAATAGTTAGAAATAAAGTATTTAGAGATCCATTTATCCTATTGAAAACACAGATTTTACACTTTTTTTATATTTTTCAGGCAACCTGTTTAACTAAAGCCTGGGCTGCTGACACTGGCAAGACACCAGTGCAGTTCTGTAGGATGTGCCAAATATATCGGCTACTTGAGCTAATTCTGTAGGATGTGCCAAATATATTGAATGCAGTAATCAGAACTGGACAAAAAAAAATTGTAAAAAGGCCATTGACATCCATTATCTAGTTGACACAAGACATTGTGTAATGTTAAATCTACAGTAAGTCTAAACTGTAACAATTTGTCAGTCTAAATTATCTCCGATCTAAAAATTAAAAAAATTCTAATTCTAATGAGATAAATCTTAGATCAGCAATTCCTACCTTTAACCCTTTGCAATCCAATTTTGGATTCAGAGTTTCCTAGGGGGCTTTCTCTTTCTGCAATTATGCAATGGCGCCATCTGCTGGCTAGCGCCAGTACTGTGGTATGGGACATGCTGGAGAGGCCCCCGACAACAGAGTGGCCAGTAATCTACAGTAAGAATACCCTGCTGGACGTCTTCAGACATCGGAGCTGTACAGCCTTCAATCAGAATGTCTTTAGACGTCAGACTGTGGATTGGAAAGGCTTAATATTTATGCACACAGATAGAAGTGTTCCTGCTTACATTTCTTGAATGTTTTTAAAGTTCTAGAAAATCTGTTTGCCACTTTTCCTCGATCCATTTATTCCACTTGTCCTCAATCCAATCTCACCTCAACTAACTGGGTCTATTTGTATGTGATTTGTAACATCTCCTTTCAGCACCTTTCTATCTCCAACCCATGATCTGGCTTGTCTGTTTGCTCTTAAATGTATCAATCACAGCTGACTTTACGAAGGTTTGTAACAAATTAAACCTTTATGAAGCCCAGAGCACGCATACCCCGCAGAGGGTGAATAACATTCTAGTAAAAAAGTTATACATTTTAAGAAGCACAACTAAAAAAGAAACACAAACAAAATTATTTAAGTTTCCATCCATATAATTATAGTTTTTGCTCTTGTAAACGAAAGCTAAAAATGAAAAACACCTAAAATTTCAGGACCACCAAAGTTGTACCAAAAACAATTGTCATTTCCCATGCGTGCACTTGTAAACAACAACTCCTTTGTTGAGCTAATTAGCATTAGACAAGTCACTTTAACAAAGGGAAGCCATCAAGAGTTGGCCTATTCAAGAGTTCTCATCCTTTTCTACAACACTGACAGTAGCCTTCCCCCAGCATTTCTAAACCATCTACGCAGAATAAGGCAAAGTGGTTATTTGTGGTAAACACAATGCAGAGTGCTTAGCCCTCTCTACAGGGATGAGGGGCTTATTTATATCACTAGAACAATGGATGCCATTATTTGGGCTAGAAGCAGATGCCCTCTTAGGCTGGGTTCACAGACATCAGTTGCAACCGGCCAGTGTCTTCACACCAGTGCCGGACACTACTGATTCCATTTTGGCGTACCGTGTTCTGAGCTGGCAAAAATAGCCCAACATAACCAAATGGTAAAAATGCAACATTTTCCTTCTGCCACAAGAAGGCATCTGGCATCAAGACTGATGTGCCGCATGACTTAAACTGTCCACAGAAAACTATGGGATCCATTCTGACATCACTTTTCCTGGAGCGTTTCACTAAGACAGAGGGAAAAAAAGTTGGGCTGCCAGGGATATGAGAACCCACAATGTATAAATTATTATTCAGGTTAGATAAAAGTATTCAATTATTGGTTGCATTATGAATTCAAGCGACCCTCCTCTTTTGGGACAAGTTTATTTTCCGGAGGGGAGGCAATATTACCTGCAGTTGTTGTTTTCTGCTGTCCCTGCAATCCACTGGTTCAGGATCCCATTTTCAACCTTCCAAGATGGCAATTGCTAGCTACCGAATGCTCTCTGATTGGCCAGCACTGATCACGTGAGTGGTGCTGGCCAATCAGTGAGCAGGTATAGCGTACAGGAAGTCTAACACTACCAATGCACTGTGGAGATTAGGTAGTCTGAAGACTTCATTGGCCATATTGAGGACTTAAAATGGGACTCAGAAGCAGAAGATCGGAGGGAGGCATCAGAACTGAAGATCAATAGCAGTTCGTATAGCTGCCTGCTCCAGTCCCAGGACAAAATTTAATCTCCAAACCAGAGGGTCACTTTAAGTAGAAAATTGCTTTTTTAAAAAAAAAAACAAAAAAAACCTATCACACATTTGTCAGCTGACAAACTGCACACAAATGGCATAAAAAGACTTTCTGTGCTGTCCTATATAGATAGGCAGTGACCATACAATGGCTTTACTATTGAGCATTTCTGACATCCAAATCACACATACATTTCCTATTAGTTGAAGAAAAAGCAAGCATTAAAAACCAGTATAATTAAGTACCTCGCCAAGTACATCTCATTTATCAGCGCCTCCCTCGCAACAATGTCTTTTAATCTAATATCAATATGCAAACAATGAAATAGTGAAAACCGTCCTTTAATAACACGGACACTCTGAAACAGTGTTTATAGACGGACATGAACATACGGGCTTTAGGAAAACCAACATAAAAATAAAGATGAAGGTCTCCTGTCGCAGCCAGCAGGAGTCCTAGTACATCACTGGGCGGCCTATGATGGCCGGGGTGTGCAGCACATTAGCTTGTGTACTACACAACCCTTTTATGATTTCCAGGCTAGCTTGTGTGTTATACAGGCTGGTGCTGGGTGTACATACTACTGAAACATTTGTTTCCAAGAAACACACATTGATGGCCTATCCTTAAAGTGCGGTGTGTATTAGTCAGATCTGAAGTCCCAGGTAAAGCCACGTATCGTTATGGATAAGCACCAGGACTGCATTGCTCCACAGGGACATCTGCCATTAGACCACCATAACTCACACATTGGGAGCCATTGTGTTTTCCTGTAGAAATTACTTTTTAACTAATACTTTAATTGCACATTGATTTTAAAGGGCATGTCCAACTTCTAGCTGTTTTCAGACAGCTCCACACATTGCACAGTGGCCAGGGTTGTTAACGCAGGCTGAGTCCCATTGACTTAAATAGAATTCAGCCTGCAGTACCAACCTGGGTCACAGTGCAACTTACGGCGCTGTCTGAAAACAGTTGGAAGTGGGAAAACCCCTTTAACAGCCTTAAAGCCCATTCGCATGGCTGTATATTTAGGCCATGTGCTGTCCATGTATTCCATGGAAAGCACACAGCCCCATATTAGCCTATGATGCTATTTAGACAGATGATTTTTCACACACAAACCAATAGTGCATGTAAAAAAAAAATCCTGCTTGTCCTCTTGTCATTGCTTTTACAGATGTGCATTATTTTACGATATGGGGCTCAGGTCGGAATGTTTATTGTACCACCTGTTAACCTTGAGGCCTTGTATGTCTTTGTAGCCTTCTTATGAGGTTGGACTTTTATATGTGCTTTTAATACATTAAATAAAGTTTTTTTCTATGGATGGTAGTATGTTCCTTTTTTTCCTAATTCAGTTTTACAGACAAGAATAGCACATGCGTTGTGTGGGGTTCACGTAATATCAGAGAGTGAAAAGAAGGGTATTTATGTGATGACCAAAATCAACTGTGCTGGAGTTTCTTGGGCAGAACTCATATATGGCAGTCTGAATACAGCCTTAGGGCTTAGTCACACGGACGCATCGGCGCCCGTGTTCCTGGACAAAGATAATGGTCGCACTTCAGGACGGACGACTCTCCGCAGCGTCAAAAGAAAAAACGCATGACTGGCAATGGAACCGGTCACATGTTCTTTCTTCCGGGGGTGCGGAGATTTGTCCGCATCCATAGTGCAGCCGTCTTTTAGTGCAGGAACACGGGCGCCGATGCGCCCGTGTGACTAAGCCCTTAGGGTACTTTTTTATGGCACAATTGTCTGATAGCTGTCCAAACGACTATCACACAGGAGCAATAGTCCTGCAGTGGATAGAGGTGGAATGCGCTGGTCATCTCTACCGGCCGCCCGCCTCCAATCACTGTGAACAGGCAGTCCTTCATGGATGAGCGACTACCTGTTTATACTTGCTCGTTAGTCGCTTCATTTCAGTAAGCTAAAAAACAAAGTGACTAGCAACTAATGAGCGATTTCTCGCTCAGTACCCTGTTGGGTCCCGCTTTTACACGGGCTGACTATCACTGGACAACAATTATTTGAATGATTTTTTGGCCGATAGTTGGCTCGTGTGCATGTACCCTAAGGCTGCCTGTCCACGGGCGAGTTTGCATGGCGAGATGCACGGCGATAAATCACCCACGGACTTCGCATGACTCGCTTTCCATAGGCGCAGCCCACTGTCCACAAGTGGAGAATCATAGCGATTTTCCGCTCGCGGGATCTAATCGCAGCATGCCGCGATTCTCTGCAGTGAGCCTATCTATTAGATATGCACACCGCGGAGACCTGTCAGTCCTCCCCACTCCTGCCCCGCGGGCGTGGACAGGGGGCCTTACTGATCTCAAAGGACTGGATTTGATTCTGCTCTTGGCAATAAGTATACAGCAGAAATTTGGAATACAAATATGTGCATTAGTCGTTACACTCGAACTATATACAAAGACTTTTTGTGGCACTAAGCTCCAATTTTAGTCTGATAGTTGCACAAATCTGCATCTAACTTAATAAATACCACTGGATTGCACCGAACGCCTCCTGTTTTGTAGAAATCAATTCTCAGCAGTCATCTGATTATCATCACAGTCAGGAGTACTATGGCTGGGAATACCTCTTATTAGAGTGAATTCACATGCAGCAGCTTTGTGGCAGAAATTTTGGTGACTGTCCCGTTCATTTGAATGGTGCCTGTAAAACTCCATGGATTTGCTGTCAAAACAAGTCAGTTAATTGAATGCAAATAGACCTGTCATATGATTATATCCTCATAAGACTCCAGCCAGTTAACACAGGATCACAATGATCACAGGAGGACACAACTCATTACCTCCCCCTCCCTGCACAGTAACTTCTAAAGAGGTCACAGAGCATATCCTTAACGTTCTCCCACAGAAGTCTTTCCCCGGTTTATAAATCCCTACCGCCCCTGAGGTTGCTGTAAAGCATGTGCCTAAATGTGGTTAAGGACACTGGGCAACACATTTTTCCATCTCTGCCCCCCCCCCCCCTCACACTTTAGAGGTCTCCTCTATGCATTCTAAGCACCTTCCTGCCTGTCACCATCTTGAGGCTGAGATTTCTTTTTCTTACTTTCAATCAATCCCATAATGCAACAGCACTGTATTAACTAAGGTTAAGCCATTTTTGCCGGCAGGGAGAACTGTTTAATCAACATTAGCTTCACCTAAATAAGCTACAGACCATAAGTATACAGTCAGGAGGATGAGCTGTGATCTCCTCTATTATAACTGTGTGGCAGGAGCTGTGTCTTCATCATCATCAGTAACTAGGACAGGAAATAATAGCATCACACAAATTGAGAAATTGACTAGAAAATGAACACAAACCCAAGATCTGACATCACATGACATCCGAAGAAAAAGAAGCTGTAAGATTCAGACAGAAAGAAATAACCAAGATAAACATTAGGTCACATATATACTGGGGGAATATCTACAGAATAATTTAAAAAAAAATAAAATCACCAGAGTGCCCTTTAACTACAGCTCTGTGAGATGACAGCTCCTATAGTCATGCACATGAAAACAAATCTACAGTCTGTTTGTATTTTCTGACTAAGGGTGTATTCATACACTGCACATTTTGGCAAGGACTCTCACCAAATTCTAAAGTATATTTTACTGTGGATTTCAGTGCGAATTTGCACTAAAAACCACGTTGAAATCCGCGCCATCTGATGCAAATTTTGAAGCAATTTTTGTCCCAGATCTGCAACAGATTTCACCCTTTCAAATGAAGGCGAGACATCTGCTGCAGATCTGCAAAAAATTCTGCATCAATGCTGCAAATTTTGACACGGTTTTTGCCGTGCAGAATTTCTGCTGCAGAAATTCAGCACCATTTCTGCTCTGTGTCAGCATACTCTATAAGAAATAATGTTTCCGTATTGGGCTTTAATACAAACATCACAGGCAATACCCTCCCTATAAAAACACCAAATTAAAAATTAAAGCCTATATACCGAATGAATCAGGACAAATGTCTAGCCTGCACTAGTTTTTCTCCACGCCTGATATCTCATCGAGGGGAGAGATCATCATGGGAGGTAATTGCTTCCTAAAGAAAACAGACTTTGAAATTAAAAATTTATGCCCAAGAATAAACGAAAACCTTGAACACAATGAACTTGTATAGACTAACTTATAATCCAGCTTTCTTCAAGCTATGATGTCTACAGCCCTTTATAAAGCCGTGATCTTTCATAGACACTTGATGGAAGAACTAGGAAACACTTTAGGATATTCCATCATCTCAAGTATAAATTTGCGTTACATATACAATGCGTTTACGGTCAGGGGTCTCCTGTAGAATCATAAAGTTTCATGATCGTGAAATACCCCGGCTAAGCTGAACATTAAGGAGCTGGGCTGTAGGCTCTGGTTGGTATTCCAGGCTGGTATTTTGTAAATAAGCCTTTGAGTACCGGGGCTTTGGAATATCTCCCATTTGTCTTAAAAAAAAGAATATCCATAAATCGCAGACATTTAGTGGTCTTTGACAACTATGGCTAGTTTACATTCAAGCCACATAACAGCCACAAGCAGTGTTTCTTCAACAACAATCGCCAGTGCATACTAACGGGCTCGTTTACAAGGACATCCCTGTGTGCACATACAGTCAGTCATTTTATACATTCTAATTAATGAGTTCACTTCTACAAACAAGGCCCGCCAGCGCAACACAACCAAAGAACAATTTGTTGCCCGTGTACTTACAAGTTTTTTCTTTGGGTGAAAGCATTAAAAGAGGGGATTTTTTCCGGATTGTAACTCTTACCAACAATAGGTAGCCAGGGTAGTAGAACTCAAGACACAGTCCATTAACTTAGATTCGATAAGTCAAGACTATGAGAAGTTCCTGCCCAAATATTCATTTAGGAATCATGGTAACAATGCCAATCTAATACAATACATGATATTTATGGTAGCTAGGATCTTCCCGTCTATGAGCAACCTCACTGTATTTCGGCCTCATTTACTTACAAGCACTGGATTTCACAGCCATTTGCGCCAACATCAACGGCTGGGCGAGGCAGTAATTCTGCAGAAAGAGGCTGTACTTAGTGATGACGAGGTGACTAGGTGACTTCGGGCTTCAGCAAACCACCCCTGATTCGAAATGAGTCATTAGCATAGAAGATGCCAAAGATTGAATGTAAGTTTTTAGGCTCAACAATGATTTACTACTTTATGCACAGCTAAGTTCACAATATACAGGTAAAGAACAGAAAAGAAAAAAAAAAGAGGTGGAGCAAAAGCCATAGGGTCGTGTTGATGAAAAACTAAATATGAATATTTATGTAGGTATTAAGAAAACAATGATGCTACAAATGGAGGATGTGCTACAAACCAGATAACGCACCACTTGGGTGGGCGTGAGTGAACAGATGAGTAAAACTAAAAGGACTAGTGATGATGGCGTGACACTCATGGCTTGAAAGTATGATTAGTGACAGTGTGGTACAAAACAACATCTCCTTCATTATAAAAAGTAAAGGCCTAAGATTATCGCTCAAACTTCATTCAAACGATGGCATATAAGCGATAATTGTTGCGTGTAAACGCTACCATCGTGAACTTTTCGGCTGAGCGATGATTTTACGGCGAGCTTAAAATCCATTGTTCAGCCGAAGTGAGATAACACAGACCGCACTCTGTTCACAGCGGCTTTCAGGAAATTGCACTGTATTCTGCCAACAGCCTGTGTGAAAAAGCAGCTGTGCGCAGAGCTCAGACCGCATGCTGTTCTATGCAAACTGCTCCCGGAGGCCCTTTTACATGCAAAATGATCACAAAAACTTGCAATTGTTTGAAAGATTGTCTTTGCGTGTAAACGGGCCTTAGGTGGCCACCATAAGAAAATGCGGGGACAAAACCCCTTTGCCAGTTTAGCTGGTGACGCTATACAGGCAATTGGAGGCTTCCAAAGGGTTAAAAAGAATCCCGTTTGCCTTCTTTTTGAGCTGTAGTTTGTCCCTTTGCCTGAGTTAAATGTTTGCACTCAACTGATGCTTCTCTTGTGATTTCCCTCCAGCCATCTAGGCATGAAATAGATAAAGGATATCAGTCTGATCATGAGAATAGAGGTCTTAAGATCTTCATGTGAATGAAGCAATTGTTACGTACAGCATGTGCACTACTGTTCCATTCATTTCCATGGGTTTGCTGGAGATAGTCATGCGCCTGAACTTGTCCATCTACTGCAGTCCCATTGAAATGAATGGATCAGTGTTGTGCATGTATAACCACCACTCCATTCACTAAGAGACATTTGGGACCTCTGTTCTCATGATTGGTGGGGGTCTCAGTGATTGGATCCACCCATCAGCTATTTCTGTCAACCACATTGAAATGAATGGAAAAGTACCATGCATGTATTGCCTGCACTCTGAGACAGGGGCAAATGGGTTTCCCACACTCAAAAACTGTTGGGTTCTGAGCGGCTGGACACAGGAAGGGACACGGGAAGATACCAAGTTCTGTGGTTTCAGAATAAGCTGGGTTGATGTTCAGGAGAATGTCTACCATGACCTTTGGGGCAACATCAACCCAGACTCTTCCAAAACCACCCACTTGTATATTTTTGTGCTCTCTAATAAACCCAACCACACTTTGTCAGAAGCATGTCAGGACTTTGAAACCTTAGGTTATTTTTTACTTTTTTTTTTTAAATGTGATTTTAGGAATTTTCAGGATTTACTATTTGAGCTAATATAAATCTGAAATAGAGATAGTGGGATAATTATTACCGAGAATTATACTGAACTTCTAAGGAGTGTGAAATGTATAAACTCTACTCTTGCACCAAATGAACTGCAGTTGTAGTCTTTGCCGATCTGGTTTCTTAATTGAATTGACTGGTTCATCGAGACTGCTCAGCATATATGTATATATATATATATATATCCAGTCGGCATTTCAAAATTTTTTTAATCGAAATTGCAAACGTTTCCACCGCTCATACGCAATATTCGTTGCATGTGGGCGATAGAACACTCGCATCCATTGACTTCAATGGGGGCTATCCGCGCAAAAACAGAAAAAGCTGCAATTTTTATTTCCCCCATGGGAACCGCTATAACTATCCGCATGTCTGAGTAAAGCTGCAAAAATTCATGTCTTTCAATGGGCGCGTATTCCCGCATATCATTTGCGCGGGTGCCAATTGTGGATTACGCAATTAAAATCCCGACCTAACATGGACGGATATCACATTAAGGGCTCCTTCACACACTAGACTACTTAACCTTTTAAAGTTTTTTTAGTGTCAATTTTTTTTTTTAAGTTTTAGTGAAAAACACCAGAAAAAAATCCACAACCAGAACATGCTACGTAACAATAAAAAAAAGCCAAAAACCTGAAAAACACCACCAAACTGTCACAAAAAAAAAAAATTTCTGTAGACTCTGTGGACTTTACAAAGTTTTGGACAAAAAAAACACTGTAAAAAATGGCAACGAAAATGCCATGAAAACCCTGAATACATGATAAAGTGCGTTTTAGTTCCACACTGTATCTAACAACGATTCACAGATCTAACAATTAATATTTTATATAAACATATTAATCTAGACCACTTAGAAAAGTGCACTTATGACAAATGTACCTCCAACAAACATGTATAAAAATGTTATCCTTGGTGAAGGTAACTTGGTAAACAACTTCGCCTTTCCTATCAGATTGTTAAACACATCGAATTGCACTTGTTTCCACGGTGATGGAAATGAAATGATTACAAATCGCTTGTCAGATAAATCTAACAGTGTTATTTAATTTAGCAACCAATTTAACTTAGGAACCAACTGGGGACAACATTAAACAATTTATGTGCGTTGCAAGTGCCGGAGCGGTATGTAAAGTCGGCTTTATTGGAAAATTATGCTCAATTTTATTGTGCAAGAAAGCATTTTCTCAAACATTTATCACAATACACATTTACCGATCAGCAGTTAAGAAATAGTCACATTTAATAAGACATTATTGACTTGAAAAGGTACTTAGTTTTGACGATGGTGTATGCGCTCCCCCCAAACTCCCACTCAATTCCCGATCCCGGTTACCGTGCTCCAAGGGTGATATTAATACTCGGCAGATGTTATTTTGGTCTGCACCAAAGTAGGCGACTTTTAATGCTAGAAAACGGCTAGTATATAAATAATTCAATCTATCCCAAAACTGTAAAATTGACAAAAATCAGTGTTCTGAAATGATCATGCCAGAAACAAGAAAAAAACAAAACCTGTATCAGTATTGATGCAGAGAATTGGTAGAGACATTGACCTCAAGACTATAAAACTGTTCTAACATTTTTCTAGTGAAAGTTTGTTTTGGTTAGCTACTACAGTTTTATCCAAAAATGTTACTCTATACTTTTTGGATTAAAAGGGGTATTCCAAGACACTTCCCACTGGTCACCTATTTGAGGATAGGTCATCAATAGTTGATCCGCAGGGGTCGCTGCAGATCAGCTGATCCTCCTATCTGCTGTCAGTGAAGGTGACCCGGATGTCAACATCAGTGGTCAAAGATGGAAGTGGAATAGAAGAATTTGCTCCCATTGAAATCAAATGCCTTCTATTATACTTTCAGCTCTGACCGCCCTGAGGAACCAGAAGTGTAATGTCAGGCATCACTTCTATTATTTCAATGCGCGCAAAGCCTTCTAATACACTTCCGTCTGACCACCGATGCGGACATCCAGCTCAGCTGGACTGACAGTGGGCTAGAGTATGAGCTGAGAATAATCATAATTAGTAAATGCGCAAAATATCCCTTTCTTGCTGCTTTACAGGCTCAAGTTTCTAAGTAACAGCAGAAAGATCTGGCAGCCCAATCATACATCCCCGGAAGCTTAACCTCATTACCCGATCGCCCAGCTTATTTGCTGCACCTCTCACCACCACTTTTAAAATTTTGGTGGGATATGGGGATTTTGCTTTAAAGGGGTTCTATCAGGGAAAAAAAAAAATTCATACTCACCTATGCCTTCCGGGGCCGGTCACCGGGAACCTGCTGGTCTTCTCCTCTCCCTCTGGCAGCCGTCCGATCGCAGGGCAGAAGCTGGCAAAGTTCCAGCTTCCACCCCTGCTCCGACCACTGCTAGATGGCAAGTCCTACCGCCCGGCTCAGTGGTCGACACGTCACAAGTGATGCATCGCCAACCGATTGGCCTGGCTGCCTCTAACCTATGCCGTCCTTGGGGAGTTCACAGTGAGTGCGCATGCATCCCCCTTCCTGGCGTGCTTGCGCTGTCATCGCCGACTCTCCGTGGATGGCAGAGGTTGGATGCAGCTAGGTCGGTGGGAGCACGCATTTGCGCCATGTAAACAATGGAGGTACCAAGTACAACAGGATTAGCTAAGTTTTAGCATTGTTTTTAAACTTTTCTCTTTCCGCTGGTTAGACTGTAAAGGGATGCAGGGCAGGATGCAGGGGAGTATAATTTTTTATTTTGCTGAAAGAACCCTTTAATGAATAGTCTACGTAGATGGTTGAAAAGGCATTACAAATATAACAATGCGGCTGCAGAGAACTCAAGATTCCCCAGTTTGCTCTGGACATAGCATCATAATCTGACAGGTTTTACATCAGACAATATCTACAGTACACTGACAGGTTCAACAAGGTAAACATGGAAAATCTGAAATTCTTCAAAACCCTAGAGACCATCATCAGACGCGCTCTTGTACAGGGAATACACGTCATAGTATCATTCGAGGTAACTGCTTTGTATGGAACTCCCATAATATGAAGCATTATAAAAGAATATGAACAAAGTCGAGCAGCACAACACAAGAAAGCCAAGCAACAAGCTAGAACAATATCACTAGTCTAAAAATGACATTTAGTTTGACACATGTAGTAAGGTTTCACAATTTCGGATGCCGCTCAAAGCAAGAACCTCTTCAGCACTAATCCTTTATCAGCAGAAGGCGACTCACAGCTGTGCACAATATAGTCATACAAGTACATTTCATGCAAATCAGTGTAGATTAAACAATGACAGATACATCTCAGAAAGGTGGGAAAGAAACGGAACAATAAACCTCAGCATCACATTGTACGTCTATGACTAAATGGAATTACAATATTCAACGCCGAAATGTATTACTTATCAGTTATTTCATGTAGCAATACAGACTGTTTCTATGAGGACAAAAGAAGTGCAGGTATGATGCACATAAAAGGCCATCAAAACTTAGAAGTTTGGCTTGTATTACTAATATAAAAGGTAAAAAAGTGAAGTATATATTATAATTAGAGATGAGCGAGTATACTCGCTAAGGCTAACTACTCAAGCGAGTAGTGCCTTACTCGAGTATCCTCCCGCTCGTCTATAAAGATTCGGATGGCGGTGCGGGTGACAGCTGAGTTGCGGCGGTGTGCAGGGGGGAGCGGGGGGAGAGAGATCTCCCCTCCGTTCCTTCCCGCCCGCCACCAAATCTTTAGAGACGAGCGGGAGGATACTCGGTTAAGGCACTACTCGCTCGAGTAGTTAGCCTTAGCGAGTATACTCGCTCATCTCTAATTATAATGTATCCATGCTGAGGCTTATATAGTTTTTGTTTTTTTTCTATGGAGCCACAGATACTATGTTTCACTGTATGATGCCTCTTTAAGGCACCATAATACAGAAATATTCTCTAAGGCAGAATATCTTCTTTATGGGTTGCCCAATTATAAAGTATTTATGGCCTATCAGCAGAATAGTACATTACCAGGCGCGAGTCGCAAGAGACCCCTGCCATTCAGAAAGTTCTCCAAGCAGGAATGCTCATGTACAGAGCTGATTTCTGCAGGAAGCAGACAGCTCTGTTCCCACTGTAGTGGCCTGGCTTGGTATCACAGGCAAAGATCCTATTCCATTTAATAAAGAAAAAGAACAAAATCCTCTGTGCTAGCTAGTACGGGAATGAAGTCTGCGTCGGTTCGGTAGTAAACTAAATTAGCCAAAGTTTAATAGTATAAAACATACAAACAGTATGTTTTATATCCAGATATCTGGATGTTGACGGGACGGACAACACGGGGTGACCACTAATTCAAGGCAAAGCGGGACAAGGAGGGGCTAGCGGGTAGCTCCTAAATCAGGAGCTCCCACTGGGCACCAGTTGAGTCCCCATTAGAGATGAGCGAGCGTACTCGGAAAAGCACTACTCGCTCGAGTAATGTGCTTTATCCGAGTATCGCTGTGCTCGTCCCTGAAGATTCGGGTGCCGCTGCGGCTGACAGGTGAGTCGCAGCGGGGAGCAGGGGAGAGCGGGCGGGAGAGAGGGAGAGAAAGATCTCCCCTCCGTTCCTCCCCGCTCTCCCCTGCAGCTCCCCGCTCCGTGCCGGCACCCGAATCTTCAGGGACGAGCACAGCGATACTCGGATAAAGCAAATTACTCGAGCGAGTAGTGCTTTTCCGAGCACGCTCGCTCATCTCTAGTCCCCATCATCTCATTTATTATGTGAAATATCAGATGACCACTACCAAGGTGCTGTTCATTTTCTTTATCTATTCCTTTTAATGGGAACTTGGCCTGCAATACCACGCTGGACCACTGCAATGGGAACAGTTTTCTGCTTCAGCTGGGCGAACATCTTCTTGGTGGGGGTCCTGGGTTACGTTCCCCAACAATCTACTATAGATGACCAATTCTAAAGGATAGAGCATCAATAGTTTACTATTGGAAAACCCCCTTAATACAACATCAAAAACTTTGTAATCTACAGGCCCACATGATACCTCCATGTGCTTCAAATCTCATGGGAAGGTACACTATGGGCCCACAGTTTGCAATACCACAGCTTGAAGCTGGTATGTTTCCCTAAGACCGCCTTGTGCATTAGACCCAACATTGCATTAAGAATCGGACCTCGCTTCATAAAATATATATGTATACTATATACCGATACCTATGGACATTTGAGATGAGCGAGCACCCAAATGCTTGAGTCCGCGTTATTCGAGTCGAGCTTTTCCTAAAATTCGAGAGCTCTACTTATGTAACGAACCCCATTGACTACAATGGGAGACTTGAGCATTTTGTATGTGGGACGCCGGATGCGGAGCTTTTTTTTCCTAGGTAGGTTCGTCCGTCCGTCTCTCTCTCGGCTTGATGCTCGTTTGAGTAACGAGCACCATCGAGTACGCTAATACTCGAACGAGCATCAAGCTCGGCAGAGTACGTTCGCTCAACTCTAATGGACATTTATCATCATGGATGTATATTGAGCAATGCTCTTTGCTTTAAAATGTCATAGTGGAATACGAAAGCCATAAAGATAAGGCATAAACCATTAACAAATGCTATGTGCACTTTCCATAAGCCAGCATTAAAAGAAAATATTTGGACAGACAAGCTAGTCGAGAACATTTTCATTCTGGACGTACGTTACAGTTCTAAACATTCCCTGCTATTTTCTAAGTAGTGATTAAAGAATCCCCCTTTAGATAGCACAATGCAGAAGGACAGTCCTAATGCTAGCCAGACTCCAGCAGTCTGTATACACGGCCACATTTTATAGCTACTCAAGAACTACAAGGAAGCAGATGCAGGAATTCCTGAGACTTTGGAATTTACAGAGGAATTTTATGGAGGGAAGTTGCATATAAATCCCACCTGTTGTATACTTGGATATCTAAAGCTAGTACCTAGCTTTGGTACTTTCCTTATTTGTTACCTAAAATGTAGAATAAATATTCCATGACCTGCTACATAAACCAGAGTCCTGTGTCCAGCCAAGGTTAATCCAACTAATAACACATTGCTAGATTTATATGCCATTGATGTGTCTGCAAACTCCATGGTGGAGATAAGGATGTAGAACACTAGAAGTGGTGGCAGGAAAATCTAGAATGAAGTTGGTACATGGGTATCACTGTAGAACACTGCAATACACTTCTATTTAAATTTGTGAGTTTTTAATATAAAGGGGTGGTGCAAGTTATACTTGTACAGTAAGAGTCTGTTGCCCATAATACAATAAAATAGCAAATTGTCATATATTCACCGTTCCCGACTGCCCTCCGACGTTAGGTTCACAGGCCACCCCAACCTGTTTACAGGACGTCGCAGGCGTTGCAGCCAACAGGGCACTGCGCATGATCGCTGAGCTCCGTTATTGCCTGTGACGTCCCGTAAAGCGGGCTGGACTGCAGGCTGTAAGCAAGCAGAGCAGCGGAGGGCTGAGCACCAGCGTGGGACACAACGGGAGTGGGGAGAGGTACGTATATGACTATTTGTTATTTCACTGTATGGGGAACAGACTTACTGTAAAAATATAACTCGGGCCACCTCTTTAATGAAGAAAATATGTCGGAAAGGGTGTGCGTCTACGAAAAAAAAAAAATTGTATATAGTGCATGAAAAGAATTAACCCTTTCCAATCCACTGTCTGACCTCCGAAGACATTATGATTTAAGACTGTACAACTCTGATGTTGGAAGACGGCCGTCAGGGTTCACTTACTGTATATTCCCAGCCTCTCTGCTGTCAGAGCCTATCCAATGTGTCACCTCATGCAGTACTGGCTTTAGCCAGCAGATAGCGCCGTTGTATAACGGCAGAAAAAGAGTAAGCCCCCTAGGAAAATCTGGATGCAAATTGGATTGGAAAGGGTTAACTCCTGAAACAAATTTACCAAGAAAGAAAGAAATTGCTCCCAATTGCTTTGATTCTACAGAAGTCTGCTTGTAAAGGAGTCTGTAATCAAGAATGCCTATAATGATAGTATGCCCGACCTAGATTGCAAGGCTTCCCGCAGACTTGGTTGATTATAAGCATGCTTACCCAACTTCAGGCAGCTTTTCCCATTTGTTTGTGCCACGGGTTGGGAAAGATTGCCCAAGAATGATAGTGCCAACACAAAAACCCATTTCAAAATCTTTATGCGTTTCTACTTGCACCGTATAATATAGCCTAATTCTATATGTAGAATTCTATATGTAGATTGCAGTCACTTCCATGCAGTGCAACCTCAGGTCTGATGCTCATCAGGCACCATCTTGTTGCAGAGATATCTCCCAGTTTTTTTCATCATTCTGTGCTATCAATCCCATGATGCGTCAGCATAACATCACATGAGCAGCTACAGCCTGTGCCATCTCTGCTTGCAGGGAGGATACTGCCATTACTTTCTGTAGTCTATATTCGCCTAAATAAGCTACATATCATAATTATACAGTCAAGAGGAAGAAGCGGGTCATGTTAGTGAAGTGAATATGACTCTTGTATCAGGTATTCATCTTTTATGCCTCTGTCATACATTGTTAAAGAATTTACAGATATTAAATAACCGCTCAAAAAGCCTTGAGTGAACGGCGAATCTAAATAATTTGTTGTTTATACATTTCTGTACTTTGCTTCTGTGAAGCCTATACCCAGATGATTAATATTCGTGCTTCGTTTTATGAGCCAATTATAATAAATTAATTAGAATAAATTATAATTATTACAAGGCGAGGCGTGTGCCTCTATATAAACTGTTCTTGCTAATTAAATAAACAGATAACTTTCAATCACAGCAGCATTGTGTGGTTTTCTAGTTATTTCCGGCTCAAACAACCAATTTGGACCCAAAAACCCTACTTTTAAGCAATCTTTATTGCTGCACCAACAGTCATCTCCTTCATTATAACTGTGTGACAGGAGTTGTATAATAAGCAGTAACTGTGATAAGTGTCTGTGTCACCCTCTAAAGAGTTTGTGTGGTACAGTAGGGTCATTTGAGACAACAAAGCCAAGTTCTTCTCAGGTGGTCACAATGAGATCTCATGACCATCTGAGGAGGACGACGACTCCAGGAGTTTCAGATAGAAAGGAATAACTAAACAGAGTAATACTGGCTGACGTATATGTAGGGGCATAGCTACATTATGAATGAAACAAAAAATTGGAGTGGCTCTTTAAAATGTAATGTCTAACTACCTAAAAGTTAGCATTTGGTAGAACTACTACACATACCACACACAGGTGATCTCTAGTTTTTGGCCTTTTCCAGTGATGAGCTATGCCTTACATTAAAGTGTAGGATACGTATGAACATCAAGCATGTAATAACTTTATGTATAATATTTGAAGAGGTGACTTAAAGCCAACAAATTCCATTTTCAACAAAACAGGATTTTCTGTGGTGCGACTGGATACTTGGGAACAAAACGCGATCGTTCAGTGTTTTATACATATTTGAGCGATTTTGGCTATAACATGATGCTAATGATATAATAGGCATCATGAAAAATGGGGCAATGGAACCATCTATCCTGGTTTCATGCTGCCTGCAGTTCAGGCAGTATGAACCCAGTGGAAGGTTCTCTTACTACCCTATCCACAGGAAGGTGTGTGTGGGTGATGGGGGGGGGAGTGAGCATTACTGCTGTTACTTTTCACAATAATGAGGGTCCTGAGTGTTCCAAAATGACTAAATTAGTGGTTCCACGTGTGCACTTCCACTCCACTGTTTTAAACGGGATTGGTGAAGTTAGTCCCCTTCCATAGCTGCAAAAAAGCGTTTGAACTTAGCGTTAGAAACGCTGCGATTTTCAAGCGCTGCCTGCTCTATTTTTGCGCATTTTCATACTTTTTAATGTCCTTCATCACCCATCACAATAATAAATAATCTTTATTTGTATGGCGCCAACTTATTCCGCAGCGCTACAATGATGGGGTGCATCAAAAAAACACTATCAAACTCTGTAACATGCGGTCGAAAATGCCGTTCAAAGTCACAGTAAAACACCGCGGTTTCAGACGCAGCGTTTTGTGAACGTGGCCTAAGGCTTTAAAACAACTATTGTTCTCATATCTTAATAAAATGCAATTGTAAAGCAATTAAAAGTGTAAAAAAGTGGCACTGAAAGTTATAACATGTTAAGTCATGTTAAACACCAATATATCTGTATGTTATCCTTGTATAACAATGAACTGCAATGGAGTAATAACAGAGTAGACTTGCGACCAGCATGCTCGTTTATTAAGATTTTTTTTTTTTTTTTGCTTTTTTTACTTAAATCGCATTGTTCACTAGGTGGAACACTTTGGCACAAACAGCAATGTTGAAAATTGCTCTTCAGTTACCAGCACACACACATTAGCAGTAAAGTGCATGCTGTGAGCAGGTACAAAATAATGACCTCTCTTATTTAATGGTGATGCTCTGGAAGCAGTGAAAACCATGAAACAGAATGTCAAAGAACAACTAGATGAACCTTTCCCTATAATGTGTGCCTAGCTGTGATTATTTCTCATGTCTCTATAGGCACATCATAGGAAGGATGCAGAAGAAGCACTCAAAGTCACAGTACTTTGTAGCAGACATTTAGCAAGATTCTCAGAGATGGTGAGAATTAAAGTCCTTTCTCTGAAGACTTCCTTGTGTCACATTGCTATAGATAATCACAGCATGGCTGACTATGCCAAGACTTTTCTAAATATAAACGCAATTGACCCTTTACGTTTTTTAAAAAAAGAAAAGTACAAGGAGTGAACTACTACTGTTCAATAGATCAGGAAAAATAAGAAAAAAATGTTGCCTCCTGATTGGCCGAAGCACCAGGCCGGAGAAGAAGGAGATTGTTAAGGAGATAATTCCCCTTTTGTTATTTTGTATGATTATTTATCAGCTGCCTGTAAAAAATAAAAATAATCCACTCGGCTGATCAGCCCCTTTAAGATCGATCGATGACTTTTTATAGGCAGTGATTGGCTGCAGCAGTCACATGTCCTGATCACCAGCAGCCAGGAAGGGCAGAGTGGTTGGGATGCAATTTTAAGTTGTATGGAAACCTCTTTTAAAGGCAATACTAATCTATTGATATTTACTTTCAACCTGACAAAACACTGAAAGCAATTCCTATTTTTTTTTGTCCCCCCCCCCCCCCCACCTCTCTAAGTTGTGTGTAGCTAAGCTAACAAGTCTGCAAAAGCTTTCTTAAAGTCTGCAGTTATTCACTACAATTTCTAGTAGCTGAATGGAAGCAAATATGATAGACTAAGCAAACAGACTTCCTGTGAAATTAGATAGGAAACCTCAATTCCTTCCCAGGCCTTTACAGTGCTTAAAAGTGGCTCCCTCAAAGTGCTGATAAGAAATCATTCAGCTCTAAAGTGATTTGTCCAAGTCTGAAACTGGAATTCCGAAAGAACTTTAAATAAGCCTAGGATCACTGCCTGGGTGTACCCTTCAGGAACACAGGGCGAAATACACATAGGAATACGGTAGAAAAAAAGCAAATGTAAACATAGCTTATAGATCTACATCTGAATAAAATGAAATAAAAATATTGTATACATAAAAGATATACAAAGTCAGGGTGTATTTTTTTTGGGGGGGTGAAGGGGTGTTCCCCGTCACTGGTGCAAAAAAACCCAACAAAATAAATATGTAAAAGGGCCAGGTTGCTGGAGAGGGAGAAGGTTCCACTCTAGGATAGTCCAAGTTCAGGCTGTCTAATCAGTTGTATTAGTAGTCATCTGAGATGGCTCCTTTAAGCGAGACGTGAGCTACTCAGAGGGATCCTAGACAGTGAGAGAATGGATGAGGTCAGCCCGAGGAAGTGAGGAGTACTGGTTTGGACAAGGATGTGTTTAGGTGAAAATCTTCTGCTTCATTGGGCCATGAGCTCATCTAACCCAGGAAATGGCCATTCCATGATCTAGTCCCGGTTGCCATATATTAAAATGATCAACATTTAGGGTTCATCAATATTAAGTCCTGGTGCCGCCTGGCACTCAGCAGTGATCCGCATACGGTTACAGTGGAACCCCTGCAGAGCATACAGATACCCCAAAGACCACTAAAAGGTGATTAGCTCTTGATGATGGTACCTGTCAAGTCTTGGCATATGTTAGGCAGCAAGCGAACAGACTCTTGAAGGTTGTGTGTTGAGAGCAGGAAAATGGACGAGTGTAAGGATCTCAGTGAAGGCTGGACAAAACGGTAGGTCTCATGGGGTGTTCTTGATGTGAAGTACCACCTACTAAAAGAGGTTCGAGGAAAAACGACTGGTAGAACGGGCTCATTGATGTACGTGGGAAGTGAAGGCCATCCAATCTGGTCCAATCCACAGCCACGTAGTCCACATGCAGGTAGTTTCAATGTTATGGCTAATCAGTGATCTATTAATGAGAATTCATCCCTGTTCAAATTGCATACTCTGTGGATTTTCTAAGTAAAAAGGTGATAAAACAACCTCTACAAGAAACAAGCTGAAAACGCAATTTTTAAGAAATCCAAAAGGCATTATTATCTATAATTCATCATAGTGGAAAAAATGAAACAAAATTTGTCATGTGGGTGTCCTGTCAGTTAAAACTTTGTTACATTCCCTTTGGCAGAAATCATAATCCTCAAAATTATTTTTGTATTCTTGCTTTAGGAGTTTTTTTCTTCTACTTCATTTCAGAACACCTCTAGATAATAAATGGTAATACTTCAGTAAAAGTTTCCATTGAAGTGTTTTCCCTAAAGAGTATGAGTCCACATTTATATACTTGCTTGCTCTTGGCACAAACTACACCAAAGACTGTCGAACATCAACTCGAAAACTGCTTAACGGTTTCACTTCTTACCCCATGCTTAACAAAAGCTGAAAAAGCAATGTTGTTACTATGGAATGTGAGTAGCGTCATTGGCTTTTGGTGGAAATCTAGGTCTAGTGTGTCAGTCTGTTGTAAACAGTGCTCACCCAAGTTATCCGTAAAACAGTTCTTTGCAGCCTCCAAAGGCATGAAGTTGATGGATTTTCAAGACGTTTGCCTTTTAATACATTTGACTTCAATCCTGATTCCACTGACAATGCTCATGCCCTACTCAGGTTTTTCCATCCTTCCATCGAAAGGGTGCTAGCAGAGGTGAACCTTGAAGCTTCTGGGCCCCAATGCAAAACCTGTAACAGGGCCCCCAACTATAATGCTTTATTCATAGTACTGGGCTCCCTATATGGAGAAGCTAGGCCTTATGGGCACCTAAGGCTCCTGGGACCGGGCGCAACCGCATCCCCTATAGTTACGCCTCTGGGTGCTAGTATATGAGCATTAGTGTCTGCAGCTAACACTCACATTTTACTGCCAATTGCCGGCTGCATCTGGACATGCAACATGATACCGGTAAAGCACGCTTATATTACCCATCATCATGTACTACTAACCTAATGCTCCAATTCCTCAATAAAATGTGAGTGTAGCCTCCACTTGATCCTTTGGAGTTTTTGAAGCTGGATACATTGCGATCAGCTGACTGCTGTGTTGGCTGTAATTTACAAAAGGCTTGGCTTTATGAAGCTATTTCTTGTATTCGAGAACGGCTGCTTAAAGCAAACTGAATATAAGATTATACAGTATGCCTATGCAAGGTCTAACACGGCTCTAATAAGCTTGAACACAATCCTTCTGCACCACATATCCACATTCATGGCTGCTAAATTACTTATCTTTTATGATGGATAAAAAAGGACTTTGGTTCCCTAATAAAGGTTAACCACACTGCACTAATCCAACACAATTATTGCTGGTTACTGGAAGGCTAAACCTTACAATGGCCGCTTAAATGGGATTCCAGAACAACCGAACGGCTAAGCTTCTAAATCACAACCCTAGCACCCTCCATACCCATTATATTAGACCGCGACCAACATGTGCTAATATGGAAAGGCCCCCAGCAAGATATAACCAATCTGTTATTTTAGCCAAAGAATATTGGTCACTTAATAACTCATGCTGTTTCTCTCAAGAAATTGAACAATTATACACCAAGTTTGAGGATGAGGCCGGATGCAGCAGACCCTTTCCAACACCAATTTTGAAGCAGATCCATGGCAAACTTAAAAACCGCTAACTTCTCCGACCATCGGCCAAGTATGCATGCTAATTTTATAGAGTGATGGGATTAAGCAGCTGCCAGACATCTCTGCTTATCTCCTGCCAGAACATAGGCAACAGTTTCTGTACCTCGCTTACAGTTGTATGGAGCTGAAGTTCTTTTAAGACTTTCACCAATTAGGTTTCTTCAGTAATCCTGGAATATGAGGCAATTCTGAAAAGCAGAGTCATTCCTCCACTTGCAAGCTCACAACACAGGCTTGCCTTCAGTCCTGCGCATGGGAGCGCTCATCAAGGACCTGTCTTTTAGGTACTGACTCTTCACATCTCACTTTGGTTTTGCTGCAGCTCCTCTCTTAGGTCAGTCTCTCCACAGTGGCTACATCAGCTTGCACACACCAACCACTGCTGTCATGATTCCCTGTTTTGCATGGGAGCACTCACCACATCTTGGCTTATAGTGACTCACTTGCAGTTTACAGTTTGTCTGCACAGATCTTGACAACACCCACCTTGGTGCTGCATCAAGGAAACGGCTGGGAGAAAGACTCCATCATTCCCCCGCGGTGCAGGATCTGACTCACCCCAACTTCCAGCATGGAGATACAGCTGCATCTGCGGCTTGTGCTGCTGTTCTTGGTAATTCCCATCACCACTTTAAATTCAGTTTCCTACATCACTGACTACTTTTCTGCTGTACCACGTTTTTTTTTTAAATATTCAACATGGCGCCCACATAAAGCTTCAGATGCCACCCCACTGTAGTGCCACATAGGGGGCGCTGCATAGGATCCCCTCATTTCTCCTACATGGGAAGTTATCTTCAGGGCAATGGCGTGCTAGTCCTGTCACCTCCAAATCACTGGGACAGAAGGAGTGAGGCCTCCTTGTTCCATCGCTCACAGCACCTGACAGCTTCTCCCCCTGCTACGTCAATGGCAGGGAAAGGTGCTTGTGGCCATCTAAGCAGCAGCAGCCATTCAAGCTGTATTCTGGAGGGAGCATGAAGCAGTACCGCCACCTCCTTATCAGTTTTTATTGCCAAGCCAAAGTCAAACTGGCTCTTAAAACGTAAAGCATTCTGTATATTTATAAACCTATTACTAAACCTGAATTTCTGAAAAACTTGCATGAATTTCAGCAAGTCCCATTCAAGTGAGTGGGGCAGTCACAGAAATGTTCGCAACAAACGCGGCACATGTGAACATACCCTTAGGCCTCCCCCAGCCCCTCCCAACCACTTTTTGCCAGGATTAGCACAACATCCCAAGCGCCACGCTAACCGTGGTACAACGCATCCATTGATTTTAGTAGGGCTTCGCAGGCCTGCCATCGATCGCTGCATTTCTATTCCATCTGTTCAATTTTTTTTTGTTTTTACTGGACCCCATCACAATGCTGGGGTGCGTTAAAAAACACTGTCAAACGCTGTACCATGCGTTCAAAAACCCCGTTCCTAATCGCAGCAAAAAAAGGCATATTGAACTGCGGATCGTCCATTAACCCTTTCCAATCCAATTTGTATCCTGGTTTTCCTAGGGGGCTTACACTTTTTCTGCCGTTATACAACAGCGCTATCTGCTGGTTAAAGCCAGTACTGCATGGGGTGACATGTTGGATAGGCTCCAACAGCAGAGAGGCTGGCAATATACAGTAAGAGAACCCCAAAGGACGTCTTCCAACATCGGAGCTGTACAGCCTTAAATCATAATGTCTTTAGATGTCAGACAGTGGATTGGAAAGGGTTAATCCGCAATTCAACTTTGCCCGTGGACATGAAGCCTTATAGTTGGCTTCACTCCCACTGAAATCAAAAGAGGGCAACGCCTCCTATTAGACTTCCGGCTCTGACCCCTGCCCATCAGCTATTGATGATCTATCTGAGGATCGGTCATTAATAGTAAAAGCCCTTTAATACTTATATTCATTGTGATTCTAAAAAAAAAAAATCATATTTATCATCTTGGAAGCAATATGAAGAAAATAGTCCTCATAGAATGCAACCTATAATTACATCATTTGCCAACGATATGTGCAAAAGGCATAAAATAACAGAAATCTGATGACAGACGAGTTTTTAAGAGACCTTAAAAACTATGATTAAGGATCGGCAATCATTAGGATAAACACTGGTTAAGTATGACTTAAATACTGACATTTTCAGCAAAGCTTTTTGACATTGTGTGTTGCAATGCTGGAGGGAACAGCCACAAGAGTGAGTGGTTTAAGAGGGAGAGTAACAGGGATAGCTCAGTTAGAATTAATTTAAGGAGGCAGCTATGTGCTTAACTTTCCCTAATTCAGACACAGCAAGGAGTGAGACAAGCTCTGAATCAGGCCATGATTGTAATAACAGGTCAACATTCTCGCATGGACGTTTGACAGGCATAATAATCCCCATGTTGACAGAATAACCTACAATAAACTGTAAAACTAAATATTGGCTTAAACCATCTGTCAAAAGGGATATTTAAATCCCATAGTAATTGAACACTGGTAAAACGTTGGCTGCTCCGATAAACACGACAAAGGATAAATCATTTCATATACAAAAAGGCTCCACGCATTTCTTATTGAATTTCTCTAAACCAATGTGAAATTGTATTGATTTCAGCTTTTAGCTTCTATGGATTTTCAATGTCTTTCTCCTTATCTTTATGTGGAGTTGGAAGCTTGGCAGGCTTGGTATAAAAGGAGCTGTGTGCCACGGGCATCATCAATCACTGATACAGTTTACAATACATAATAGTGAGAGAACTGTAGGGGTTACTTTAAGGATTAAATAGAGTTTTCTCAAGTGATATTTCCTAGGTGATTTCAAGTGAAGAAATTCTACAGATAAGCATGTGCATGTACTGAAGTCTCTATTTCATCTAAAATACAAAGAGGCCGATGCCGGTCTGGGTTTTATCCATTCTAGAAAATGAAGATCAGGCTATCCACAAAAAGGGGTCACGCTAAAATACAACCGTGATTAGGGCTTATGTCAAAATATAAAATAGGAATACAAACCTGATAATCTGCAAACATACAATTCCAGAGAGCAAAGAAGGAATCGGAGAGCGTAACACCGGGCTTGACCTGAATCAATAGAGATTGATCTTTCTATCCGGCAATTTCATAAGGTATTGGACTGTGCGGATGATGTATATTCCTGCCCGGACTCCGTTACATCTTAATTTTAGAATCCCATTCATTTTCCTTAAGGGTATGAACCTTTGTCTTGATCATCACCCAACTATGAAGCAACAAGTTATACAGTTTTGCATATGGACCCGTCCCAGGAAAGTTTTAGCTCAATTTCCCAATATCGAGCCAGGACTAAATTTAGGAACCAAGAAACGTCCAGACAATTGAGGGTGAACTAATTTATCGTTTGTAAGGGGCCTATGGAAATAGAAAACAATTTATACAAAAGCCCCAATGAACTGGAAAAAGCTGCTGTGATACCAGTTGCATTTAACAGCCCACTGTGCCAAGAGCATGGTGACATCCAGCAATACAATCCATATGAGCAGAAGCCTAATCAGCAAGGAGCTACAAGTATAATGACCCAATTTAAGAGGGTAATCCCACTGAAATAATAAATCAGCTATCAACAAGATAGGTGATAAAGGACTGACCGCTCGGGGTCTGACCATGGGATCTCAAAAGGATTAAGAGAACGGGGGAACTCCGAGTCTCCAAATGTAGAAGCCACAGTGCAGTTGTGTGACCACTGCTCCATTGGTTAGTATGGGGCTGATGGAGATAGCCAAGAACATCTTATTGTGTGCAGCGGTGAATAAGGACGTTGGTGGGATAACTCCTTTAATCTGGTCCTAACAGTTTAGTTTCACATGTGATGTCTAGAATTAAAATTTGTTTTAGCATCAATCAGTAGCCATGTAATTACATAAAAACAATGCTGGAATGCATATATGTTAAATTTAGTTTCCCCTTATTGTATAGGAGCTCCCTTGCTGGATGTAGCAGCATGTAAACACTGCAGCCATGGGTCAACCCCAGGGTTGGGACAGCGACACAAAAATATCGATAGTATCGACTATCGCTGAACAAACTATCGATTATTGTAAAATATTGGTGGAAAACTATCAATATTTCGATATATCGATTTTTTTAAATGCTGTATAAAAATCAAACAGGTCTGGGGTTAATAAAGCAACAATCAACAAAAAAAAATTAGTTTTCTTTTAAAATTTTAAACTGTTGAATTTATTATTAACTTCTAACTATTAATAACATGAAAATATATTAAAGTACAAATGAAAGTAAAAAATTACAGATGAAACATAATTAAAATGAGGTGTATGAAAAGAAGTTTTTTATCATTGGCCCCAATAATTGTTGTCCCATAATTTCTGGGAGTGCAGAAAGATGACTGGAGGTAAATGCACTGAAACAAGGTCCTGCCAACTACAAGGAAGCCAGAAGCTGGCCGCTGGACCTGACGGGATGTGAGCATGATCTCCGTGTGTTTGTGGGGCTGCGGGCCCTGCATTTTTTCAAGTTGCCGCTGAGAAACCAACGGTCTCCATGGCAACTTGTAAATAATGCAGGGCCTGGTAACACGAACGCAATTTCCCGAACGCAGTTGTAATTGCATTAGATGGGTCTCCTATCTTTTCTATGGGCCCTGCATTCACGTTAGACACGTCGTGTCTCCTT
The DNA here is from genome assembly GCF_035609145.1 of Eleutherodactylus coqui. NCBI lineage: Eukaryota > Metazoa > Chordata > Amphibia > Anura > Eleutherodactylidae > Eleutherodactylus > Eleutherodactylus coqui. Next base: position 124,346,660 of record NC_089838.1, on the reverse strand, counting down.
TTTTGGACGCGACCTTTGTGCATTCAGCGCAGCCCTCCATCTGCATGTAGAAATGCTTTCATTTAGATAGCATTGCCCACAGCCATCACATTAGACACAAGCGTCCAGAGCCTGTCTCTAACGCAATGAACAAACGCATACAGAGAAGGGGCCGAAGACCCCACTTTTTCTGAGAGTCGTTTTGCCTGCAGCAAACCTTATTGGTGACAAAGAGTCACCTGACACTGTCCAAAAGTTTCTAGAACTTGTTTATAAGTTCATTAGTGCTGAGAACAAAACTACGTCCTGTACCAACAGAAAGAAAGGGTGGAATCTAAAGAAAGGAAAGTATGGTCACCAGACCACAAGACACGTTTCTTCCTTACAAAAATCAATATTTGGTTTTCGATATCCCAACCTTAGTCAACCCATATATGACACAGACACCAGCTTTGTAGAGTGTCTACATGAGCGATAATAGTAATTAATCTGATATTGTACAAGCACAGCGCCAGACATATTGCCCAAAGAAGCCATGTGATAAGGTTGCATGGTCGCTGCACAGGGCTGTGCTCTATGCAATATAGCATCTCTTCATTTCTCATCTATTAAACACAGAACAGCTCCTGCGACTCCTCAGTTAGGGGTTTGATAAATATGGCGTTGAGCAAGAACACCATTCTTTTCAATAAAAATACCACTAAACGGGCATAGTGATAAATGTGCTGCATAGTGGGTAATTGTGAACTCGGAAACTTCCTTCCACAACATCTGACAGCCGAAGAACTATACAGCAACTAAACCACAGCGTGCTAACTTACTCAGACTATTGGAAAATAAATGGAGCAAAACTTTAGTTTTATTACATCTACATTTATTACATGATTAGTCATTGATAAAAATAACTTTTGATGCCCAGCTGTTATTTACCTAAATTATAGCGAAGGCAAAAAGCCCAATAAAGTGGTTTGCACTTGGAGTCCACTAATGGACTAATGAGACAAAAAGTTATTATACAAGGACAAAAACATTAGCCAAGTATTAGACATGCCTTGTATTCTGTAGACACCCTTCACTTATCCTATATAGCTCCGAATTAGAACTGGTCAGGCCTGGAACATTTACAGAACTCTTTGATAGTGGGGCCAGACTCACACGAGTGTATCTCGCAGCGTGCGAGCTTCAAAATATAAGCGTGTGGCATGCAGCCACCTGCATGCCGCCCATCGCCATGTACTATCTTGGCGTGTATGCGTACTTGAGTTTTCTAAAAGGCACCAAGTTCTCCTTACTCACTCATTTGCTGCTTGCACTCAGTTTCAAGTCTATAAGTTACAAGTTTCAGGTGGTCTTCCCGAGGGTGGACGGACATCTGTCTGGGAAGATTCAGTGAATCCTGCACTAAACAGGGTGTTGGATGAGATGACCTTGGGAGGTCCTTCCAACTCTACCATTCTATGATTTTTCCCAATCACAGTCTCTGCAGATCTGTCAGCCTGCAGCTTCTGAGTGCAAGAAACTGACTGTGAAGATTCCCCCTCCCCCCTGCGGTTACTATAGAAATTGTTCTTGCGTTATAGCTCAGTATATAATGAGAGTGGACTGCAGAGAAGCTGAAAGGGAGACCCCTTAGTGGCAGCCACTTCATATGCGACTTACAGCAGCAAAGCAACAAAATTTTTTTGAAAAATGATGAGACTAACACAAACTAGTAGCTGAGCATAGGTTGCCTGGAAAATGAATGCCTCTAATTATCGTCTAAACATGCAATAGTCTTGTCTTTCAAAAATTAGCCAGTAGCTTCATGTTCCTGGGCCCCAGTGCCGATGCCTCCCAACTGTAATTGTGGTCTCTTCAGATGGGCCAGAGGGACCGTTTTTCGGCCCAAGTCTCCGGTACAACCACACGCTTGTACGTCCCCAGTACAACCACACGCTCGTTATAGCTACACCCTGTGCAGGTGATGCATTACTTGTAATTTTGGAAGAGCAAATAAGGTTGTAAAGCGAGAAGATATAAGTAACAGCTCCTTTATTCTCTTGAAAAGTCCTTTTTTTCCTTCAGGGAATACTTTTAGAAAATACAAACAGCCGCAAGCCGAGTAAATCAATGTAATGAAGGTTCAGGAGCTCTTAATGGTATCAGGAACAAAGTTAATTATAGGTTAGAAGACTGAGGTGGTGAACACAGACGGCTTACACCATACTAGGTGCCTGTAATCGCGAATACCGCTGTTTCAGCTGTCAAAGCAATCAATGTGAGATTAAACGCAGCTAGGTGTACAACAGGTTGAATGCGCAGAAAATCTGAGAACGTCCCACTCTTTATATGCAATCCTGATCCTCAAAAGACATACCAAAAAATCAGCGGAGGACCCCGAGCATCTGTTCCAGATTTGGAATTTGGGGGGGGATGCTGAACCACCAAGCACTTGTCAGTTAATGATGGTTGTAAAATAAAAAATAAAACTGGTAGGTGGCGATACCTGTGGGGATACGGAGCAGGAAAGCCAATGTATTCATTACAGTTCCACACAACAAGTGCAGCAGCAGAGTGTCTAGAGGAAAATTGGATTCATAAAGAATCAGAACAGGTTATATTAGTAGATGTTCTGGATTTCCATCTCAGCCAATAACCTTCCGTATGCCTATGCAGATGTTATAACCATTTATAGCAATTTTCACATATCTGATAAAACCCATCTAATAAAACAAGAAAAGGGTAGTGCAGATGAAAATTGTAATATTAAAGACCATGACCAAGGATCCGAACAGACTGTTTATTATAAAAATGAAAAAGGAGATTAAAAAAAAAAAATTTAAGACTTATTCGCATAGCTTGCTAATTGGCTTTTAGTCCCAGGGCTTTTGTACCCACACTGTTCAATTGGCCATTTGCTGGAATAACATTGTTAATACCGATACTAGCAATAACTTCCATCACCATCTGGATGTAAAAATCGATGAAGAATTCCTGTGCGCCTTTTTTCTGTGCACAAGTTTATTGCCTATGAAAGTAACCAATCCTTAAGGAGACCATCATTAATTTCTTTTATCAATTAAAACCAGAAAGAAATATTAAATTTATCTAATTTTTCCGACTGTAGAATTTTTGTGTTGTCTGTACATGACTATGAGGGTGGCCATCTTGCCTTAGCTACATTTAACAGGATTTAGTAAGATGTTTTACAGCAGCTTCATGGGCCATTCACCCAAAGGACAGGGGGGGCCCATTGACTTGTCAGACCTAGACATACTCTATAAATTGTGGGGGGAGCAGGTAGTCACAGCTTATACCGCTCATGAATGGTGGATCCTGTATTATCTACATATAGGAGTTACCAGTCAGTGTAATCCTGCCTGTTAGTAAAAGGACTGCTGCAAAGCTTTCCCTACAGAACAGGAAGTATCTTCCCATTAGAAGACTCTGTGGTCATTTTGAAAAATGCAGAATTTTAGGATTTTGAAAATAATGTAGATTGTAGAAGAAATGTAAAAAATAAATAAACAAACCAAAGCTTCTTTCAAAATATGTTTCACACAAAAATGTAATTTTCTGATAATACCTTCCATTTAAATCTAAATAACGGAACATTGTTTTAATACCATCGTTGAGAACGGTCCTGAGTAACATTCATATGCCCTAAAAGCCCAATCTTGAGAAGTATTACAAGGTCAACCATTTATATGACTGTCTAGCAAGTAATGCATTGCAATGCATACTACATTATAAATGTATGGCCAGCTGCAACCTCCCCTCCCTGTCCCCAGTGATCAGAGATAGCCTCCAGGTTTCAGTGAGCAGACCCCTGACCATCATTAAAAAAAGGAGTTAGCAGAAATGGAGCATACATTATGCATCAATAGCACGCAAATGGCCTTGTACCTGCAAATCCTTCAGCACATGGACAGCTCCATTTATGTGTCTTTACTGCATACCATTGTCAACTGCAATATTGCACCAAATCACACACAAGTATTTGAAAGGAGTACATTAATAAGTTTATTGTGCCATAGAATAGGCATTATTTTTATTAGCAATAAATGAGAAAGCTGGGAATTGTAGTGTTATCTGTAGTAATCTCAGTAAAACACATTGTACAGGTTTTCCCAGTACATTTTTAATTAAGTTTTACAGACTCATTTCCAATTTCCTTGATTTAGCTAGCAGACTGTCTTCTCCCTTTGGGCGAAACAGTACTATTTAAGTGTTATGGTAACAATCCAATAAACTTACAACGGAATCGAAAAAGGGGAGGGTTGTCCTTATATCACTTAGAAGATGGGAGGGTGAGGTTTACCTTTTTAGACCGTATTCAAACACCTGTACGCAAATTGTACCTGAGAAACTTGGGCGCAATTCACATCAGACAGCACGCGGATACCCTGGACCATTTTAACACCTTGGGATGCCCAGCGCAAACATGTCTTAAGTGGCCCCCCTTTGAATTTCTTGGTGCCTCAAAATATAAAAAGGTATACTTTCCTGGCCCTACATAAGGTAGCTCTCACCTATTGCTGTGCTCTCCTGGTGTGACCTAACATGGATGCTCAGACTCTGAATTCAGCTGCTCACCTTGTCCTCAGTCTTCCTTCATTTCAGCAGCTCTGCTTCTTCCTGCTATTCTGCCCCACTGCCAGCCCACTCTTCACCCAACTACTTTGAAAAGGCCCCACTCTCTATCTGACCCAGACTGCCATAAAGACTTCTTCCCCTAATACTCTGAAAAGGCCCCGCTCTCTGACCCAGACTGCCATGAAGACTTCTTCCCCTAATACTCTGAAAAAGCCCAGTTCTCTATCTGACCCAGACTGCCATGAAGACTTCTTCCCCTAACTCTGAAAAGGCCCCGCTCTCTGACCCAGACTGCCATGAAGACTTCTTCCCCTAACTCTCTGAAAAGGCCCTGCTCTATCTGACCCAGACTGCCATGAAGACTTCTTCCCCTAACTCTGAAAAGGCCCCGCTCTCTGACCCAGACTGCCATGAAGACTTCTTCCCCTAACACTCTGAAAAATCCCAGTTCTCTATCTGATCCAGACTGCCATGAAAACTTCTTCCCCTAACTCTCTGAAAAGGCCCTGCTCTATCTGACCCAGACTGCCATGAAGACTTCTTCCCCTAACTCTGAAAAGGCCCCGCTCTCTGACCGAGACTGCCATGAAGACTTCTTCCCCTAATACTCTGAAAAAGCCCAGTTCTCTATCTGACCCAGACTGCCATGAAGTCTTCTTCCCCTAACACTTTCCTCATTCCACAGCTACCCCCTAAAGGCTATGTTCACACATGGCGAATTTGCTGCAGCAGGAAATTTGTGGTAAATCTAAATGTAATTGTGCGGATTTTGGTGTAGATTTACCGCAGATTTCACTCCTTCAAAAGAGTTTGTGAAATCCACATAAAAAAACGGAGAAGAATATAGGTTGTTGATTTTGGTGTGACCCCCAAACCAAAATTCGCCAAGTGTGAACATACCTTAATGCTCCTCTCAGTGTCCCCTACACAATAAGTGCCTTCCCACAGTAACAGAAGTCCCCCGTTAGGATAGATATATCTATACATATACACACACATTTCAACATTTAACAGTGTTCAAGAGCAAAATGCAAATGATCTCTACTACATAAACTTTCCTAAGTGGAAGGATATGCTAATCACATTATAGTCTAGGTTCCTATTACTCAAGACATTGAGCACAACAGCTTAATTCAAAAGAGCTGTAACATGTCTTCTTTACTATAGATCAATAAAATAGATTGTATGTCTATGTTGATTAGATTGAGTGAAACACAACATTTCCAACTTCTTAATGAAATAGATGACTGAATTGAAATAAATGCTGTGGTGGCCAAATTTCATGTATTCATGCCAAATACTGATTCAGCAGAACGCCACATCTCTGCTTTACTCCTGAATTTCTCAAAGTTTTGATGGCACTAAAGTGATGATGCTTGATAAATAAGTTGGAGCTGGCTGCAGTACATCAAGCAGCTCGGTAATTATTGAGCAAGATAATGAGCAAGTCAGAGAGCAGAGCAGTATGTGCCGAGACGTTCTACTATTAAACGTACCTAGTCATTAAACTCCTGGTATATGAAAGGAAGTAATCAACCAAGGGGCATTAAAAGACCAGATCTGATATGTATCTATAGCGTGTGCAATGCATATAGCCCACGATAGGAATGTGTACATCTCCTCTGGTGTGCCGCAAGTTGAGGTCTACAGCTGCTATGAGCAGGCATAGATTTTCACTATAAATTATAGTCAATCTGATGGTCTACCAAGGTCCAGACTCTTCCCACTAAACCCACCCATTTAACTCACCACTTTGTGAGAGAAGCATAGAAAAGCAAAAAGTTGCAAATCACTGTGCTGTGTACTCACTAGCAAAGCCAGATTCCTACTGTACACTGAAACAGCTGTCTGTACATGGAGTCTGGCTTTGCTTGTAATTCCCAGTCATTGTAACAAGGCTTGTATAAAAAGTCTGACTTTGGCTTGAAGGAATGCTGCCTTTCAATAGGTGGCACTGTGGAGGATTTATTCCATCTCCCTTATTTGCATATTACCCAGAGGAGCGTGCATGGCCATTTGAGTCTCCTTACTTAGTTTATCGTTGCTCTCCCTAAGGAGAAAAGATAGCGTTTCTGACGACTGTGCAAATGAGACACGTACCATACTTTCTGCCTTTTCAATGTCAAAATTGTGGAGCAAATTCAATAATGAATTTTCCACAATGATAAAAAGCATTCACTCTAAAATGACTATTTAAAGGGGTCTGATTAGCGTTAAACGATCACTGAAATAATTGAGTCGGGAGTGACCAAACAGATTAAAAAAAATAATAATTGTGAATCAGGACTCCAGATTCCGACTTCCAATGAAATAAATAGGAGTGAAAATTGGGTTCTCCGATTTGGCCACTAAAATAGTCCTTGAACAGTAGATGTGGTGGTGGCCCAGAGTTGCTACCCAGAAATGGCAGTGTCCCAGGTTGAAATCCCCATCAAAGTCAGATTTAAAACATAGAACTCAAGTATGGCAGCACTAAACCAAAACACATATCCTTTCTACTCCGTTGAGTACCATTATTTTGGTAATTTTTGCTTAAAATCAAATTGCAATGATCCAGTTTAGCAAAAATTGGCCAGATTTATCGACCGGACGATCACGACAAGCAACACTAGCTCTGTACACATATTACATGTTCTTACAGTAGTACATGGCCCAGAAACAAAAGTATACACACTGTATCCAACGGTTAAGACTATCAATCAGCATCAGCACAGATGTGCCTAGAAAAACCAGAAACAAACAAATTCCATAGATGCAATCTGAACAATCCATCAACAGAAGGGGCCGTCTTCAGGTTCTCACCTTGACAAGTTCACATTAAAAAAAGTTAAAGCAGACACCCTGCACAATACAGAACAAAGGACCTCAACGTCAGGTGTAATTAGTGCAGAGAAAACCAGACAATGTAAAAGAACATAATCTGTCTTTCATCTGCACACGTTGTCATTAAAGAAGCTATTAGTAAAGACAGAGATACGCGGAGCAGCACTGACATTGCCATAATCCAGACGAGAGCTGCGCATAGGCACGATTTTGCTGGAAAACAGCTGCTTCTCTGCCATATTGCACGGCCATTAGAATCAGCTACAAGGTTTTGTGCATGAAACAGTCGTTTTCCCGAAAAGTCAGCGGCAGCGTCCGCCCACATCAGCGCCACTTCGTGCGCATTCACCCTAACGGTTAGTGTTAACTGTACTACTTATACAAGGAGAAACTTTCAGCTCATCCTGTTCTGCTCTTCCACCCCACAGAGTGCACGGAAACAAAGCGCCACTTTGTAGTAAGCATAGAAGAAAATGAAGGCTTTCCTTCAACTCTCACAGCATAGAAAACTTCTTCATTGCAGCATTCTAGTAAGAAAAAAAAAATAATAATCAGAAAAAAAAAATAGTATAGGTGGTTAAACTAGTTTAACTATCTATGTTGTTTTTTTATTCATGTTCTAAAGAAGCATTTTATGCTGTTAGAGTTGCTGGAACACATTTCATTTTTTGTGTGTTTCATGTACAAGGTACTACAGATGGGATGTTTAGCACTTTCCACACTGATCACCAATAATAAAAGTGATAGTACAACAAGTGGTTAGGGGCCGCTCACCAAGAAGTCAGTGGTAGCTATCTTTTAACGCAAAAGAAAGTCAAAGAGAAAAAGAGAAAAATTCTCTAGATACCAAAACACATGGGATTCTATGAATATCACTTCAGCAAACAAGAATAGGAAACAATGGGCAGATCTACAGTATGTACAAAAAGGCTTACAGACTCAGAATAATACAAGGTAGTTAATCTCTGAGGAACTGACTTTTTAAAATAAATAATTGTGTTTTTACATAATAAAGGGCGGCAATGCATTAGCGTAATTAGCTGCATGCCCCCCACGACAGATCTGTGCTCAGCAGGTACACAATGACATTGCCTACTTCCTGCATGCTACCAATCACCCTGCGCTATCTTGGCGTATATGTGCACGTAGTACACGTCAAGCTACAACATGCTGAGATCTTTGTTGCGTGCGTATTGTGCATGCGTATGTAACTATGTAATAAGTTACATTGATCTTCTCCAATAAAACTATAAAATCAGTCCGCTCAGCCCCTATAAAGTGTACCAAAAAGTCATTGGAGAAGAAGCAGTTTGGGGTTTTTTTTTGTATTTGACTGGCAATTTTTTGATTTTAAGAAGGGAAAAATTCTTCTTTGGGGGGTAATTTTGCCATGGATATGAATTACATTGCAAAAATAGGAAATTTTACCATTCCATTGAATCCTAGGAAAATCTGTATGTAAATTTTGGTGTGGTACCCACATCAGGCAAACACATATAGATTATGATTGATTGATGGAAGCTAGATTAATTTAAATCCGCCAGACAATAGGAACCTTCATGGTTTACTTTTAGGGGATAAAGGTCTGTCCTGTTCATGTGATGGACACAGTTACGGACCACTTGTCATAGCTGCAGTATTGTTGACCTGTCAGGTTACCGCTTGCACATCTGTTTGTCCATTTGGTTCAGTTTACATCCAGTTTTTTGGTTTAGTATTTACGCCAATAAAAGATTCCAACATATACAGTACATTGTACAGAGGCTGTGACTGATACCCAACCGTGTCATCCATCACTAGAATGGTATTTACCTGACATGTCATGAGCTTTTCAAGACATATCCATTAAACAGATAACATTATAGCCTATGGATAACAGATTCCAGGCATTCATCACAAGTATCCATCACCCATAGGCCATAAGGTCATCATTTCATATATTATGAAAAGCCATTAAAAAGCTTGTGACGTATACATTGAACAGATGTCTATTAGAGATGCTATACAATGGAATCTGTGAAGTATTGAGTCAGAGGAGGGGAACTGGGCAGAGCCCCCCGTGGAGTTGGAACTCAAGGCAGGGATAGCGTACCAAACTGAGAAGTAGCAACAGTTATTGCTGGCCTAGTACTCTGGACAACCAGGGGTCATATTAGTGTTGCAGAGTAGAGAGTTTCTACTGCCTGTAGCCCCCAATGGTCAAGAGGTAGATGTGTTTCAGGCCCTTAGAAGCACGCATATATGTATCCAGTTAACTGATGAAAAGGTCTATGCACCTCGAACCTGGTTTCCTACAGGTTTATAATAAAATATTGTTTTAGAGAAATTGATTCCATTGTTTCGACTCTCCTTCGAGCTACTACCAATAGGTTGCTCCACAGCTTCAGGCTTAATTACCTCCTCTCACCACATATAGTGGTATTTGTTACATAAAGGCTTTTATGTTAAAGGAAAAAAAAAGGCAAGAACCACAACATACAAATTTTTTACCGTCTCCACAGGATGGACTAGCACAGTCTATTTTGCAGTTTCATGCCCAACATATATGAGCTTGATGAAAGCAAAAAAGGTTTGGCTTCCGTCTGACTTCAGGCCCTTTTATACTGGATGACCCATCGAGTGAAGATACCCAACAGGTTGTCCCTGCAATGACCGATCCTGTGCTTTTACACAGGAACAATTATCGCTAATAAAGGCGGAGTGGGTCGAGGATAGTTTCGACCTGCCCACCTTCATTCACAGTAAACAGGTAGTCATTCATAGACGAACAACTGCCTGTTTACACGGGCTGATCCGTCATTCAGTTTATATGCCTGCAGAAATGGAGCAATGAATGAATTTCTTGTTCAGCATTCAATCGTGCATGCATTTAGAAATCATTCAGAAGCTCGCTGATCACGGGGATCTGAACAATTTCTCAGCCTGTGTAAAATGGTCCCTATGGACATGTTTAAGGTGTAAATGAAGAGCTTTCCTCTAAAATAAAAAATAAAAATGTAAAAAAATTTTAAGAGAATATGATATGAACAGAGATGAGCGAGCATACTCGCTAAGGACAATTACTCGAGCGAGTACTGTCCTCAGTGAGTACCTGCCCGCTTGGAAGAAAAGATTCAGGTGCTGTCGCGAGTGACAGGTGAGTTGCGGGAGTGAGCAGGGGGGAGCGGGGGGGGGGGGGGGGGGGAGAGGGAGAGAGAGATCTCCCCTCCGTTCCTCCCCGCTCTCCCCCGCCGTTCCCTGCCCCCCGCCGGCGCCCGA